>NC_064639.1:283318900-283920507 GCF_023864345.2 Schistocerca serialis cubense
GGTTCATCCCGAAGCGTCAAGAAATCGTAAATTTGGTAACAGAGAGAAGCGTTAGGGGTATAATTATGTAGCATGCAGGATCAATTACGTAAAGATGAAAAGGGCTGCACAGGAGAGATCATCAAGGAGAATGCCTCAAATCGGTTTCTGGACTGATGACCACAACATGGCGCTATCTTCCACTTCTGCCATTGTTTGTTAATCTGAAAATATGCCATGGTTCGAAGACCATATTAGAACTGTAGGTGCGCCTGTAACTACTTGTTTAATCAGTTCAAAAGTCAGAAAAAGGACAAGTCATACCACCCCCCAGCAAGGCTATGCCATTATGGAGTACTGTGGTGCTCAAACAAACTTTTAAATTGGTAACAGATTTACTTTATGCCAAGAATGTTACTATCGTTGAGTGAAACTGGATATAACTGCAGAAGGACACAAATCGTTTGGACGTAGTGGGTATGAAATCTGTTAAATATTAATATATAAATATTAAAATAATTAAAAATGTCAGTTGAATTAGTTTTTTATTTTGTTGACTGAAATCATCATTAACAGAAGACGATATTACTCGCATTTGAATCTTCTGTGCACAAGCAATATAACAGGATTACCAAAAACAACGAAGAAACAAGAAACAATCTGTAATAAACGAATACCATTTCAAAAGACGTGGTATGAAAATAAATTCTTCTTCTCTTCGCAAAGACCATCAGTGCACAAATAAAACGTTTATCAGATTCATCATTGTGGACCTGTCACTATTAAAACAGTGTTAAAATAGTTTGAACAAAATTTGCACTACAGACAGTTGGACATTTTAGTTGCAGACAAGAAATTGGTTTCAAACAAGTGTTTATACCAAAGCTGGTAGCCTACTTAAGCTTTCGTTGAAGTAACTATGTTTCAAAACGCAATGCATATTCCTAATGCCATTGGAGAGACAATAAGAATAATCTTTACCACGACACTACTTCAGTTCGTATTTCAGGGTGTTGGGATACCTTCAAATTTTCAAGTGACGTAATAGGTAGACTCAAGCATGGTAAACGATGGAAATAAACCTTCACGATAAAAATTTTAACTACCAAATTACGAGATTGCGCAATGATAATCAATCTCTCGACATAAGAAGGTGATCAAGTGTTCGGCAGACCTCGATGCTGAAGTAAATAGAAATAGTTATTGGCATGAAAAATTTATAATAACACTACAATATTTTACAAGCAACACATGTAAAAGTAAATAACACAATGACCCCGTAATGCATCAGTTGAATACAGTGGCAGATTGGACAGTGAAGAAAATAAAAAGAAGACCTTTCTGTCGTAATGATCAACGTTCATAGTAACTGACAGGAAGTCATCGAGTAAACCAGAATAGATATTGGGGTTTGTCGAAGAATTGTTATAGGCTCTCTGCTGTTCGTAACATGTATGTACAATTTAGGAGACAATCTGAGCAGCTCTCATACATTATTTTTATATGCTACTGTCATTTACCGTCTAGTAATTTCGCCAGAAGATCAAAACCAATTGCAAAATGACTTAGACACGATACCTCTAAGGTGGGAAAAGTGGCAACTATCTCTGATTAAGAAAAAATATGAGGCCATCCACATGAGTACGAAAAGAAATCTGTTAAATTTCGGTTACACACAAATCACATAAATTTAAAGGCTATCATTTCAACTAAATACCTAGGAATTAAGATCACAAATAACTTAAATTGGAACGATCACATAGGTAATGTTGCGGAAAGGCAAATCAAATACTACGTCTTATTGGCAGACAACTTAAAAGATGCAACTGGTCTACTAAAGAGACACTAGGCTTGTCCGTCTTCTGCTAGAATGCTGCTGTGCAGTATGGGATCCTTACCAGATAGTACTGATGGAGGACATCGAAAAATTTCAAAGATTGGTAGCTCGTTTGCTACTATTTCGAAATTGGGGAGAGTGTCGTGGATACGATATGCGAATTGGGGTGCCACTCATTAAGGCAAAGGCGTTTTCGTTGCGGCGAGATATTTTTACGAAATTTCAAAGTCGAAATTTCTCCTCCGAATGAAAAAGTATTTTGTTGACACCCAACTGCATAGGAAGAAAAGATAATTGTAATGAAATAAGGGGAACTACAGCTTGCGCGGATGGATTTAAGTGTTCATTTTTCCCGCGCTCTGTTAGAGAGTTGAACGGTAGAGAAATAGTGTGCAAGTGGTTCGATGAACCCTCTGCCAGGAACTCGTAAAGGTGAATTTCAGAGTAATCTCGTAGATGTATATGTAGATCGCCTGGTGTGACGTTGTTAAAGCAAATAGTCATGGACGTCCACAGCATTGTTTTCAGGGTGGTGGTGGGAGGTGTGAGTGGAGTCAAGACTCTAAAACTATCATTTTTTATATAAATGACTTAGTCAGTTTCGAGACTTATCATCCCACAATAACTAAATTTCGTATGTGACGCAAAAAACTTATTACATCCCAGAGAATTAGATATATTTATATTCAATGTAAGAGTAAAAAGTCTGTACTCTAGATACCTGGGGAGGCGGGATGGTGCAGATGTCCCCAGTTACCCCCCCCCCCCCTCAACCCCTCCCTCCGTCGCCCTTCACATACACCAACTGCGGATAGCTGTGTAGATAGATTATTCAAAACTAAGCTTCTAATACGTGTTAAATGAAAAATTTACAATCAGTGCGTATTACCGGTTTCAATTTGCGCCAGTTACGTAAGCTGTAACACAACTTACGAGTCGCTCACAGGCCAATCGAAACTTGCACGTTGGGAGTAAGTAGTAGTGACAAGAAAACAAACAAATTTAGGAAAGGGAACAGATTGTAATGGAAGACATAACTGTGGCCAAAGAAGATTAAGTGAGTGGTGCCAGGAGACGTGGCGAGGCGAATGGACAGTAAATGAAGTGAGGAAGCTCTTTACTGGATTACAAGAGACAAGAAAAGACCTAACGTACGCCTTTAAGGAGATGAAGTCGATAATGCGTAGAACAGGATAGAGGAGGCCTTTATCTAGCAGCGGATGTCAAATAGCCAATGATGATGATGATAACATTTACCTAAAGAGTAGGTGATGATCTAATTTGAGGAAAAAGTCCTAAAAATGCAATGGATATAATTATATCTGAGTGAGTGGTGAAACAAATATCACTAAAGGCCTCCCACAGGGCTCAATTTTGGGTCAACTCCTATTCATTACACTTATTTATTTATTTATTTACACGTCTAGTTCCAAAGGACCAAATCAAGGAGCAAATCTCCAAGGTCATGGAACGTGTCAGTACATGAAATTACAACATATGAGTAATGACAGATAAAATAAAATGTTTATGAACCCAAAAAAGTCAAGCCATACGTTTAATTAAATGCAATCAACAATGTAACATAAGAATCAGCTTCATTTTTCAAGGAACTCCTCAGCAGAATAGAAGGAGTGACTCATGAGGAAAATTTTCAGTTTCGATTAGAAAGCGCATGGATTACTGCCAAGATTTTTGAATTCTCGTGGTAGCTTAATGAAAATGGATGCAGCAGTATACTGTACACCCTTCTGAGCAAGAGTTAATGAAGTGGGAATAAGCTGGCATTGTTAACAAGAAACGACATTAAAGAATACGTACATTGAGAGGGCAATATCAAAATGCCCAGACTAGCGAACAAGTGTCGACAAGAGTTTCTCGAACTTACACCACGTATTGCCGGAACTGCACGTTTCTGAGCCGAATATATCCTTTTAGAGATGGAAAGAGATACCACTAAATATAATACTATACGACATAAGCGAAGGAAAATAAGCAAAGCAAACTAATTTTCGTGTCCAACGATCACTCACTCAAGATACCGTTCGAATGGTAAAAATGGCAGCATTAAGACTTTGAACAAGATCCTGAACATGGGCTTTCCACGACAGTTTACTATCCATCTGAACACCTAGAGATCTGAACTGTTCAGTTTCACTAATCATATGCCCATTCTGTGAAATTAAATCGTCGGGTTTTTGTTGAATTGTGTGTTAGAAACTGTAAAAACTGCGTCTTACTGTGATTTAACATTAGTTTATTTTCTACAAGCCATGAACTTATGTCATAAACTGCACTGTTTGAAACAGAGCCAGTGTTGCACACAACATCCTTTACTGCCAAGCTAGTTTCATGAGGTAACAGAAATATTTTAGAATTATACTGGAGGGCATATCATTTATATAAATAAGGAACAGGAGTGGCCCCAAGACTGATCCCTGGGAAACCTTCCATTTGACTGTACCATACTCAGACCCCACATCACAGCCATTCTCATCATTGTGAATAATGACCTTTTGCTGTCTGTTGCTAAAGTAAGAAGCTGGTGACTTGCTTGTGAAATATAACAGTCACAGTTAAACTAATATCTGCCAGAGCTCATATAGTGACGGACAGTTGTCGTCAAGCATTGGCGGAGGGTGGCTGTAAAAAAGTCGCATGAAATCAGGTAATGAATCACTCGTGAGTTCGAAGAATAATAGCCTTTTGCTGTTGTTAAAGTAAGAGGTAAACCAATTGTGAGCTATTCCCTGTATTTCGTCAACACCCAACTTCTGGAGCAATATTTTGTGATCAACACAATCAAACGCATTAGTTAAATAAAAAAATATGCCTATCGTTCGAAACTTTTTGTTTAATCCATCCAGTATCTCACAGAGAAAAGAGAATATAGCATTTTCAGCTGTTAAACGACGTGCTAAAGGCGAATTGTACATTTGATAGCAAAGTATGTGATATAAAATGATCAATTATGCTTACAAACACAGCCTTTTTTGTAATTTTAGTAAACACTGATGGTATAGAAATAAGTCTAAAATTGTCGACATTATCCCTTTCTCCCTTTTTATAAAACGGCTGCAGGAAATTGGGTAATTTGTGGGAAGTTCCTATGGGACAAACTACTGAGGTCATCGGTCCTAGGCTTACACACTACTTAAATTAACTTACGCTAAGCACAACACACACACCTTGCCCGAGAGAGGACTCGAACCTAAGAGGGGGGGGGGGGGGCGGCTTTACTACTGAATACTTTAATCGTTCAGGAAACTGACCATTCTTCAAGGAAAATTACAAGAATGGCCAAGTACAGGGCTAACATGAGCAGCACAGTACTTTAATATTCTGCTAGGCACTCCATCATATCCATGAGAGTCCTTAATGACTTAATTATTGACTCAGTCTCCCCATCGTCAGTGTCACACAGGAATATTTCAGACATCGGTCTCAGAAAGGCATTTTCCAAGAGAGTTATATGATTCTCTGTAGAAACTAAGTTTTTATTTAACTCACTGGCTATGCTCAAAAAAATTATAGTTAAATACTGTAGATATATCTGACTTTTCAGTAACAGAAATTTTTTACTACGAACTCACTTTATATCATCGACCTTGTGCTACTAACCAGACACTTCCTTCACAACTGACAATGTGGTTTTAATTTTATCCTGTGAATTGACTGCTCTATTTGCGTACCACATACTCTCTGCCTTCCTAATAACATGTTTAAGAACTTTACAATAGTGTTTGTAATGAGCAACTGTAGCTTGATTGTGACTACTTCTAACATTTTGATATAAATCCCGCTTTGTTCTACATGATATCCATATCCCACTAGTCGGCCATCCAGGGTGCCTTTTATTGCTAGTACCCCGTTTAGAACGTTCTAATGGTAAGCAACTCCCCAAGAGCATGAGAAATGTGTTAAAGGAAAGCAGTATACTTGTTATCTATGTTATTGGCACTATAAACTTCCTGCCACTCTTGTTCCTTCACGAGGTTTAAAAAAACTCTGTATTGCTGTTGGATTAGCTTTCGTGCATAGTTTGTAATTATACTTGCCGTTTATTTGAGTACACAAGCCTTTTAGTGTTAAAATTTGTGCATTATGGTCTGAAAGGCCATTCACTCTTTTACTAACAGAATGCCCATCTAGTAATGAAGAATGAATGAAAATATTGTCTACGGCTTAGTACTGTTCCCCTGCACTCTAGATGGAAAAAACAGTGTGCATCAGATCATATGAGTTAGGAGATATACCAACATCCTTTGTCTTGTACAGTCATACACAAAATTAATATTGAAGTCGCCACATATAACTAATTTCAGATAATTCCTATAAAGTGAACCAACAAAGTAAATTGTGTTAATGACCTTCCACTTAAAATTCAAGGAGCGAAATTCGTGCTTTCTGTAGCCGATACTAGTATTATAATAAATCCCATTAGAGAAAAAGGTGACAAATGATGTTCTCCAAAGTGGTTTTCTGAAAATCGACTCTCCCTGAAATTTGAAAAAAAAAACGTAGTACATTAACAACAAACGACGTTAAAGAAAATGTACACTGAGAGGCCAGTGTTTTAATTCTGGGAATCTTGAGGATGAGTCGTTTATGAGTCTCGTGATGTCGTGTGATTGTGGTAGACGGGCAACTATGACAAGAGAAAACAAACGATTCAGAATGTGCCATCAGACGCTTCATTAACCGTTTCCAGTAAAACTTTTGTCACGTAACAGCAAGCCGGCCGGTGTGGCCGTGCGGTTCTAAGCGCGTCAGTTTGGAACCGCGTGACCACTCCGGTCGCAGGTTCGAATCCTGCCTCGGGCATGGATGTGTGTGATGTCCTTAGGTTAGTTAGGTTTAAGTAGTTCTAAGTTCTAGGGGGCTGATGACCTCAGTAGTTAAGTCCCATAGTGCTCAGAGCCATTTGAACCACGTAACAGCATGCAGCCCGACTGTGGCAGAAGCAGTCATAAACTGCTAAGAAGGGGACACCCAAACTTTTTGGGTCAGCCCTTACCTCCTAAGATTGACTCACGAATGGTTACAATTTCTGCTGGGTGTTTAGCAAATTCAGTCACGGAGTCTACAAGTGCCACAACCAGTGCGATAATAATGAAGAGGTTCTAAGTACTATTAGCTGAGTAAAAGCGCGCAAATCGAGCTAAAAAATTATTATGTATGTTCAGCTATCAGTTAATGCTTGAATTATGTATGGACAATAATTCTTGAGATAGCCTTGTATACAGCTACAGTTTCAGCTGGTTGTCTAAATCCATTTGGATACTTAGTTTACGAGCGTCATGGACAGCATGATGCTCATGAGGAGCGCCTCGTGTTAAGGTCTAACAACGCAGTACTGCTGTCAAAGTGACAGCGAAAAAAAAAAGTTAAGAATATGCATCTATCGTTGCGTTCATGAACTTTGTGAAAGATTTATCATGACATTAAGAGAGGTGTCACATTTGCATGAGGTGGCCTTACCTCTGTGCTGGCCTGTAGGTGGGTGGCTGTCCAGCAACCTGAGCATACGAGGCATAGCTCCCAGCTGGTTGAACATTAGCAGTGGACGGTCCAGTAGCCGGCCGATATGTAGGAGGGGCTCTGGGAGCTTGAGAAGTGCCTCTGGTAGCTTGAGAGTATGTAGCAGTTAATGCAGTAGCTCGAGCCAACAGAGAATCTCTACGACGTGGTGCATACGTAGGTGATGTTACAGCAGGTAGTATGTACGGGGCAGCGCTTCCAGCAGCGTGTGCACCGTGAACCTGGGGTTGACCTGTGAAGGCTGCACCACCCTGGCCGAGTGCTCTCCGATGTTGCGATGTCTGACGTGACCTGTGTGCAAGCGTTTGCAATCTAAACACACGTAACGAACATCGTATGGAATATTGGTAGCACGTATTCGTGCCAAATGAATTACATGCATTACTTTTTTGGTATAGTATGTACTGTGTCGCTGGTATGTATTCAATGCATACCACAAAAAATGCTGGATGTTCTTACGATTTTTTGTTAAATGGCGCTTCTGGTTCATGGAATGTACACCATGTGGCGAGATATACAGGGTTGGCAAAGTAACAATATGTCGAATTCTCCAAGGTTGCCCTTAGCATGTTAGAATGAATACGCATCAGCCTTTCTTTACGGAAAAAGCATTTCCACAATTACACTATTTTTAATAATTTGTGTTTCATTCTTTGTAATTAATTTCTGGGTTGCTGTCTCACTCTGAAGCGCTCCTGTACTAAAATAATACTATAAATTCTGATAAATTACATTTTAGCAACATTATACAGTCACAGGAGATTAAAAAGCGTAGTATATGATTTACGTGCAAACAGTTACATATTCTGGAAGTAAACAGCTATACTTTACCACGGGAGTACAACAGGTCTGGCACACTTGCAGGCAATGAACCTGCCAAGAAGGACAATAATTGTAAACTACTAGTTTTTTTTTTCTGCAGCTTCACATAGGTACACATACATCATAAATATTTTACATGTACATTTATTTCGTAAACTTCAAAATATTTGGCACATGTTGTTATACATCGACAGCGAATTTTTCCCTGCAGTTTCATCTAAATCCTGAGGAAACTTTCTGGTTCTTTATTGTTTTATAAAATGAGACTCGAAAGATGAAATTTAATGTGATTGTGGTATTCACCACTCGCTTCAGTGCTCATTCCCGCTATCTGGTTGAAGCAATGCACAGCACAACGTGTGCTTCACACTTTTTAAGTATTGCAAGTCAGCTAAGTACAGGAAATAAATACCATCAGGTTGTTTTCAAATATCTATACATGTCACCCATTCACAAACCGCACCTCTGCCCCTAGGGGTAATGGAAATATTTTACTCCCATAACACTTTTATGCAAATAATTGCGCCTGTATACCAGTTTTGGCTTTCCTGAGCTATACCTTTCTGTCACCCCTTCTCACCACCAACCTCAGAAATAGGGCTACTTTGGGTGTTCCAGCAACTTTTTTCCATTTGGAATTTAATATTTATCCACGTTTCGTAGAAATTGCTGCAGGCATAACAGACATATGCTGATATCTCACTGTCTTTCCACGGTCCATTCCCCGTCTCTAGATGCATAACGCCATCAGAACTGTCACCAACGACCCTAGCATTCCTGAAGACTATGTATTCGATAATACTATCCGTCTTTATCGAATATTTTTGCATACTATGGGTTCTCAATCCCAGTCCCAGCCTCACCTATAGCAGAGTGATACTAATTTGGAAACCTACATGGGCATGCGCACAATACCTCACCAAAGTTTCTTTTTAATTGGATGAATGGTATAGGAAGGCACAGAAGACATACAAACAAACATTTATTTTTATATATTAGATAAAATTTAAGTAAATGTATAATCAGCATTTTTTTTCAGGGAAAATGTTGATTTATTTATTTATATATTTCATAATTAACTAATGAAACTGATCTCTTTAATGACACACAACTTTAGGCAATCTTTTTTTGTGATTGTATAACCATCTTGGACATACTGATTTATCTATCTTCTGAATTTAATTTCAATATTTTCGACTTTATCAACAGGCTTATCTATCCCCTAACATTACCAGTCGCAGTACTTCACTGTGAAAGATCTTTTTCTGAATTAAAAATAACAAAAATTACGTCAGGAAGATGTTTCTGAAATTAGACAAACCAATATATCTTTAATTACTATTGGTGGTGATATCCATTTTGAAATTCGTGACACTGTCAAGGATTTTAATGGTAAATCGTAGATCAAAAGTAACATCCCAATAATTATTTTGAACACTAGGGCTGAATTAACTTGCGAAGTTAACTTCAACATCTGGCGAAAGTACCGTCGTGGAGCCTGGAAATGTTACAGCCATCTCTGATCAGTTTGTAGTATGAGCATAGAGAAATGGAAATGCTCTCGGGCACAACTAGTATATGTTTGGTCTACTTACAGGTCGAGAGGCTGGGATTCCGGATGCCTGGCTGCTGCTGCTGATGGTGCAACAGCTGCTGGCGCTGGTGCTGCCACCCCATAGCGAGCTCTGGCACCTCGCGTGGCATCGGCAGCCCGGTGAGCCGGCTGTGGAGTCCTGCCCAACGACAGCAATTCATTCAGCTTGAAAACCTTAACATTTCTGAATGGCTGCAGCTGTGACAAAAATTGGTGGTGGCAAATGAAATCAACAGTATTGGACTTTCAGAATTTTCTACAGTGTGTTTTTGTGACGTTAGAAAGTTGCCCAGTTATGGATTTTCCCATGAAACCACAAAGCAATGGGATGAGATTTAAGCTGTGTTCAGAAACCCAATCGAAGGGACGCAGTAACTCGTGGAATACACAGGTCGCCACAGATGTACATAACAGCACAGTTCTCAGTATGGTAACAGCTGAGATAATGGTGGAGGGTTTGGTTTGGCATTAGAGCTGTGGTAGGAGTACAACTGGACCAAAAAACGCAATAAATAAAGAAATAACACTCAAGAATGAAAAAGTTGTCTGCTATGGCAAACCATTCAACAGTTGGCTTGCAGATACCACATGGAGACACACCAATCCCCCTACAGTTTACAACTGTATTATATTCGTTAATGAATATCAAGAGCTCGGATGGAAAACCAGTCCTAAGCAAAGAAGGGAAAGCAGAAAGGTAGAAGAAGTGTATAGACGGTCTGTACAAGGGTGATGTACTTCAAGGCAGTATGATGGAAATGGAAGAGGAAGTAGACGAATATGAAATGGGAGATACTACACTGCGTGAAGAGTTTGACAGGGCACTGGAAGACTAAGTCAAAACAAAGCCCCAGGAGTAGACAACATTCAATTAAAGCTACTGATAATCTTGGGAGAGCCAGCCGTGACAAACCTTTCCCCTCTGGTGAGAAAAATGTATGACACAGGCGAAATACCCTCAGACTTCAAGAAGAATCCTGAAGAAAGCAGGTGTTGACAGGTGTGAAAATTACCGAACTATCAGGTTGATAAGTCACAGTTGCAAAATACTAAAACGAATTCTTTACAGACAGATGGAAAAACTCATAAAAGCTGACTTCGGGGAAGATCAGGATGTATTCCTTCAAATGTTGGAACACGCAAGGCAGTACTGACCTTAGGACTCCCGAGATAGGTTAAGGAAAGGCAAACCAGCGTTTCTAGTATTTGTAGATCTGGAGGAAGCTTTCGACAGTGTTGATTGGAATAGTCTGCTTCAAATTCTGAAGATGGCAGGCGTAACATACAGTGAGCGAAAGGCTATTTACAATTTGTACAGAAACCAGAAGGCAGTTATAAGAGTCGAGGGGCGCGAAAGGGAAGCAGTGATTGAGAAGGGAGTGAGACAGGGTTGTAGCCTACCCCGATGTTATTCAATTTGTATAATAAGCAAACAGTAAAGGGAACAAAAGAAAGATTTGGAGTAGGGATTAAAATCCATGGAGAAGGAATAAAAATTTTGAGGTTTTCCGACGACATTGTAATTTTGTTAGAGACAGCAAAGGACCTGGAGGAGCAGATGAACGGAACGGAGACGGTCTTGAAACGAGGATACAAAATGAACACCAAAAAATCAGGTGATGCTGAGGGAATCAGATTGGGAAATGAGACACTTAAAGTGGTAGATGAGTTCTGTTATTTGGGAAGGAAAATAATGGAAGATGGTTGAAGTAGGGAGGATATAAAATGTAGACTGGCAACGGCAACAAAAGCGTTTCTGAAGGAGAGAAATTTGTTAATATAGAGTACAGATTGAAGTGTCAGAAAGTCTAGCCAGGTATGGAAGTGAAACATGGATGATGAATAGTTTAGACAAGAAGAGGATAGAAGCTTTAGAAATGTGGTTTTACAGAAGAATGCTGAAGATTAGATGATTAGATCACGTAACTAATGAGGAGATACTGAACAGAATTGGCGAGAAGAGGAATTTGCCGCACTACTTGACTAGAAGAAGGGATCGGTTGGTTTACACTTTCTGAGGCATCAAGGGATCGCCAATTTAGTATTGGAGGAAAGTGTGGAGCGTAAAAACGGAATGGGAGACGAGGAGATGAATACACAAAGCAGATTCAGTAGGATGTAGGGTGCAGTAGTTACTCGGAAATGAAGAGGCTTTACTGGATAGAGGAGCATGGATTGAAGACCACAACACCAACAACGAAGGTATTATGAATAGTTCTAATTTTTACTTTTGCGATTGACACATCACATCTGGGGACTATTTCCCACATACAATCCACAATATTTACAGTGCTAGGTCACTCAAACCACAATACAGAAAATTAAACAGCAATATCAAGTCGCTATTTCCATCGCTCCAGCTGCAGAATTATAACTGTCAACAATTTTGTTTACTTTTTACAGTAAGAAAATGAAAACTTGCTGATATCGAACGCACTACAGCAAAAAAATGAAATGATCGTGTGGCATTGATGGGTAGGAGGTCCCATTCGGTGAAGTTCGGGCGCCGGATTCCAAGTCTTGTTTCAAGTGACGCCACACTGGGCGACTTGTGCGTACGTGATGATAAGATGGTGATGAGGACAACACAACACCCACTCCACGAGCGGAGAAAATATCCAAGTCGGCCGGGAGTCGCGGGCCTACTGCATCATAGGCAAACGCGTTACCACTCAGCTAAGTAGGGGGATGGACCACACCAGCAATAATTCCGTGAAAACTGGGACAGAGTGCTGATGTTCCGAAGTACCACTACCATGGAGAAGCCGAATTGTGGTAATTAACGGTGGAGGAAGACTAGTGTCGGCTCTAAGTGCAGCCGACTTTAAATTGTAGTGGAATGGCAGAAAGCGGCCCCACATCATTCATGCTACGAAAATTGGCTGTTCAGACGTGCAACGCCAGTGCCACTGCAGTATGCCACTAGCAGTGACGTCACTTTAGTCGCTTGCACGTCTGCAGCGTTATTCTGTTTCCGCGCGCCATATCTTGAGTAAAGCTGGACAGCATTATCACACTTTTATGGAGATCTGCTGTCGCCAGGTGAACCTCATTGTTGTGGGGGGTGGCCAGACATAAACATCAACCATCTGTGGAAGCTACCTGCCCCTATTCTTCCAACGTATATGAGCAGACATATTCCCCTCCATTGCTACACTATTACCCACTCTCTGTGGGCGGCCAACATTCCAATATGACACGTGCAGTCGTAGCTGAGTAGCCAAGATGATGATGTCAAGCATTCAAATGGAAAGCTCAAGATGATTTAGAAAAGTACTTGCCAAGGAAACAAGAGAGTAAAAGCCGATATGGTTGCAATATGGATAAGCAGAGCTGTGCAAGAAGGCTACATCCTGCTCTCAGACCAAGTTGGCAAAACATTTCACAGGATAAAATCGTTTCGTCTTCCATCTTGGCTGTTTTCTTCTTGAGAGTGAGGGGTACCCATAAGGTTATTGTTATTATCTCAAAAAAAAAAATTACATAATTAAATTTTTGTTTGTTTATAATCACATGTTTCAAGTCCTGGTGCACATTTTAATTTCTGTGCCACAGAACCGTAGCACAACGCTAGTCTAACCAAAGCTAAATGGCGTAGCCCATTAATAAATTGGAAAATATATTATGCAAACAGACTAATCATCTGATGTCTCCTATTCATCACTTCTAACCTTGAAATGTTGAACCTACAATTAAAAATTATGCTGCTCTGCATAAAAACATTGCAGGTGATACCACAATGCGTCATACATGACGGCATCCTCTTTACAAATAAAAATTACAGGACCAGATATTTAATTTTATCACATGCTATATTTAACACTTCAGCCTCAATCTCACGTCGCTGTTAGCGCCTTAAAATTCGCGAATTGTTTAACACTTTCAAGTGAATGCAGGAAGTGTCATCCAGAGAGGCACTGACGAACGGACTCACTCGTAATCTATAGAAATTTTGAAACATGTGATGACCATCAGGTGCCACATTGCTCCTGCCATTCATACACCGAGTACTTGTGTTACCCATGTTATGATGAAATGAAGCTATTGTTTGTGAGTAAAGTGAATCAAGACAGTGTTAAGTGCTTGGGTAGGATACCTCATCTGATAAGAATTCCTTGGCGACTAGTAAGCAAAAAATAATAAAAATAGTGGTGGGAGTACATACTGCACAGAACAAAGAAGTGGTGGGGATACTGGCTGAGCAGAATAAAATATTAGGGTGGGATTACTTCCTGAGCAAAAAGAAATAGCAGTGGGAATACTTTCTTACCAGAAAAAACAGTGATTGAAGTATTTACTGAGCGGAACAAAATAGTGGCGAGAGTGGTGAGTGAGCAGCATAAAATGATGCTAATCAGAACAAAATCAGTGATGAGAGTACTGACTGAGCTAAATAAAATAGTGGTGGGATTAAAGAAAAGATGATTGAACTAAAATAAAATAGTAACTGTATTAGAACAAAATAGTGAAGGGACCATAGCAAAGTGAAGGTGGGAGTACATATTGATCAGAACAATATAGTGGTGGGAGTACTGACTGAGCAGAATTCCTTTTTAGCAGAAAAGAATAATAGTGGGAGAACTTACTGAGCAATAGACAACAGTGTCGCGAGGTCAACTACATAGTGCTGAGTATAGTTACTGACCAGGACAAAGTATTACTGGGAGTACTTACAGATTGCTGTAATGTCCCTCTGAAAGCATAGCAATCGCCGCCTCAACTGGAGCTGGGTTAATCACCAAGGGCTGTTGCGCAGTAGAAGCCAAACGGAATGATGGCGGATACCTATTCACCAATACCAACACATTTCTAGAGTGGGACCATTAGTTCAAAACATGTTGTCTATTAGAAAGTATAAATTAAACTAAGACTTCTAATTCACTGAACATAGGAAAAAAGTGCCGTGACCATAATCCACCCTATTCTCACTTATGAAAATGTTGATATTCTTCTAAGCTCAAAGTTTAGCACTGCTGCCCTCTGGTCTTCCATCACCTATGCTACGCTGTAATAGCTGTTAGTGAGCAGTGTGACAATCTGGGTAATGAAGTGAACTTGAGTCAGCAACGATGGTATTTCAAATCCCCATCTGGCCAGCTGGCTTTAGATTTCCCGTGGTTTCCCTAAACGGCTTAAGAAGGATGCTGGTATGGTTTCTTTGCAATGATTTCATTTCTTAATCCCAGCTTGTGTCCTCTCTCTAATCTACATCTATATATACATGTTCTGAGGTAACAAAAGTCATGTGAGGCCGATATGCACATATATGCACATATATAGAAGGTTGTATACATGGAAGAAGCCTGGGGACACTAGAAGGTATCATATACATTATATAATGGTAAGACAGAGATTTAGGAACCAGGTTTTAAATTGTAAGACATTTCCAGCGGCAGATGTGGACTCTGACCACAGTCTATTGGTTATGAACTGTAGATTAAAACTGAAGAAATTGCAAAAAGGTGAGAATTTAAGGAGATGGGACCTGGATAAACTATCTAAACCAGAGGTTGTACAGAGTTTCAGGGAGAGCATAAGCGAACAATTGACAAGAATGGGGGAAAGAAATACAGTAGAAGAAGAATGGGTAGCTTTGAGGGATGAAGTAGTGAAGGCAGCAGAGGATATAGTAGGTAAAAAGACGAGGGCTAGTAGAAATCCTTGGGTAACAGAAGAGATACTGAATTTAATTGATGAAAGGAGAAAATTAGAATTCAGTAAATGAAGCAGGCAAAAAGGAATTGAAACGTCTCAAAAATGAGATCGACAGGAAGTGCAAAATGGCTAAGCAGGGATGGCTAGAGGACAAATGTAAGGAAAATTAAAGAGACCTTTGGAGAAAGGAGAACCACTTGCATGAATATCAAGAGCTCAGATGGAAACCCAGTTCTAAGCAAAGAAGGGATAGCAGAAAGGTGGAAGGAGTATATAGAGGGTCTGTACAGGGGCGATGTTCTTGAGGACAATATTATGGAAATGGAAGAGGATGTAGATGAAGATGAAATGGGAGTTATGATACTGCGTGAAGAGTTTGACAGAGCACTGAAACACCTAAGTCGAAACAAGGCCCCGGGAGTAGACAAAGTTCTATTAGAACTATTGGCAGCCTTGGGAGAGCCAGTCCTGACAAAACTCTACCATCGGGTGAGCAAGATGTATGAGACAGGAGAAATACCCTCAGACTTCAAGAAGAATATAATAATTCCAATCCCAAAGAAAGCACGTGTTGACAGATGTGAAAAATACCGAACTATCAGTTTAATAAGTCACGGCTGCAAAATACTAACGCGAATTCTTTACAGACGAATGGAAAAACTGGTAGAAGCCGACCTCGGGGAAGATCAGTTTGGATTCCGTAGAAATATTGGAACACGTGGGGCAATACTGACCCTACGACTTATCTTCGAAGCTAGATTAAGGAAAGGCAAACCTATGTTTCTAGCATTTGCAGACTTAGAGAAAGCTTTTGACAATGTTCACTGTAATACTCTCTTTCAAATTCTGAAGGTGGCGGGGTAAAATACAGGGAGAGAAAGGCTATTTACAATTTGTACAGATACTAGATGGCAGTTATAAGAGTCGAGGGACATGAAAGGGAAGCAGTGGTTGGGAAGGGAGTGAGACAGGGTTTTAGCCTCTCCCCGATGTTATTCAATCTGTATATTGAGCAAGCAGTAAACGAAACAAAAGAAAAATTTGGAGTGGGTATTAAAATCCACGGAGAAGAAATAAAAACTTTGAGATTCGCCGATGACATTGTAATTCTGTCAGAGACAGCAAAGGACTTGGAAGAACAGTTGAACGGAATGGACAGTGTCTTGAAAGGAGGATATAAGATGAACATCAACAAAAGGAAAACGAGGATAATGGAATGTAGTCGAATTAAGTCGGGTGATGCTGAGGGAATTTGATTAGGAAATGAGACACTTAAAGTAGTAAAGGAGTTTTGCTATTTGGGGAGCAAAATAACTGATGATGGCCCAAGAAGAGAGGATATAAAATGTAGACTGACAATGGCAAGGAAAGCGTTTCTGAAAAAGAGAAATTGGTTAACATCGAGTATAGATTGAAGCGTCAGGAAGTCGTTTCTGAAAGTATTTGTATGGAGTGTAGCCATTTATGGAAGTGAAACATGGGCGATAAATAGTTTGGACAAGTAGAGTGTAGAAGCTTTCGAAATGTGGTGCTACAGAAAATGGTGAAGATTAGATGGGTAGATCACATAACTAATGAGGAGGTATTGAATAGAATTGGGGAGAAGAGGAGTTTGTTGCACAACTTGACTAGAAGAAGAGATCGGATGGTAGGACATGTTCTAAGTTATCAAGGGATCACCAATTTAGTATTGGAGGGCAGCGTGGAGGGTAAAAATCGTAGAGGGAGACCAAGAGATGACTACACTAAGCAGTTTCAGAAGGATGTAGATTGCAGTAGGTACTGGGAAATGAAGAAGCTTGCACAGGATAGAGTAGCATTGAGAGTTTCATCAAACCAGTCTCAGGACTGAAGACCACAACAACAACAACAGATGAAGATGGTATCGTGTAAGCAAAATGTAAAAGGGCAGTGTAGCGTCGGAGCTGTCATTTCTATTCAGAAGCATCACGTGAAAAAGATTCCGGCGTTATTATAGCCACACGACGGGAACTAACGGATTTTGACCTACACGTATCGGACATTCAGTTTCTAAAATCGCTAAGGAATCAATATATCGACATACACTGCATCATGAGTGTGCCGAGAACACCACGGACATCGCCTAGGCCGACGGCCTTCTCTTAACGACCGAGAGCAGTGGTACTTGCCTAGAGTTGTCAGTGCTAACAGACAAGCGAGACTGCAAGATGCAGCCGCAGAAATCAATGTGCTCCTCCAACACTTGTAGCCACTGGTATTTTAAAACTCATGATAGTGCCCCCCCCCCCCCCTCCCTCTTAAATTTCCTGCTATTAGCCCAGCAAGTTTACCCTTTCATTTCCTGTTGAGGTGTAGGCCATTCCTAGTACAAACCACCTACTGATAGAATCAACAGGACCTAACCAATATGTGACCCCCACCCATCGAAGTAGCTGTCCAACTACAAATTAACTCTCCTGACAGAAGAGTTCAAATGAAGTTGGTGATGGCGCCTCAGAACAGAAGCAAATCCCACACTGGTATGTCTCGATGTTGATGCAATATTTACCAGGTCACACTCTATATTGTATCCAGGATCGCTGTCAATACTGTTGAGTGGCCCACCCACAATTACCATGGTATCTTCCTTGGTAAGTTCTTTGCTGACTGTAACTGACCCAGACCAGCACTAAGTTTAAAAGAATTGGGTTAGCTGGTGTTCTGATCTTAATTCATCATGGAGAAGTAACTCATTATTATGACAGAAAATAATTAGAATAATTATAATCTGTAAGGAAATGCTTGTAACATAACTTTTTTTACACCATACACATAAAATGAATGAAATTTCTTCATGTAATCCATACGACAGAGAAGCCGATATAAAACAAAATTCAGCATGATTTCAAATTGACACAGGTGATCCTCTAAATATCCTGACTTCTATTAGGCACATGTCAGTATATTTGTAAAGCTTGACGAAGAGAATTAATTTCGTATTAGTCACTGCCGCTTGACTGTACTGTCTATAAACTGGAGACTGACGTCATAGTCATTCTGCAGAACTAGATCTGCAAGTCTTCTCACAAAGTTCTTCGAAACTTAAAAGCCGTAACGTTTCGTGGCTGTACCCGTGCCATCGAGCACTTTGGGATCACTGATGTTTCTTGTTCTCCAATACGACGCTCAAAACAGTCTTTTTTTCACACTGGCCACCCGCCTTTTCATAGTTTTAAAAGAAACTAATGTTGCGTTTGGACCGAGATTTGGAGAATCTCTTTTTGAAGCCCCGAATATCCTTTTGACAGCATCGAAATCTGGTAAACAAACGTCTGATCAGGTTCAAAGATACTTGAAAGGTTCTCTGCTTCCCAGTGAGGGAGTTATTTGTATATTATTCTTAGATTCTTGCAGTGGTCATTGCGAAAGAACGGTTCAGAGCTTCGTACTTAGGGCGAGGAATTTGTTCATCTGGTTCTCGAAGCGAACAACTAAGCTAATAACTCAACGTGTCACTTTGATTCTCATTATGGACTTACATTACCAATATTAATTTTGAAAATACGATATGCAGATCGCTAAGTCGTGTAGTTGCTGTGTGTATGGCAGCCAGTGTGAATAGCACGAAGTAGTTTGATGCATGACACGGTCTGAAAAACTAAAACAAATATTTTAATGTGGACTGAGGTACCTGAAGTGTTTCATGTCGTAATCGGACTGGAAGCTACAAAATTTGTTCGGGGACTGGAAGTTGTTAACAAGTGCTGTGCTATGTGTTAACTGAGTTAAGCTTGTCTGATTTACGTCGCAGCTGCAGGTACGTTAATGGAAACGAATATGTAAACATCAGCCGTTCCTTCTGCATGCACGGACGAGCAGTCATGATCAAGAGGACAAACACAGCAACTATTATTACGTGGTTAACACAGTCCTGGACTGTGGATCAGCAACATGGATGATGACATGCCGACAACATCAGTTAAGTGGTGATTGATTTTGTAAACGTGAGGAAGTTCAAATCCAGCAAACTATTTTTGGAAAGAACTTTATAATAACATTTATATTCAGCCTGTTTTCGTTTCGCGTTTTACTATTTTCACGTAAGTGAAGTTCCAAAAAATTTTGAATAATATTTTCACTCACTTTCAAAATTAAAACCATCACAAATTTCGTTCATTAAACAACTTTTATTGCAGGTATTATATACATATATACTCGCATATTTTTCTAGATTTTTCATCTTTCGATACTGTCCTCGTTCTTGCCACTTTCACAAGTACTCTTATTGACAGTGATACAAAATTTTTCAATCTTTACTTTTCTACAGCTCTTTTGTACATATAAATACCTATATTTGCTGTTTTTGTGTCATTCCCGTGTTTACACGTTGATCAGTTTTTGTGTTAAATTATTTGTTGTTCATTGCCGTGCATTAAAGAAATATGCGCGTTGTGAAGTGTCCGCCATTAAGTTAGCGGGCTGTTGCCAAACACCATATAGTAAGTCTGTTTCCAGTGGTGAAGTATTTAGAACATAGGAAAGATTTGATTTTGACAGATGTATGTTGCACTGCATTTATTAACACATCAGTATTCCTCACGATACTGTATTCTAAGCCATTGCATGATCTTGTCTACTTGATTGGCAAAGGTTAATAATCAGTTCAATCCAGCAGAGTTTAACAATTATTACTGGGAAAAGTCAAAATGTTTCTGGTTTTATCTACCTCAAAATTGACGTATATGACATCCTGGATATATTTTATGAGATATATATCAGGGTTTCTCCACTTTTGCTATGGGATGATGTATGTAAAATGGTTAAAAAACGTTGAAATTTTTTTTTTTGCACCAGAAAGTTCCATAGAATGTTAAAAATATTGCCTCGAATATTCAGAGTATAATTGATGCTACGGAAGATACTAAAACGATCTTGTTCCAACCAATGCACAGTACTACGCCCGGTTTTCTATATGTTTCTGTCCTTGTTTGCGAAATTTTATCATTTCTTGCTATCAGAGAAGAGATCTGTAGAGTATATGAGGCTGCGAGCTATTTTACGATTTGATTAATTACAATTTATTAAAGCAACCCCACACATTGTGGAATGCAAAACTTTAATAACCTCAACCAGAAGCGACGTTCAAAGACAACATTTTTCCTTATACACTTGTTAAAAATTTCCTCATATGATTGGTTTCCAATGATGATATCACTGGATGAATCAGGACCCTTATGAGGCTATGATTTGATGCATGTTGTTTCACTACAATCCTATTGAAGAAGACTGATTATGTAGGTACTGAAGTCTCAGTGAAGGATAGTGCCAAAAGAGCACACCACAAGGACCAGACTAGAAGAAAAAAGCTGCATGAAGACCAAAACGACCAAATCTATTGTTCTGACCAACATTAAGATACTTGTTCCTTACATTAACGATAATAAAATCTTTTTTCTGCATTTCGAACAACTTTCATTTTTCAGTGTATAATGAACATTTTCTGATGACCCCTTACAGTTAAGAAGTGAAATTTGGTACAGGCTTTGTAAATACTAAAACACAACTCCATGTGATAGGAAATTTTTCAGAGTGTGTTACCAACTTTACTTAAATTTATGTGAAATAAAAAACTGCTGGGTGTAACACACATAAATTTAAGAAAATGTTGTGAGAATTCTAAGACTGATATTAAGAAGTGCTGCATTGATTTGGTTATCTAATTACTAAGAATAATCTGTCACTGATAAGTTAAGTAACCGTTCATAAAATGTTTCTCATGTGATAGTAAATGTTCTAAAAGTATCTGGCAACGTCTTGATCGGATTATTTGACAAATCATTGGAAAAGATCAAGATTGTAGCCAATAACATAATGCTGAGATACGAAAAATTTGGCTGCATTATCTCTAAAACAGTAAAAGCTACTCTAGATTATCTGTATCTGTGTATTTTTCAGACATCCCGCCCTAAGTGAGCACGGTTATCTGTAGTAGGATTAATGTTAGAGAGGGTTTCTGTTTCGTGTCAACATCTCCCACCAATTGCTCTGCTCGCTCATGAGTTTTCCGACAGCGTATAGCCAAAGTCACGTTTTTTCTACTTCTTAGACCGCCCTTCTTTTTGTTTCTTTTTTCGGTCAGTTTCTACGTCCCTTCTCTGCCTGCGCCCATGGTGTTCGACTATCACGCCACGCTCTCGGTACGGCCCTAGTGCGTGGATAGGGGCCGACAAGGAATGAATCTGCTCATTCGGCTTTTCACGTGTATGCAGCGCTGTGACTGGCGCACCAGAAACAGCATCACGTGGACTTATATCGTCATAGCGAAATTAAAGGCATTTTCCCCCTTGATTTTTATTCAAAACATTAATGTAGTTATGAAAGCGTCATATACATATGAAGTGACATAGTAAGTCACGTACAAAATGTTTGTCGACTGTGAAAGACCAGTGATCCTTATGAACATTGTACTATCACTGTAATGAAATGAAAGACTACAAAGATCCTCATGTATCGTGTATTGTACACTGACAGGAAAAAGTTAGTACTCTCTTGTAGAGGTTTCCAATCCGCTCAAGATTTATTGTTGCAATTGTGTATATTGAGTAGATGAAATGATCACATTTACAAATCAATAGCACATGCGGTTCTGAGGTGCCAGACAATTGTACGTGGTGAAGCCTCCATGGGTGGCAGTGCAAGGGATGACCCTGAGATGTAGTCGCTCGTACAGATAGCGAATACTGTCCTGGATTACGTTATCCACGCCTTCTCGACGCGTTCGCATGGTTTTGTAAGAGTTATTGGGTGATGAGCCACACGAGTCACTTCTTGTCCAATCACAGCCCACATGTGCTCGATTGGAGACAAGTTCAGAAATTGTGATGGCCGGGGAAATTACTACACGTCTTGCAGGGCACGTTGAGTTTCACGGGCAGTGTTTGGTAGAACGTTATCCTGTTGGAACAACACATAACCTTCATGTTGCTAGAATGGCAAAAGAACAGGTCTAACAATATTCTATACACACCGAGCGCTGGTTAGCGTCCCCTCCAGAAATACCAAAGTTGAAAGAGAGTTGTAGCTTATCGCACCCCCCGAATGCGCTCTACGGGACAGTTCCCTCCAGGTCTACATAAAACGACCATCACTTGCTTGCAGGCAGAGTCTGCTTTCATCACTGAACACCATGGTGGAACATTCCATCTTCCAAGTGAACCTCAGACGGCACCAGTCTAGCCGTGCTGGGGTGCTGTGACGTAGATGGACGACGGGCTAGAGATGTATGTGCCCGTAGTCCAACTGCTAATAACTGGGTCGCGACAGTTCGTGTTGACACATTTGCGATCACAAGCCCTCTTACCTTTGCCTTGGTAGCTGTACGATGTGTCGCTGTTGCCCTTAAAATACGACGATCCTGACGGGAGTCTGTCCCAGATGGATGCCCAGAACCTCGTCTACAGGTGTGAGAATGTTCACGTGACCACTGATACCGAATCGTTGTACAACTGACGCCGCACGTCCAACATGTGTGGCAATTCTCTAAAAGGACCATCTCATCATCTCGAGAGCCACGATTTGATTTATCTGAAACTCTCTGATATGGCTGTAGGAAGCGCTAGTGCGTCTCCTTGGCAAGGTTGTCTGCTTGCTTCGCCTGAGACTTCTGGCTATGACAATTCCCTATTAAAGGGTAGACACAGATGGCGCTCTGGTAGCTATGCCCCTACGCTATCTGTTGGCGGACGACGATCAAACTATCCCTATGAAACTACATCTACTGTCCCCCAGATGGCATATGCCGTTATCAGTGTCATTGTAGGTGTACTAATTTTTCTTTGCGGCATTGTATAAAGAGGAGACGATGGCGATATCCGCCATTCCACTGCACTGCACTGGAATTCTATTGCTGTCTTGGCTCGCTGTTAGGTTGTCTCTGAAGGAATATTGCTTATTCATGTGAACCGTGACTTACTCCCGCGTTAATCAGTGTTTGAAGTAATTAAAATGACTTAGTTAACTATATGGTGACTACTTAGCTGAAAACTTCCTTCCCATTTTTATCAAAGAGAGAAATTCATAACAGTGACAGAAAGTGAAATATTTAAATACGGAAGCTTTTCGTTTGATATAGGAACTAATTTCAGTTGCCAAGTTCGGCAATATTATTTTTCAGTCATTAATTACAGTGGAACCTACAATCACATTCCTTTGTTCAGAAGTTATTTTCGAATTTTAAGATTCACAGAGATAAAGTCAATATTACGAGGTCAGAGAATTTAACCAAACGAATTGTTTTCAAGTAAACTTTGGACTATTACTATTTTGAAAATATTAGTAAGGAATAACCATCAGATTTTCAGTGATTCTACATAGGAGAATTCAATAACGAGGTCAAGATAAATTCTGGCCAATTTAGTAAGCAAATTGTTGCCACAGCAAAAATGAATAGCACGAAATGATATTTTACATGCCAGTTAATAAACGAATTTATTAAATCACGAATAAAGGAAGAAAGTTAAACCTAAACTTCCGAGGTAAAGACTCACCAGTCCGGGTTGGCGCCGATCCCGTGTCTGGCCTCGTATCCCGCAGCCTGGGCCCTGGCGGCGGCGGCGTCTCCCATCACATTGGCGGCTGCACACTCCCTCAGGAGGCGCTCGTACCGCTGCCTGCAACGATAATGTACGCTGCAACTCCTGATACCACAGTAGAGGATGAACAGATGGGCATGGTGGGCCACATACTCGAGAAGCAGCTATAAATTGAGCTACTACATACATATAGCCATTGACCGGTCACAAAATATCCTCATTGACAAAGCAGGTGATTCTTGACAGCAACACCTGACATCACGGCAGAAGAGGAACAGATGGCCACAGTGGGCCACATACTAGAGAAGCAGCTCTAAATGGAGCTACTAGGTATGTATAGCCATTGACCGGTCACAAAATATCCTCACTGACAAAGCAGGTGATTCTTGACAGCAACACCTGACACCATGGCAGAAGAGGAACAGATGGCCACAGTGGGCCACATAGTCGAGAAGCAGCTCTAAATGGAGCTGCTACATACGTATAGCCATTGACCAGTCACAAAATATCCTCACTGACAAAGCAGGTGTTTCTTGAAAGCAACACCTGACACCCCAGCAGAGGAGGAACAGATGGCCAGCGTGGGCCACATACTCGAGAAGCAGCTCTAAATGGAGCTGCTATGTACATATAGCCATTGACAGGTCACAAAGTATCCTCACTGACAAAGCAGGTGTTTCTTGACACCAACACCTGACTGCACGGCAGAGGAGGAACAGTTGGCCACGGTGGGCCACATGCTCGAGAAGCAGGTCTAAATGGAGCTACTACATATGTATAGCCATTGACTGGTCACAAAAAACCCTCACTGACAGAGCAGGTGTTTCTTGACAGCAACACCTGACACCATGGCAGAGGAGGAACAGATGGCCACGGTGGGCCACATACTCGAGAAGCAGCTCTAAATGGAGCTATTACATACGTATAGCCACTGGCCAGTCACAAAATATCCTCCAAGACAAAGCTGGTGATTCTGGACAGCAACACCTGACACCACAGCAGAGGAGGAACAGATGGCCACAGTGGGCCACATACTCGAGAAGCAGCTCGAAATGGAGCTACTATGTATGTATAATCATTGACCGGTCACAAAATACCCTTCAAGACACAGCAGGTGTTTCTTGACACCATACTCGAGATGCAGTTCTAAGTGGAGCTACTATGTACATAAAAATGACTGGTCACAAAATATCCTCACTAACAAAGCACGAGTTCGAGAGCAACAGAGGAACTGGTGAATGGTTGACTACTGAAGCCTGATGGGACCCAATTCATATAGAAATGTCGCCAACTGGAAGTACAGAGATACCCTACTGTCCAGCAAAATTGGTATACTAAGAAGTGAACAGATAATGAAATATCCCTTACTTTGTGTATACAGTATAGAAACAAGGCTACATGATGAAATTTGTAACTGATTGCCGGCCGCTGTGGCCGTGCGGTTCTAGGCACTGCAGTCCGGAACCGCGGGACTGCTACGGTCGTAGGTTCGAATCCTGCCTTGGGCATGGATGTGTGTGATGCCCTTAAGTTAGTTAGGTATAAGTAGTTCTGAGTTCTAGGGGACTGATGACCTAAGATGTTAAGTCCCATAGTGCTCAGAGCCATTTGAACCATTTGTAACTGATTAGATGGTATACTGCGTATATATCTTACACTGAGGTGACAAAAGTCATGGGATTCTCTTAATATCGTCTCCGACTTCCTATTGCCCGGCGTTGTGCAGCTACTCGAGGTGGCATTGACTCAACAAGTCGCTGGAAGTCCCCTGAAGAAATACTGAGCGATGCTGCCTCTATAACCGTCCGTAACTGCCCCATAAGTGTTCGATGTGATTCATGCGAGGCGATCTGGTTGGCAAAATCATTCGCTCGAATTGTCCAGAGTGCTCTTCGAACCAATCGCGAAGAATTGTAGCCCAGTGACACATTTAGGAACATGAAGTCCATGAATGGCTAAAAACAGTAGCTGAACATAACCGCTTCCAGTCAATGATCAATTCAGTTGGATCAGATGACCCAGTCCATTCTGTGTAAACAAAGTCCACATCATTATGAAGCCACAACCAGCTTGCACAGCATCTTGTTGACAACTTGGGTCCATGGCTTCGTGGGGTCTGAGACACCCTCAAACTCTAACATCAGCTCTTACCAATTGAAATCGGTACTCATCTAACGAGGCCATGGCTTTTCAGTAAAGCAGAGTCTAAGCGATATGGCCACGAGCCTAGGGCAGGCGCTGCGGGAGATGGCGTGCTGTTAGCAAGGGCACTCGCATCGGTCGTCTGCTGCCATGGCCCATTAACGCCAGATTTCGCCACACTGTCCTAACGGAAACGTTCGTCGACGTCCCACTTTTATTTCTGCGTTTATTTCAAGCAGTGTTGCTTGTCTTTTAGCACTGACATCTTTACGCAAGCGTCGCGCATGTCGGTCGTTAAGCGAAGGCCGTCGGTCACTGCTTTGTCCGTGGTGAGAGGTAATGACTGAAATTTGGTACTCTCGGTACGCTCTTGACACTGTGGATCACGGAATAATGAATTCCCTAAAGATTTCGGAAATGGTACGTCCCTTGGGTCTAGTTCCAATTACAATTCCGCGTTAAAAGTCTGTTAATTCCCATCGTGCGGCCGTTATCACGTCGGAAACCTTTTCACATGGATCACGTGACTACAAATGAGAGCTCCGCCGAGGCACTGCTCTTTTGAACTTTGTGTGCGTGATGGTATCGCCATCCGTGTATGTGAATATTGCTATCCCACGACTTTTGTCACCTCAGCGAAGTACACAGAGCTCCCATCTCTGGTAGCAACAACAGCTCTAAGATGTATTATGAGACAGATTTTTTTTTTTTCAAAACTGCTCCGTAAACTAATTACACTGCGCCACACACTTAAAGGAACGCTTTTTTCGAAACCCTGCAATTGTTTCCAAATACAACGCAGAAGTTTGAAATTTGGCTCAAAGCTGCTAACTACCTTCTTCTGTAACGGTGTAAAAGCGTAGCAAACTGGAACGTCACCGTCGGGCTCAGTGACTCTTCAAACAGCAATGTGTCGACGCTTGCGAGAAAAAGGCCACACCTCAGAAGTTCATGTGAGGTACAAGGTGGGTTAAAAATGTCATATTGGCACCGAAGTGCATCACAATTCTGTCCAGCGGTACAATGGACATATTTCACGATGTGATGGTCGCTACAAGACCTGTGGGTGCTAAAACATCTTATTAGATGTTTTAGCAATCTGATATATATGTATATATTTGGGAGGCTGAAAGAATCATTTGTGCCAGTAAGGTGTAGGGAACGTAATGAATATAGGATATAACACATCAAAGGTATCTGCACCTTTTTCTAGTGTAGTTATGTCATACATCTCATGAAATTCTACTACAGAAGTTGATGGTATTGGCTATGATAGCAGGTAATGTAAGACTCTGAATCAGATCTAAGGGAATAGAATGTGTCAAATTAGATTCTTAATACATTTCAACTGGGTGTCAAAGCCAATCACATCTAGACACTGCATTAGAAGGTTGAGAGATTAGCTATAACAATTGATTATGTAATGGTCAAATACTAAGACATCAGAATGAAGTAAGGGAGGCTTTATTCATCAACTCAGGAAATGTTATCCAGGGCACTGAGTGTATATATGTAAACCTCTTAATCAAGTCTGCCAGATCAGGTGCCAAAGCACATTTACTAGTAAACATTTTGTGGAACCGACTAAGTCAGAAGGGAATGTAACTCTCACCACGAAATTCAAAGGGAATGGTATACATGAAATAATGTTCTTAGTATGTTTGATGGAGTGTTTATCTCAATAGTTATGTCAGACTTACTGGTCTAATCCTAAGAGAATAGAATGGAATGCACCAATCAGTGATCCTCCACTAGTCCTAAAACAATTTACTAGCGAAGTACACCAGTCATCTGAAGAAATACTATTAGGGAAGTTGAGAGAGTAAGAGAATCAGTCATGATTGTTTGGAATGTAACTTTCCCAAGCAAATTCAAAACACATGGAATGTGTCGAATCAGATTCTTATCACATTTGACTGGTGTCTTTGTCAGTCACAACTAGAAATACTATTAGGAAGCTGAGAGGTACAGGTACATCAACTGCACACATAATGATCAAATCCTAAGATAATAGAATTTAATATGTCCAATCTCTGGTCCTGACATATTTTATTAGCAAGGCTCCATCCAGCATCTCAAGATAACCTTTTTTGGAGACAGATAGTGTTAACGACAAAATAGAATTTGGATGATCAGTGATCCTAAAATATTTCACTAGTGAAGGTATGTCAAACAGTCTGAAGTAATAAATTACAGATGCTGAAATAATCTGCCATTTGGTAAATTGAATGCGGAGGGATGAGGAAAGAGAGGAAAGGGAAGGAACTATTGATATCAGCTGCATCAGGACTTTATACAGAATCAGCAGCGACCAATGAAAGTGTTTGCCAGAACAGGATTCGAATCTGGGATCTCTGGATTACTAGGCAGTTGTGTTAACTACTGCACCACCTGGACACAGGGTTTATCACAACTGCGCTGAATATCTGGGCATGCTTCTCAGCTGAACCACATTATCACCTAGCCCCACCTATCCACTGTTCACTTCCATGTCCTCCCTGCCCGCTACTTCGAGATTCCCACAGGAGGTCGAACATAATTGTCTATCCACAGTGAAGATGCGGATTCACATTAAAGGAGTGGAAACGTATTGGTCTCTTGGTCAAATCTAGAATGCAGGTAAACGTTAATCTCCAAACTGAAAATCAGTACTCAATGCGAGACTCTGACTCAAATTCAAAAGTAATGAAATATGTCAAATCAGGTAGTAAGCAGATTTCAGATAGTGCCTGTGTCGATCACACCTAGAAATTATATTAGGAAACTATCTCAATTGTCCACATAACTGTCAGATCCTAATAGAATAGGATGTATTGTGTCAAATCAGAGTCCAGAGTATTTTTGATGAAAAGGACATTTTCAACATCTCATGAAACCCTATTAAGGGAACTTGAGAGGATGAGATATGACAAAAGTACATAGATGTAAAATTCTGCTCAGATCCAAAGAAAATAGAATGTGCCGTATAAGTAGTCCTTAAGCATGTTACTAGTCAAACTACGTCATTCATGTCACGAAATTCTATTAGGGAGGTTCAAGGAATCAGGTACGACAATAGGCGAAGTATGAAACAATCATATTCAAAGGGAATGGAAATTGTGAAATCAGATGCTTAGAACATTACCGTTCATTGTCATATGAGTCATACTTAGAAATTTTATTAGAAGACTAAGTTAGCTACCTATGTCAGTTGGAACATAATGGTTAAATCCGAAGGGTATAGAACACTATGTGTGAAATCAGTGATTCTGACCCATTTTATTTAAGATGATATACCCATCATTTCAGCAATTGCTACAGAAACGACTGAGGGTATTGGGTTCAAGACATTTAAATATAAATCTCCAAATCAAATGAAAATTAAATAGGATGTGGCACATCTTAGTTACTAGCTCATTTCTTTTATTGAAGCTACATCAATCATCTCACTCAATAATGTTAGGGATGGAAGAAGAATCGGCTATGACACTAGGGTTTGTAATTCGTGAATCGATTTAAAGGAGAATGGATTGTGTCAAATCACATTTCAATACGTTTCAGTTGGTTATCAGCATCAATCATATACATAAATTGTATTACAAAGCTAAGAGACTGAATTACTTGAATCAGGCATGTAATGGTCAAATCGAAACAGAGTAGAAGGGCTCTCCAAATATCACGCCCACTTCATTGGAGTGGCTATAATTATAATCTCAAGAACTGTTATTCAGTACACTGAAAGTGTGATGCATAACTGGATTATGTGAAAATGTCTGAATCAAATCCAAAGAATGAGAATGTGCTACACCACTGGTCCTAACATTACTACTACTGGTCCTACTAGTGACTGTCTTCCATCTATCAAGAAAATCTATGATGCAAGTAGCTGCTAACACAGTATAGGATGAAACTCACCGAATCAAATTCAAAGGGAACAATATGTACTTAACCAGATTCTTAATACGTTTCATGGCATACCTACTGCAATCAGTTGGGATACGTATGGTCATATTCTAAGAGAACAGAATGGGATGTGTTGTATCAGTAATCATGTCAGTTTATTAGAGAGGCAGTGCCTAAAACTCCAGTAATTTTATAAGGGAGACATTGAAACCAGGTATGACAGAAATGTATGTTAACAAGAGAATCCATTATGACAGCTGGAAATGTAGCTCTTGGAATTAATTTAAATGGTAATGAAGTATATGAAATTAGATTCTTAACACATTTCAATTTGTTAGCTATGTCAGTCATACCTAATGTACCCTTTAGGGCACTGAGAGATTAAGGTCCATCAACTTGAAACATAATGGTCAAATACTAAGAGAACATTTTATTATCAAGGGCACATCCAAGTAGTCCATTTAGGTAGACAGAGCTTTACACTGAAAGAAGTGTATGTAAATCTGCTAATCAAATCCTGTGACTAAAGAGTGTTGCCACTTAGTGGTCCTACTACATTTGAATACTGAAGCTATGTCCATCATCCCCATTAATTCTAGCAGATGTGTTAAGAGAATGTGACCGACTGCTGTGACACTAAGGAATGTAACTCTCTGTATCAAATCATGAATATCGTTTTGGGTCTAGCTGTATCACTTATACCTAGATACTGTATTAATAAGATGAGACACTTAGCAAGGTGTATCAATTGGACATACAATGGCGAATTCTTAGTTAGTAGAATGGAATGTGTCAAATCAGTGGTTCTGAGATATTTCACTGGAGAGACTATGTCCATCATCTCAAGAATCCTATTAAGAAACTGGACAATCCAACATTTTCAGTGGAGAATGTAGCTGTCACAAGGAATGCTGAGGAAATGAATTACTTCAGATCGGTGGCACTAACACGTTTTATTTGGAGAGCTATATAGTGTGTATCAAAAAGGACTTTAAAACCTTGAAAACTAGTATTGATTTACTAACTTTACCTAGAGAAACGGTTTTTGTCATTTTACAGTGAAATACACCAAGATTTTTACAAATACCTACGCAGTTAATAGTAAATTATATTGGTTATGTGACAAACATTGCATCTGAAGTCTTTTTCTTGCCAAACTTACTGCTGCATGTCAGGCATGGCTCATTTCATTGTGAGGCAGATTCTGGCTCTGAGCTCTGACAGAGAAGGTAATAAGGGAGGAACAAATAAGGCACCCTTGACGATTCCCCAAAAGAAAAAGTCAAGAGGTGTCAAGTCAATGTAGGGGCCACACAATTGGCAGGCTTTGGCACATGTACTTACATGGACAGTGGACACTTAGAAAATCCCATACGTTTTAATAGACAGACAAGACCTGTACTATTTTCCTTCAAGATGACAACACAGATAAGTTTGTAAGTCCTATGAATATGTTTTTATGAATTTTCAAAGTTGGAAAGTCTATTTTGATAAACACTGACATATTTTATCAGAGAAGTTTTGTCCATCAACTTAAGAAATTTTATTAGGGAAGCTGAGAGAATTGCCTATGACATAAGAACAAGTGGCTCTCAGAAAAAAATCCAAAGAAAGAGCGTGTTCCTGATCAGTGATTTTCACCTATTTTATTAGACAGACTGTGTCGTTCATGTGTATGCTGTGAAGGTGGTTGAGAAAATCCACTATGGAATTTCGAATGAAATGTAAAGAAACAAATGTGCCTAGTAAGCATTTTAATCAATTTTAAAAGGGAGACTTTGTCAATCATATCTAAATTTTGTATGTCATTTGGCTTTATTATAATCAAAACGTTACGATCTGAAATGTTCTAAAGTACTGACCCAACGCTATTCACTATGATTACCATACATACTACCTCAAGAAATGGAGTTGGCAAGAGTCTGCTATGATAGTCTGTAACATATAACTAAGAATTAAATCAAAAGAGAGTAGAATTTTTCAAATTATTCAACTGAAGAAATGTTAGGGAGACTGGTAGAAGTTTTTATTGCAGTAGGAAGTTTAACTTTCAAAATAAAACCCAAAAGGAATGTAATGTGTCAAATTAGATTGGGGTACTATGTGGACATCCTAAGAAATTATATTTGGCAACTTAATATGTTTAGCTTTGTTAGTTGGATATCTAACGGTCAAATTCCAAGTGAATGTGTCAAATTGGTGGCCATAACACAGTTTATTAAAGAGGCTCAGTCCATCATCTCAAGAAATTCTATTAGTGGGCCTGGTAGAATTAAATGTGTCACTAGCATCTGTAAGCCCCCCAATTAGATACAAGCAGAAGAGAATTAATTACATCAATGATATCACACTTTTTTATGAATGGAATGTTCATAAGCTCAAGAATGCTATCAGAGAAAATCCGTTACGTCAGTGGCAAATGCCACCGTTAGAATCACTTAAAAATTAAATGTATCAGATAATTGGCCATAATGCATTTCATTTGGGATGTTAGGTCCATCATGTAAGGAAATGCTACTAAGCTCCCAGAAAAAATCTGTGGTGTCAGTAGACAACATAGCTCTCAGAAAGAAATTTAAAGGAAATGAAATGTCTTTCCAAGTGCCTAGTTGCAAATTTACTGAATGGTATATGTGTTCCAGCTTTATAGCTGCATTAACAAGTTGACTTATGATATGATGTTGATTACCAGTTATGGTATCATACATCTGATTATAATCTCGCCGTATATTTGAGGATGATTGATTTGTGACTCTTCCTGGTCGTTTAATAAAGTGACAATACAGCTGTGTGCCAACAATAGTTTTCCAAAAAACGAAAATTTGCTAGATCAGTGGCCCTAACACATTTCACTTGGGGAGGAGGGGGGGGGGTTGGGCCATTATCTCAAGATATAACAAAGGGTGAGAGAATTGGCTATGTCAGTAGGCTATGTAACTATCACAATAAAATCTAAGTACTATTGTATGTACGAATGAGTGATAGTAACAAATTTTCTTAGGAAGACGATGTGCATCGCCATAGAGAATACTATTACAGAGACTGAGGGAAATATAATTCCCAGAAACAAATGCAAACAGGAATACAAAAAATCAATTGTCATTTCACATTTTGAAGAGGGAACTGTTTCCTTCCTCCCAGTACATTCTGTTAGAAAAACTGTCAGAATCAGATATGTCACTAAGGTAAATAAGTATCAGAATAAAATTTATGAGGGAATGGAAAATTAATTCTGTGATTTATTACATTTTATTGGGAAGACTGTGTCCTTCTTTAGAAATGATACTATGAAGGCTGAGACAATCAGCTGCAACAGAAGAATATGCAATTCTCAAAATAAAATCTAAAGAAAACAGAATATGTCAGCTCATTTATATTAGGAAAACTATGGCCATCATTCATGAAATGCTATTAAGAAGCCTAAGAGCATTAGCTATGACAATAGGATGTATAAGTTTCAGAAGCGAATCGTGAAGTATTAGAATAAGGCAGTTCAGAGGCTTACAGTTCTATTACGGAGGTAATAGATGCATTCTTAAGAAATGCTGTAATTGAGGCTGAGAGAATCTGTGATGTCAATAGGAAATCTATTTCTCATCTCAATTAACACAATTAATGAGGCAGAGAAAATCAGCTATGAGACTAGGAAATGTAGCTCCAAGACGAAAATCTAAAGAGAGCAGATGTGTCATATCAGTGGAACTAAATCACTTATTAGGGAAGTTATATTCATCATATCAAGAAATGTTATTAGAGAGGCTGAGAGAGTTCTCTATGTCTGTAGAAATTATGATGCCAAGAAACGAGTCAAAGTGGATTAAAATGTGTCAAACCAGTGTCCTAAAAGATTTTAATAGGAAGACTACATCAGTCATTCTAAGACTTTCTGTGAGAGTTGTCACAGGAATCATCTATATTAGTTGGATAATTAAAGACCAAATCCAAATTGAATTGAATGTATCAAATCAGTGGGAAAAACACATTTTCTGAAGAATAAACCTCCATCACCTCACGGAATTCTATTAGAGAACCTGATACTAGGAAGTGTAACTCTCAAAATGAAGTCCAATAGGAATGAACTGTGTCAAATATCTGTTGTGTAAAAAAAAAAATTATAGCAGAGGTTTAGAGAACCAGCTGAGATAGAAGGATGTATAATCCCCAGGGGTAATAACGAACACCTTAAGAAACGCTATTTATGAGGCCAGATAATCCTTCAAGTCAGTACAAAATGAACTCTTCGAATCAAATCTCAGAAGCACAGAATGTGTCATATCAGTTGTCGTAACACATTTCATTTGGAATTCCATAGCCATCATCTTCAGAAATGCTATTCAGGAGGCTAACAGAATCTGCAATGTCAGTGAGAAATATGACTCTCAGAATAAAATCCTAAGGTAATAAAATGCATCAAATCAGTGGCTAAAATAAGGAGACTTTGTTCACCACTCATTGATTGCCATTAGGGATGTTCAGAGAATCAGCTATGTCAGTAGAATATATAACTCTCAAACTGAATCTGAAATAAGAATATAATGTGTCAAATCATTGGTACTAATATGTTGTATTAATGAGGCTCTACATTCTTAACCTCACTTAATTCTGTTAGCGAATCTGAGAGAAACAACTATGTGAGTTGAATATGAAACTTTCAGAAAACAAATGCAAATAATATTTGAATGTCAGCTACATGGTCCTGATACGCCCAGGTAAGATATAAGTTATGGGGTTGGTGTGCCAAATGGATTATAAATTAGTGCCTATTTAAATGTGACAGATGTTATTGGAGTTTTAAAAAACTGTAGTGGGGGGAATATTGACTCCAGTGGTCATTTAGAATTTGTAGCCGATGCAGCTATCATGGTTTATTTTTCAGTTGTCTTCCCAAATTATGTAAATGAAAATGATGGTTTCTGGCGACACTCCATTGTCATCACCTTATCCACTCCTTTCTGTTGATTACTATCTTAAAATTATCGTATCATACCAATTATTACTATTTGTAGTTTTTAATATCTATAACTATTATTAATTTAACATATTAATATGCTATGTTATCAGTGATGTTGTTACCATAGGTCTTGAGAATAAAAAAATGAAGCAAACTAGAATATTCGTGTTTATATGTTTTATGTTTAACGTGTAATTCATGCACTAATGTACGACAGAAGTCAAAGGAAACTGTCAGACATGCAATTGTGGCTAGGCTCCTCAGACTAGTATCCAGCCTTTTCACAGTGTCGACATTAATCATGCATAACCTTCTGTCACTGTGCAGTTGTCCTCATGAAGATGAAATCAAGAGAGCTTTGGAAACTGACTACTCGACCAACTATAATGCAACAGTATTTCTCTGTGGAACTCTTTGTTAGATGTGCTGCGTTTAAAGGATTCTATACCTAAGTCAGCAATGACATCACAGAAAACCAATTCGGTCTCAGTCAGACAAAACATTCGAGATTAGCAGTTAATCTTTGTTCTGAATAATATGCTAGCTATGGAACACAAAATGCAGCCTCCTGTTACCTCTCTTGCAGATTATCTGATGACTCATCATGTGATGTGGAGATCAATCATTCTCCTCACTCAAACACACAGATGAATGTAGCAAGGACAATGTACATGAAAAATGCGTATTCCATCTATGCATTTGTCCAGAGAAGATTCAAGGGTCAGTGAAGAAATCATCCATATATCTATAAACAAAGTGTCAGTTAGTCTACTGTGTGCAGATAGGCTTATAGGTAAATCCGTGCATCCACACTTCAAGGAAGAGCGACTTCACACCCTTCTTCAATGTAGCGGCTCTATATTCTGTCTGGCTGGTGAGGAATCGCCCATGCTCTCCAAGTAGCCTAACAATTTATGGTCTAGGGCAGATATCTGAAGAATTTAATTTACAATATCACCCAGGTCTGTACTTCTCACTTCCGAGACATTGCCCAGGTAAATCTTATGTCTGAACCATGGTGTGATATGGATTTCATCACAGAGGCGTGACTGTGTGGGAATAGGTCGCAAAACCCGAACAAGTCTAGTATGAGATAAAACTTCTTGACTTATCCATAGGGAAACTAATGAGCTGTGCAAGAAGTCAGTAAAGTTAGAATGGTTCATTCCTCTGTCCTGGGGTCACTGGAAATTGCTCAAAATGAAGACTGGGTGGAGGGATCAGAGAAGGATACTGTCTTTCTCCCACCTTTTCCAATATATATTTGGGGGAAATTGTAAAGCAGTATTTTGAAAGGGACGAGAGTGTATCTGAACATGGGAAAAACGATAGAATACATATAATTTGATGCTAACAGGTGCTTTTGGCTGAAGATGTACTGACAATTGACAGAATGGTAGATCTGAGTGTAGCTCCCCAAGAACATGAGACAAGGATTAATAGTAATAAAACCAACAGTGTAGTCATTGGTACAAAGGCATGGACGACAATATTAGCACAGGATATAAATAAATAAGTAAAATATTTCAAATACTAAGGCATCATAATACAGGAGAATTTTATGTGCACCAGAGAAATAAAAACCAGATTTCCAGTGCATTCATAGGAAGAAGAAACTACTATGTAGGAAACTGAACAGAGAATAAAGGGACAGAAGAACCCTTGTAAGGCTTTTGGGTCTATTTTGATCCATATGGATTTTTGTTGGTCTATTATTTTGAAAATGTCTGCTTTTAATAAATTGCCTACATTGACTTGGTTTGCCCCTCAGTGTATTACATTCTGACAGGAAAGAATTTGCTTTGGAGCCCTACTTAGGCTTCCACACAAATAGTACTTCTCAAGCAGTTCAGGTCTTTTTAGACCCTGTGAATATAAACCTTCGTTATTACCTCAAATTCTGATAATATTCAATTTGCCAATAACTGAATGTTTATGGGCGCGGTAAGGTGGGTATAAATAAGTGAAGTCATTGTTATTTTTAACAATGAAATGTTTATTTCTGTGGGAATTGGGGGAAACTGATTCACTTTTACTGAGGTCGGTAGGTTTCTCCGTTTACAATTCGTATATTTTCTGAGTTTTTTCTAAAGGTAATGCACTCTTTACAAAATGATGAAATAGCAGACATACTGGTGAACGTATCTGATAGTGATGAAGTAGTTTCAGAGAGTGAAAATCATGCTTCGGAATGCAGCGCTGCATCCTTAGTAGAAGCTGCAGATGACAAACCAGAACAGTAAACAGGAAGCAGTGCAATTATGATGTTGAAGGATAAATTATCTGAATGGAGCATGAAATATAGTTCACCTGAGTCCAGGACCAACAAAGTACACTACTTCTCGCATTACAAATGAATACTTAGCTTTCAAATTGTTACTACCTTCCTTAACTGAAAACATTATACAAACCCCTTCTAAACCTGAAGGAATGCGTTCATGGAGAACGTGGAAAAAACTAATGTTCAGGTCTGCTGTTATTAGCAGGAGTTTATGTACATAATGAGTCTACAGAAAGTTTATGGGATGAGTACAAATGTAGCCCAGTTTTCAGAGCTACATTGTCATTAGAAACTATTGAAAAGGTATGAAGGATTATTCGAGCTGATGAACAAGAGACGTGACTGCAAAGACTTGAACAAGAGAAGTTTGCACCTATGTGGGAGAAATGAGTACTGATATTACTTAAATTATACAATACCAATATTTTTTTATAGCAGACGATCAACTTGTTGCATTTTGGGGAATTACACTTTCCGCCAGTACGTGTCTATTAAACCAGCAAAGTATGACATCAAGTTTTGAATACTTTATGACAATGAAGCAAGTTATGTATGGGAAACGATCAGGTAGTGCCTCTGAAAAGAATCAAGGACTAAGGGTTGTAACTCACTTTTCTTATGGCTTGGAAGGTCGTAACATTACTTGCGACATTTTCTTCACTTTCCACGAGCTGTGACAAATGCTGGTCTGGAGAAGTACCACAATGATTGGAACAGTGTGAAAAAACAAGCCTTCCATTCCACCAAAAGAATGGCAACCAGGGGGAATCCTAATTACACATCAACCTTTCGTTTCAGAAACGACACATCGCTTGTACATACATTCCAAAGGGATTATGCAAAGTACTCTGCACCACAGTGCAGAAGTCAGTGATAGGACCAACATAAAATCTCAGATTATTATAGACTACAACACTACGAAAGGAGCTGTGGGCACACTGACAAAATGATGGTGAATTGTACAGCAAAGAAGAAGATAAGCAGATGGCCTATTGTCGCGTTCTCAAATATCGCCGACATATGTGCATATAACTCTTATGTGCTACACAAAGCAAATTACCCCTTGTGGAAAGCGAACACCCTACAGCGAAAAAGAATACTCCTAGAAATCATTGACGAGCAGCTAATTTATGGGGATATCAAGAGACAAGGACATCTTTCAAGAGGAAATGCTGCAAGAGAAGCTGTGGAGAGGAGAAACCTGTAGAGAAGAACGTCGTTTGAGTCTGCACCTTCCACTTCGGAAGATAATATCCCCGGAGCAAGAATCGAGACAGATCTCATCTATCTGGCAAAACTGATAACAACAGTGAAATGTATTAAACACAAAAAATTCACTTGCAGCAAACATCTTGCAAACACACATAAAAACTATTAGTCAAAGCTAGGCAGAGTGTAGTAAAATCAACATACATACAATTATAATATTCGCTTATTGCATTATTGTACTGTTCTATTATCCAATTTGAATGATTAATACATTAAACCATCTAAATTATAACTTAATTTATGATTGTAGTACGCAAATGCATAAAAGGAAACAGAAAAAACGAGTCTTTTTTGACCCAGACACCTTAAGTGTATTCCAAATAAACACCATAGTAGAGTTAAATGTACTACATGGAGCTTAGTTTTGTATGGTGTAGAAATATGAACGCTTGGTCTGCTTACTGGAGTCGCTGGTTGTCCCCCATGACTGCCACCGAAGTGGTGAGCAGCCACCAGCTACCACTGCTGCAAGGCCAGAGGTCAACGAGTGGCGTTGGACTCCCTTCAGTTGCAGCAGAAACCTGCGACAGTAAATAGCGCACGTGCCGCATAATTTTCTGCCAAAGACAAGCAGTTTTGTAAAAAAAAAAAGTCTTTACAAATACAATGGGCTACATGTTTACAGTGTGCACACTGCAGTATATTGCAAGAGGATGTGGATCTAATGAAAAACTGGTCCCTTCCCCAAAATTATTCCAGAAACATTTTGCATCATCAATAATTTTTGATTTTACCTCCTAAGCATCTGATTCCTTGCATGTTTTCTCGAATCAACAATTTAAGTTCTTTATGTTAATCACTAGCTTACTGCCCACTACTTCATACACAACTTTTTCATTTGCATAACTTTTTCGTTTTTCTTTAATCGAATTTTTTTGTTGTTCACAAATTGCAACACCTTTTAATTTTTCACTTTAATGAAGGCCATAGAAGCATTTTCTTTCCTGAATGTACTTGTGACCAAAAGGCGATTCTGGTACGGAGACCAAGGTTTTCTTAATCGGGGTTCTTGCGTTAGTGTGATATTCCCACAGAAACTTTCATCGTACAATACACATTTATATAGAAGTGAAATGTCAATTTTCAAAGCTTTAAGATCTTTTTAATACAATGGAATACTTTCTTAAAAATTTCATCCACAATTTCGCCCCTTCTGATCGAATTTCCAAACACAGTGAAACACATATATTTTTTAATTTCTAACAGAGAAGCCAAATACAAATTTTCGTGCATTTAACTCGGAAAATATTTTTGTAATAAAATAATATCATAAAATTTTTCATCATCAATTTTACGCCCTTAGAGGGCTGAATTTCCAAATGCATTGAAACATGTATTTTCTTGTTTCTAACTGAGGTCAAATACTCGTTCTCACAGATGTAGCTTCAACAGTTCCTTAATAGTGATTTATTTTCAAAGCAACTTCCACCCATTACTTTAGCCCATTAGTGGCTGAATTTTCAAAAATGTTGAAACCTGTATTTTTTATATCTGACTGAGAAACCAAGTACAAAATTTCGTAGTTCTAGCTTCAAAATTGCCTTAATAGCACCATATTTTCAAAAAGGCTTTCATCCCATATTTCACTCACATAGAAGCGAAATGCAGAGCTGTAGAGGGCTAAAACTGTAGAGGAAGACAGAGATTGCAATACATCTAACAAATAATTGAGGACATAGGTTGGAATTCTTCTGCATATTTTTTTTACTGGGAGACAAGCCAAATACATATTTTCATAGATTTAGTTTAAAAAGTGATTGCATAATGAAATACTTCCATTAAAACTTTCACCCCCCATAGGGGTTTAATTTTCATAATCATTGACATACATAATTTTTAATTTGTAAGTGAAAAGTCAAATACCAGTTTTCATTAATGTAGCTTTAAAAATACTTTTGTAGTTCTTTCATAGCAATTTATATTTAAAAAAACTGTCACCCACTATTTCACCCTTAGCGGAGCTTATTTCCGAAAATGTGGAAACACATACTTCTTTATTTCCGATTGAGGAACCAAATACCAATTTTCATAGGTCTTGCTTTAAAATTGCCTTAACAGCAATTAATTTTCAAAAAACGTTTCATCTCCTGTGTCTCCCCCTTAGGAGCTCAACTGTGAAAAATCTCTTCCCAAACGATGCCTGAAATATAAGATCAACACCCTCTGCAAATTTCAAAACGAAATATCAGTTTCCGTAGTTATAGCTTCAACATTTCCTTAATGGCGACATACTTTACAAAAGCCTTTCATCCCCTATTTCACACCCTTATGAGTAGAATTTCGGACAATGCCTTCTTAAACGATGGCCACAGTATAAGATCCACAGAGGTTTGGGCTGGGCAGTGATGAGTCAGTGAATCAGTATAACGCTACGTCACCCCCTTAGGGGCTGAATTCCCAAAAAGAGTGAAATACGTTTTTTATTATCTGTAACCGAGAAATCAAACACCATCTTTCAAAGATTTTGTTTCGGAAACGCCTTTACAATGAAATATTTTTATCAAATGTTTCATCCTCTGTTTCACACCCTTACGGACTGAATTTCTAAAAACAGTGACACGCATACATTTTATTTGTAACAGAGAAGCCAAATATATATTTTCATAGATTTACCTCCAAAGATACTTGCACAGTGAAGTATTTCCATAAAGACTTTCATCCCCGATTTCACGCCCATAGGGATTAAATTTCAAAAACATTATAACACATATTTTTTATTTCTAAGCCAAATTTAAATTTTCATAGATTTAGCTTTAAAAACGCTTTTCGAAGAAAACACTGCATCCCCTATTTCGGCCCCTTAGGGTTAGAATTTAGAAAATCCCATCTTAAGCGACGTCTACAGTGCGAAAGCTACACCTTCTCCTAGTTCTAAGTTTCTACCCTAGCGATTTAGGCTCGGGCAATTATGAGTCATTGAATGAGTCAGCCTTGTCTTTAATGCACTGGAGAGTGAAAGAAATATCATGTAGTCCCCCCCTCCCTCCCCCCCCTCCTCCTACTGGATTACGCAGAAGGGTCGCAACAACATGGAGTATGAACTCGACTAATGTCTGAAGTAGCGCTGAAGGGAATCGACACCATGAATGCTGCAGGGCCGTCCGTATATCCGCAAGAGTACTAAGGGATGGAGATCTCTTCTGAACAACACGTTGCAAGGCATCACAGATATGCTCAATAACGTTCATGTCTGTGGAGTTTGGCGGCCAGAAGAATGTTCCTAGAGCCATTCTCTAGCCATCCTGGACGTGTCGGGTGTCGCATTGTCCTGCTAGAATTGCCCAAGTCCATCGGAATGCACAATGGATATGAATGAATGCGGGTTATCAGACAGGAAGCTTACGTACGTGACACCGGTCAGAGTCGTATCTAGATGTATCAGAGGTCCCATATCACTCCAACTGCACACGCCACACACCATTACAGAGCGTCTACCAGCTTGAACAGTTGACCGCTGACATGCAGGGTCCATGGATTCATGAGCTTGTCTCCATACCCGTGCACGTCCATCCACTCGATACAATTTGCAACGAGACTCTGTATTTCAATACGTCTGCCTATACCAGTTTCTTTGGTGCTTCAGTGTATACACAGACTAACTCAGTGCCTTTTGCTTTGCTCGTGTAGTCTGTATGTCCTGTAGCGATTTTTTTTATATTTATTTTATCGAATTTTTCTGTTGTTCACAAAGTGCAACACCTTCTACGCCAGTCACGCTCGTTATGGGCATGTGAGGACGATATTTTACGAGTGTACGTCTGATTAAAAAGCGATTTTGGCAGGTGGAGTCCAAAGCTTTTATTAATTACGCCTTTTTCCGTTCTTGTGAAGATATATCCATAGCAACCTTAACCCACTAACAAGTATTTCTTGGTAACTAACCGACAAGTGAATACCAGTTATCGTAAGTTTAGGTTCAAATTTTTTTTAATGTCACGAAAAATTTTCTTAAACATTTTCATACTCTGTTACACTCCCTTAGTGGCTGAATTTCCTGACACACTAAGACATGTATTTTTCTTATTCCTAAACGAGAAGTCTCTTATCAGTTGTCATAGATGTAGCCTTAAGAAACCTTTAGTAGTTCTTCAGCAATTATTTATTTTCAGACAAGCTTTCACCTGCTATTTACCCCCTTAGTGATTGAATTTCCAAAAATAGATATTTTTTACTTTCTGAGTGAAAAATCAAATCTCAGTTTAAGTAGTTCTAACTTCAAAATTCCCTTACAGGCGGCATATTTTCCAAAAGTATTCCCCTGTTTCACCCCGTTAGGAGTGGATTTCGGACAATCCCTTCTTGACTGATGCCTACAGTGTAAGATCCACACTCTCTCCAAACGCCAAGATTTTATTCTAGGGGTTGGGGCTGAGCGATGATGAGTCAGTGAATGAGTATGATCTTGTTTAACCACCTTAGGGGTATTTTGCAAAAACTGTTAAACACGTATCATCTGTAATTGAGAAGCAAAACACCAACTTTTGAAGATTTAGCTTCAAAATGCCTTCGCAATGAAATATTTTCATAAAACATTTCACCCTCTGTTTCCCCCCCCTTAAGGACTGAATTTCCAAAAACAGTGAGATGTATACGTTTTATTTGTAATAGAGAAGCCAAATACATATTTCATAGTTTTGGCTTCAAAAATGCTTGCACAATGAAATGTAGCCATAAAAATGTTCATCTCCCTTTCACCGCCATAGGGGTTGACTTTCCAAACACTGTGAAACACATATTTTTTTTTGTTTCTAATTACAAACAAAATTTAAATTGTCATAGTTTTAGCTTTAAAAATTCTTACAAAATAAAATATTTTTATAAACGATGCCATCCCCTATTTAAGCCCCTTAAGCCTTAAACTTCCAAAAACAGAGACATATATTTTTTTATTTGTAAGTGAGAAGTCAAATACCAATGTTGATACTTGTAGTTTTAAAAATACTTAAGCAGTTCTGTAATAATGATATCTTGTCAGAAAAAGCTTTTACCCACAATTTCACCCACACAGTTCAAATTTATAAAAATGACAAAACACGTATTGCTTCATTTCTGACTGAGAAACGAAATTCCAATTTTTGTAGGTCTACCTTCAAAACTGCATTAATAGCGACATTTTTAGAAAAATTTCATCCACTATTTCACCCCCCTTAGGGTTGGAATTTCGAAAAATCCCTCCTTAAACGACGTCTACAGTGTGAGATCTACAGCTTCTCCAAGTTTCAAGTCTCTATCCTAAGCTGTTTGGGATGGGTACTAATGAGTCAGTGAATCAGTCTGTCCCTACTTCACCCCATTCAGGGTTAAATTTCCAAAAACTATGAAAGGCGATTTTTTTTATTTTCAACAAAGAGAAAAATACCAGTTTCCAGAGATTTTTCTTTAAATATGTTTTCGCTTTGAAATACTTTCATAAAACCCTTCCCTCCTATTTTATACCCTTTAGGGTTGTTTCCAAAATCAGTGAAATGTATGTTTTTTTTTACTGACAGAGAAGCCAAATACATATTTTCATAGATTTAACTTAAAATGTGATTGAATGGTGAAATATTTCCATTAAAACTTTCACCCCCACATGGGTTAAATTTTCATAATCATTGATGTGCATAATTTTTAATTTCTAACTAGAAAGTCAAATAACAACTTTCATTAATGTAGCTTTAAAAATACTTTTGTACTTCTTTCATAATAATTTCTATCTAAAAAACTGTTTCCCAATATTTCACCCCTAGAGGGGTTTAATTCCAAAAATGCTGAAATACACAATTCTTTATTTCCGATTCAGGAACCAAATACTAATTTTCATATGTCTTGCTTCAAAACTGCCTTGACAGTGATTATAACCAAGAAAACCTTTCATCCCCTATCTCACCCCCTTAGGAGCTCAACTCCTGCTTCGCTCGCATAGACTCTGTGACCTGTAGACTTTGTTTGTTTTGTCTTTATTCAATCGAGTTGTTATGTTGTACACAAATTGCACTATCTTCTAAGGTTTCCACGATAATTGAGTCCATATAAGCACGGTCTTTTCCGAATGTACTTCCCACCAAAAAGCGATTCTGGTAGGTGAAGTCGAAAGTTTTTATTAATCATGCCTTTTGCGTTCTTGTGGAGATATTTCCATAACAACTTTCAACCCCCGACAAATGTTCCCTCATAACTAACATATGAGTGCAATACCAATTTTCATAAGCTTAGTTTAAAATTTTTTTTAAATGTTACGAAACATTTTCTTAAAATTCTTCAACCCTTGTTGCACTGCATTAGGGGTTTAATATCCAGAAACATTTAAACACATATTTTTATTTATTTCTCACCAAGAACTCAACTACCAGTTGTCAAAGATGTAACCTTAAAGATCATTTGTAGTTCTTTAGAAATTATTTATTTCCAAAAACACTATCACCCACTATTTTACTCCTTAGTGATTGAATTTTCAAAAACAGTGAGACACGTATTTTATAATCTCTAACCGAGAAGCCAAATACCAATTTTCATAGATTTAGGTTTAAAAATCCTTTCGCAGTGAAATATTTTCATAAAACTTTTCACACCTTGTTTCGACCCCTTAGGGGTTGAATTTCCAAAAATAGTGACATGCATACATTTGATTTACAATAGAGCAACCGAACACGTATTTTCATAGTTTTACCTTCCAAACTGCTTGAGCAGTGAAATATTTCCATAAAAACTTTCATCCCTCAGCTCACCCCCATAGAGGTTGAATTTCCAAAAACAGTGGAACACATATTTTTTATTTCTAATTACAAGCCAAATCTAAATTTTCATAGGTTTAGCTTTAAAAATCCTTTCAAAATAAAATATTTTCATAATCGACCTCATCCCTTATTTCAGCCCCTTAAGGCTTAAATTTCCAAAGACACAGAAAGATGTATTTTTTTTACTTGTAACTGAGAATTCAAATGCCGATATTCATATCTACAGTTTTAAAAAATACTTTAGTTGTTCTTTAATAATACCTTCTCAAAAAAAAACTTTCACCCACTATTTCACACCCATAGATCAAATTTCCAGAAATATTGAAACGCGTATTTCTTTATTTCTGATCGAGAAATCAAATATTAATTTTCGTAGGCCTAGCTTCAAAATCCCCTTAATAGCGAAATTTTTCAAAAAAAAAAAAAAAAAAAAAACAACTTCATCCCCTATTTTGCCCCCTGAGGGTGGGAATTCGAAACATCCTTCCTTAAACGACGCCTAAAGTGTAAGATCCATACTTTCTCTAAGGTCCAAGTTTCTTTCCTTAGCGATTTGGGCTGGGCAATAATGAGTCAGTCAGGCAGTCAGGACATTACCTTCTATATACAGAGATTATATCGCTAAAGTATTCTTGGTTAGGTGGTGTTAAAAGCAGGTTCTAATGATTTTATGTTGATTCGACAACATTTCGGATTCCTTCATAATCAGTCATAGTCTCAAAGCAGGTTCACTGAAATACTGAAAGATGGAAAATTTCGATAAGGAAATGAAATTCAAGTCACTGTTTTTCAAACCTTTTTGATAAGTACCTGGAGTTGAATATTGAGCCAATTTCACTTCCTCGCAGTTTGGTTACCGAAAAGAATTCTGTAGAGAGAAAATGAAACAAACACGAAATATCTCCTGGCAAAATTAATATTAAAAAATATCATGTTGATGTATTCTGTGATTTTGTCAAATCCTTAAATTATGTGGACTATGAAATTTTATTGCGTTAAAATTCGGAAATTTGTGTTAAGGTCTTATGGGACCAAACTGCTGAGGTCATCGGTCCCTAAGCTTACGCACTACTTAATCTAAGTTAAACTAAGTTACGCTAAGGACAACACACACACTCATACGCTCATGCCCGAGAGAGTAGTGGAACCTCTGACCGGGATGGGGGGGAACTACCCGGGTTACAAAAATGGGATAAGCTATTAAAGGGCCTAACTGCAGAGAAGAAAGCCGCCAGCCTAAGAAAATGCACCACACCGTAAGTGTGCAAGTACGAAACAGGAAGTCTCACAAACTTCAATGCCTGGTTGATTCCTGTTCTTAATCTGACCAAATGAAGTAATGTTAGCTGATGATGAACGCAGATTATCCAAAGAGTAAAGGGCAAACATATCAGACACAGTGGTGATGATAGCCAATTGGTCATACATTTGATCCATAGTAAATAATTGAAGTCTTAGTTTCAATGGAGTAAAAATAAACTGGCTATATTAGAACCCCACTAACAATCATACACTAAACAGAACACCATGCCAAAAATTTCTATGGTGTCTATCTGAAAAAATTTAAAATCGAATCAACACCTGGAAAGTTTAAGAAATTAATCACATTATTCGTCATTTGGCGTGCTTTTAACACAGAAGTAACACTTATTCTGTTCATCAACATATAACGCTAGCTAGTTTTGCTTAGTTTCACTTCCTCCTGTCCCATGGAATTATTTTCGGGAGGAATTTATCTAACGTAAATAAAATATTTACTCAACACAAACCAGCAATAAGAACACTGAGCAAATTAATTAACTCCACATTGCTGAGATCTCTTCAAAAATTCTCGAATTTTTACAATCACCATTGGCTTTCCTCTTTAAACACACAAAAAAAATTAGTTTACAATGAACTGACAATCACACAACCACAATACATATTCAGAGTACACGTACCTTGCTATCTAGCTTTGCAGTTCTGTATTCCGGTGCAGGGGTAGTGAAGCTCCTACTGATCAACGTAAACCAAGAAACCAGAAATATCTGTAAATTAAAGATAAATTTAAAAACATATCTTACTAGCAATGCATTCAGTAGATTATCTAAAGTCAAGACAAGAACAGAAAATGCAGAGAAATAAAAAGGTCGAGCTGGAGCCAAATATTTGTAATTATTTCTTTGGCGCTTTACAAGCTATGGCTATTTTAATGTCTAAATATTTTTAAGTGTGCGAGAATGTCTGAAAGTTTACATTACGTTTCCAGATTTCTCAAGACTTTTTCCATCACTTTCTGCTCACATCAGAATTTCTCTTCAGCACCTCCTGTTTACAGCTGAATAAAAAATATTAGACAGACGATATTGAGCGTAGCATACCAGCAAGGTGGTGACCTTACCTAGGAAAAGAGCTGAAAGTCAGCAACGGCCGAGTCGCTGCCAAGTCCAACGCCAAAAGTGAAGCCGATGACAGGTAGTGGTTCGCCTTCTGTCTTCCTGCGCCGAGCAACAAGTAGCAACTGCTGGCAGACTAGGGGAACAGTAGCCTCCAGCACCCTTGCCACTCCTAGACCCGTGGTGGGGGAAACAGCTGACCAGCTTCACGACGACTAATTCTGATTGGACGAAACATCGTGCCTTCAGCTTGAAGGAATGGTAGTGGGGAGGCATGACAACTTGGTTCCCCAACATGAAGGAGTCGTGGTGGGGAATGCTGACGTGTCAGCTTTCGACTTTGAATTCTTTCTCCTCCATACATTTCTCGGGCGACTCATGCGACATACCGTACTCCATCAACTGGCTTTACATCGATGTATTTCGAAACGTTGCCTCCCACGTCATACAGTTTTATATTATTAACAGACATCATCTCTGTGACTTTCCCATGACTGTTGATAAAACACGTCACTCACGTTATGATACTATAGCTTTATTTAAAAGCAATAAAATTATGTCGTTGAGATTTACACCTTCTTCCTCTTAACATCCATCAGAAAAGGAAGAACAAAATTATAAATTTTAGAACAGACCCAACAGGCTGAAAAACAATAAGTTCCTAATTCAAAATTAGCAATTTCATAATCTTTTATGGAAATTGTTGTCTGAAAACGACTTGCCTCTTTCTTAACAGATCATATTCTGCATGGATAAATCGATATTCCAGCGCTCCCTGTTGCGCCAAGGATATAAATCACCTTAAGGGGAATGTTTTTTCTGTGAGTAGATAAGGCTTCCTATCCTGCCTGAAATTAATGTATAGCATGCAGACTACTTGGTACAGGCTATCCACGATTCATTATAGTAACGGTTGACCATTTTCCTTCACTAGCCTATAGATGTGACGTATTTCGCAACAGTATGGAGGCAGTCGTCGTCGGCATTCCACAAGGGTCAATTCTAGCACATGCCTACCCGAATGGCATTGCTGCGTTCTATATCGCCAACTATGTCAACGATACTGCATTATTCGGACGTAGTAGTAACTTGGAATTCAGCTACAGAACGCTCAAGGAACATCTAGAACAGAAAGAACACAGTGCTATAATGTGTAGGAGATAAAAATTCAACAGAAAAGATGGTCAACACAATAAAAGACTTGATGCATTTTGTCTGATCTAAGTTAGCTGCACAGAAGTCGATTGCTGTAATTTCGTCAAGTATCTTGTCTTTTACATAGGCATCCTTCAGCCAGGGCAGCCGTTTCCATATACCATAACTAAAGAAACGCCATACAGATGTTTTGAACAGTACAGTGTTTGAGATATTTCTTGTACAAGTCATTGGGGGAAGAATTCCTAAAAGTCTCTATAAACAGACCGAAATCAGCACTCGCTAGGCTGTTTAGCACGTCACACAATCTGTACATATGTTAATCAGCTTTATAACAGTTACTTCGTCATACTTTGGACGAACGTTGCTTCCATTCCATGTATTTGAACAGAAATACTAGTTACGAGTTAGGTGCAGGTTGAGAGTTTGGTGCGCAACACAAAAGTCTGACTGGCTGCGGTTATTCTAAGAATGAACACTGAAATACTCCAGGACTGCGAACAAAGCGCAGGTCCGCCGTACTGTTCTAAGAAATCCAGCCAGAGTCAAACACCAAATATACTCAAACCTCGCGACGTACATCGTCAACAAGAGGGTAGCTGTTGCACATGTTGCAAGCCTGTAGGCTGAATACTTCGGTGCCTTGTTATCACTGCGTAGACAGCTTTAGCTCAGACCACTGGATCACGCCCTGTGACGTCACGTATCTCGTGCCCGAAGCAGTGTGCGTGTTGCGTATACGAGTATGTGACGCCGTCGGTTGTGGGAGCTATCTGATCACTTTTCCTCGCTTATTCTTTGTGCCACTTCTTCTTTTAGCAGTTTATCCATTAACTAAATTTTTCGCATTCATAAGTAGCACGACATTTGAAATGCTTCCAATTACATTTTCTCAGGATCTGAAATGGCCCACGTTTCACTTCCTTACAATGCTATGCTCCAGACGTATATTTTCAGGAACTTCTTTCTAAATGCCGAAACAATATCTAATACTACTCTTTGGCTGAAGGGCTCTCTTGGTCTGCGCCAGTGTCCTTTTGATTCCTTCCTCGGCTCGGCCACATTGCCTAGTCTTGCTTTCTAGATACGAGAAGCGAGGGTATTCTCTTACCTTGGAAGGAAAATAGTATATGACGTACCTAGCAAAGGGGACATGAAAAGCAGACTTGCACAAGCAAAGAGGGCGTTCATGGCCGAAAGAAGTCTACTAGTATCAAACATTGGGCTTAATTTCAGGAAGAAATTTCTAAGACCGTACGTGTGGAGCACAGTACTGTATAGTAGTGAATCGTGCACAGTGGAGAAACCGGAAAGTAAGATAATCGAAATGTTTGAGATGTGTTGTTACAAACGAATGTTGAAAATTAGATAGACTGATAAGATACGGAATGAGAAGATTCTAGGCAGTATCGGTGAGGAGGGGAATATACGGAAAACACTCACAGGAGGAAGGGATTGGTTGATAGGACACGTGTTAATGCATCAGACAATAACTTACATAGTAGTTGAGTGAGCTGTAGAGGGTAAAAACTGTAGGGGGCGACAGAGATTGAAATATATCTAACCGACAACTCAGGATGTTGGGTGTAATTGCTTCTACGAAATGAAGAGGTTTTCACAGGAGATGGAGCCGTGATGGGCCGCATCAAACCAGTCATATGACTGAGGATACAGAAAAAGAGAAATGCAACGACAAGAGATTGGCACAGGAGATGGAGTCGTGATGGGCCACATCAAACCAGTCAGATAAGTGATGATACTAAAAAAGAGAAAAGCAACGACAGTTCATTCACTTTTTCCACTACAGTGTCGTTCCAGATTTTTATTTTCAGCAAGTCTTTGTTTTCTTTTTTCTCTTCTTCATGATTTTCGTCTTTGCTTTCTTTATTTTTAAGCCATATACTGTGCTAATCGCAGAGTGGGTATACACTGAGGTGGTAAAAGTCGTTGGATAGCGATATACACATAATACAGATGGCGATGGTATCGCGAATGCTAGGTATAAAAGGGCGGTGCACTGGCGTAGCGGTCATTTGTACTCAGATGATTCATTTGAAGAGTTTTCTGGCGTAGTTATGGCCGCACGATGGGAATTAACAGACCTGAAACGCAGACTGGTAGTTGGAGCTAGGCGTATTGGGCATTCCATTCCGGAGATCGTTGGCGAATTCAGTATTCTGAGATCCACAGTGTCAAAAGTGTGCCGAGAATACCAGATTTCAGGCATTACCTCTCACCATGGTCAACGCAGTGGCGGACGGCCTTCAGTTAACGACCGAGACCAGCGGTGTTTGGGTAGAATTGTCAGGGTTACGGTGAAAGTATCCGTTTGTGCAGTGACGCGAAATTTGGTGTTAATGGGCTATGGCAGCAGACGGCCGACTCGAGTGTCTTTGCTAACAGCACATCATCAGCAGCGCCTCTCCAGGGCTCGTGACCGTATCGGTTGGACTCCAGATGACTGAAAAGTCGTGAGCTGGTTAGACGAGTCCCGATTTCAGCTGGTAAGGTGACGGTAGAGTTCAAGTGTGACGCAGACCCCACGAAGCCGTAATCCAAGTTATCAGTAAGGCACTGTGCAAGCTGGTAGTGGCTTCAAAGCGGTAAGGGGTATATTTATATGGAATTTACTGGGTCCTCTGGTAAAACTGAACCGACATTTCACTGGAAATGATTATATTCGACTACTTGGAGTCCATGGAATTATTATGGATGACAATGTGCCATGTCACTGGGCCACAAATGTTCGCGATTGGTTTGAAGAACATTTTGGACAATTAGAATGAATCATTTGGCCACCCAAATCGCCCGACACGGATTCCATCGAACATTTATGGGACATAATCGAGAGGTGACTTCCTGCACAAAATCCTGCACTGAGACCTCGCAATTATGGACGGCTATAGAGGCAGCAGGCAGCAGGGCTCAATATTTCTGTCATGGACTTCCAACAACTTTTTGAGTCCATGCCACGTCGTGTTGCTGCAGCACGGCGGTTAAAAGGAGGTTCCGTACGGTATTAGGAGGTATTCCATGACTTTTGTCACCTTAGTATATACTCGTAAGTTTCCCTGCTAACAGAAATTTATGTCCAAGAAACTATACCATATACAGCTATGTGCTACATTACAGATCGTAGCGTAACTAATAAAGCTTTTTATGGATACGCTTCCACATGTCCTCCTTTGCGCGCAGAACATCTAGCCGACACCCAAGTTCTCTCCCCATGTTTGCCAATATTTCTTCCGTCATCGCCTCCACAGCTTCCCGTATTCGTGCCGTAAAGGTTTCCACATCAGGAACTGCTGAATTTATCACTTTATCCTTGAAGGGACCCCACAAAAAACTCATGAGGGGATATGTGTGGAGGATGTGGTGGTGATGATGCTGGGCCGTCTCTTCCGATCTGTCTGTCTATCTGCAAAGTTTTCATCCGAGATCTGGTTAAACAAATAACCACCAGTGTGTGAGTGCACTAACTGTTTGAATCACTACCCATGGCTGAATTTCCTGTAACTTAGGTGCAACGTAAATAGTACAAGTGTATTCGTAAGATTTTCATGAGTTAAGCTATGATTTGCAGAAATCTGCAAGACATGCTGGAGTGTAGCCGTAGAAACTTATTACTTAAGTTGCAATCTGCAACAGAACATGTAACTGTATCTAGTTCAGTTATTCATAAATAACCTCTTGCAATCAGAGGCCGGCCACGGTGGCCGAGCGGTTCTAGGCGCTTCAGTCCGGAACCGCGCGACTGCTACGGTCGCAGGTTCGAATCCTGCCTCGGGCATGGATGTGTGTGATGTCCTTAGGTTAGTTAGGTTTAAGTAATTCTAAGTTCTAAGGGACTCATGACCTCAGATGTTAAGTCCCATAGTGCTCAGAGCCATTTGAACCATTTTTTTGTAATCAGGGAAATACTTTATGCTCATCTTGTATTCTGCCCATTTCTCGTAACTGATCTGGATTTTGTTTTCAACCGCCAGAACAGTTTTGGCGTCCCCTTTGCACTTTTGTTCTTTTCTGCTGTTTTCTTTTACTTTCGTGACTGCTACTTCGACGTACAGGTTGAACAACATTAATGGTAAGCTGCAACCCTGCCATACACCATTCTTGACACGAAGTTGCCTTTCTTGACATTCCACTTTCGTTATTCTCACTGGCGTCTTTAGATTTTATTCGTTATTCGTCTGTCTCTGTAGTTTACCCCCAATTTCCTAAGTACGGTGCAATATCTCATTTCACCCTATATTGTCGAAGTCTTTCCCTACGACGACAAAAGCTAGGAACATGTCTTGATTTTCTTTCACTCTGCCTTCCATAACTAAGCACAGTGCAACAATTGCTTCTCTGATCTTTTTCCCTCTCTACAGCCCATCTTATCTTCTTCCAGAACGTATTCAAATTTTCCTTCATACTTACAAGAGAAACTCCCCATCGCACCCCCCTCAGATTTGGTGATCACAGGTCAAGCACGAAAATAGGAAGAAGGTGTGCTGAACTGGGAAAAAAAGCAAAATAGCAATAGTAAATGGTCGAAGGATAAGAAGTACAATATAGAGCGGCGTAACAGGGCAACGGTGTCGTGAGTTAGTGGTCGTCGACACGGTAGCTCAGCGTATTCGGTCAGAGGGTTAGCGGCACTGTGTAACAAAAAAGCTGAGTGAATGGTTCAATGTCGAACTTGAACAAGGGTCATGGAGCGTCCGCCCCGACAAAATGCAAGGACCAATGAAAAAGAAATAAGAAAAAGCCGTCATAGTGTTTCACTGTCATGCGGGCGAGCCGTGTCAAATTTTTTTCCAGTGTTCACTGTATTCAAATTTGTCTATGTGTCGTGGTGTAACGTACGTTTCCAACAGCGAGGTGTAAGGAACGGACCTATAATGACAGTTGATTCTGCATAACTACTCTATTAGCAGCCCAAAGGAAGTGGCTTTCGAATGGGAACCGCAAATGTTTGATGACAAGGCGACAAGTCTACCAAGTCGTCCACCGGAAAACACGTCTGGTGTGTCATAAACGGCATTAGTTACAGTACGTGTGTCTTCCAGACGCAACTAATTTTTACGCCTGGAAAGTGAGTGAGATATGCCTCCTTGTCCGATTTATGTGTCTATATGACTGTGATGTGATCACTCTCAAGGAAACGATGAAAGCGGACTAGTTTGTCATATTAAGCTGCAACAAATGAACGCAAAAGCTTCACAATCACGCAGTTTCTCTGTGTTCATCTACATCTACATCATACTCTGCAAGTCACCTAATGGTGTGTGACGGAGGGTACTTTCAGTGTCACTATCTGGTCCCTCCAACCCTGTTCCACTCGCGAATAGTGCGTGGGAAGAAGGGTTGTCGGTAAACCTCTGTATTGGCTCTAATTTCTCGAATTTTCTCCTCGTGGTCAATACGCGAGATGTATGTGGGGGGAAGTGATATGTTGTCCGACTCCTCCTGCAAAGTTCTGTCCCGAAATTTCAATAGTAAATCTGTCCGTGATGCGCAACTCGTCCCTCGTAACGTCTGCCAGTGGAGGTTGTTTAGCATCTCCGTAACGCTCTCTCGGCAGCTAAACGACCCTGTGACAAAACGTGCCGCTCTTCGTTGGACCTTCTCTATTTACTCTGCCAGTCCTACCTGATAAGGACCCCAGATAGATGAGCAATACTCAAGAATCGGGCGAACAGGCGCCATATAAGCCACTTCTTTCGTGGATGAGTTATATTTCCTTAAGATTCTTCAGATGAATCTGAGTCTCGTGTTTGCTTTTCCCACTATCTGTTTTATGTGGTCATTCCACTTAAGGTCGCTCTGGATAGTTACGCCCAGATGTTTTACGGCAGACGCTGTCTCTAGCTGTTTGTCATCAATAGTGTAGCTGTACAGTAGTGGATTTCTTTTCCTGTGCTCTGTCAAATAGTATATTTGCAACGTTTTTGAAGTTGCGCTCCGTTTTGGAAGTTTTTACTCTTGAATTCCTTTGTTGTAACATAGTTCACACCCGTGTATTTGTTGTTTTCATTTCTTTCAGACGTCTCTGTGGTATCTCGCCTGCTCTCACTATTCATCACGTTTACTAGCGACGGTAACGTATTCTTATCACATCTATTATATTGCATAACCACTGTATAGAATGACAACTGCCAAGACTACATAAAGAGAAAAAACATTTCATGACCGGACGTACAACTCACAATGTTGCGAAAAAGTAAAAATGAAAGGCACGAGAGAGATTTGAACGCGGCTCACCCGCATGGCAGTCTAACACCATGACCACTTTTTTCTTTTTTTGTGCTCTCTTTTTGTTCGTTGCTTTTGGTCGGTGCAGACGTCAGATGACAGCCGTTCAGGTTCATCACTGATTGATTCACTCAGTTTTTTATTACAGAAGGCAGCCAGTCCTCTGACCAAACACGCTGTTACTGTGCCGGCTAAGCCATCACGCTGTTGCTCTTATCGCTTGCTCTATGTTTTGCTTCTTGTCCTTCAGTCGTTCACTATTTCTTTCGTATCCTGTCCACTCGTCTAGGTGCCTAGGAAGCTGTTTCCTCGGATCGCCAGACAACAATTCAAGAAAATCGTATTAATGGAGTTTATTACAATAAGTTAAATTGACAATACTTAATTTTGCATATATGTGGCGCAAGCAAATGGCGACATGCAAAAAATCAATGTCCTTCGGTATGTACAATTTCATTGCAAGCAAAACAATACAGTTCATAAGTCACTGCTGTAGCATTTGTATGAGGCCGGTGTTCCACTCTGCCGCGAGTATGCGGCGCGGCTCTTATATTCTCTTCGTAGAGAGGCCGTTCCTGTCTTGGTGTCTTCCTAGAGAGCGTACTACTGGCTGACGTCGTCTCACAGCCCTCTCTGCTCTTCCGTCCTTAATCAGAGTGCCGGCACTTGTCGTTACGCCGGAACAATTTCTATTTTGCTTTTTTTCCCTCACTGTTCAATACATCTTCTTCCTGTTTTCCCGCCGGCCGCTGTGGCGAGCGGTTCTAGGCGCTTCAGTCCAGAACCGTGCTGTTGCTACGGTTTCAGGTTCGAATCCTGCCTCGGGTATGTATGTGTGTGATGTTTTTAGGTTACTTAGGTTTAAGTAGTTCTAGTCTAGGGGACTGATGACCGCAGATGTTAAGTCCCATAGTGCTTAGAGCTATTTTTGAACCTGTTTTCCTGCTTGATCTGTGTTCAGTTTTTGACGAGCTATCCACTAAGCATCTTACCACTGAGCTGAGAGTGGCGGCGGGGGGGGGGGGGGGGGGGGGGATAGGATGGGGAGTTTCCCTTGTTAGCACAGAATATGCCTCAAGTATAGGGCAAAACGAGACAATGATGAATTTGATGTAGATTAATACGAGGGCGTGTTGAAAAAGTAATAGCTCTGGATATTTTACACTACTGGCCATTAAAATTTCTACACCACGAAGATGACGTGCTACAGACGCGAAATTTAACCGACAGGAAGAAGATGCTGTGATATGCAAATGATTAGCTTTTCAGAGCATTCACACATGGTTGGCGCCGGTGGCGACACCTACAACGTGCTGACACGGGGAAAGTTTCCGACAGATTTCTCATACACAAACAGCAGTTGACCGGCGTTTCCTAGTGAAACGGTGTTGTGATACCTGGTGTAAGAAGGATAAATGCGTACCATCACATTTCCGAATTTGATAAAGGTCGGATTGTTGCCTGTCGCGATTGCGGTTTATCGTATCGCGACTTTGCTGCTCGCGTTGGTCGAGATCCAATGACTGTTGGCAGAATATCGAATCGGTGGGTTCAAGAGGGTAATACGGAACGCCGTGCTGTATCCGCACGGCCTCGTATATCTAGCAGTCGAGATGACAGGCATCTTATCCGCATGGCTGTAACGGATCGTGCAGCCACGTCTCGATCCCTGATTCAACAGATAGGGACGTTTGCAAGACAACAACCATCTGCACGAACAGTTCGACGACGTTTGCAGCAGCATGGACTATCAGCTGCGGTTACCCTTGACGCTGAATCACAGACAGGAGCGCCTGCGATGGTGTACTCAACGACGAACCTGGGTGCACGAATGGCAAAACTTCATTTTTTCGGATGAATCCAGGTTCTGTTTACAGCATCATGACGGTTGTTTGTGACTTGGCAAGACAGCCAAGCCACTATGAGGAAGCCGAAAGGCACGCGTTTAAGCTCACGCAGGCTGGCGTGAGGTCTGGAACAGGTAAAGTAATTATACTAGCAAAAAAAAGGTACGTAGTTTCTGGAATACTTAACTTTAATCCATAATTGGTGAACATCGGTCTGACGGTACATGCATCACAAGATAAATAGCAAATGATAATGGCGCCTTGCTAGGTCGTAGCAAATGACGTAGCTGAAGGCTATGCTAACTATCGTCTCGGCAAATGAGAGCGTAATTTGTCAGTGAACCATCGCTAGCACAGTCGGCTGTACAACTGGGGGCGAGTGCTAGGAAGTGTCTCTAGACCTGCCGTGTGGCGGCGCTCGGTCTGCAATCACTGACAGTGGCGACACGCGGGTCCGACGTATACTAGCGGACCGCGGCCGATTTAAAGGCTACCACCTAGCAAGTGTGGTGTCTGACGGTGACAGCACAACGGTCGCATTCGTGTTTGGCGACATCGCGGTGAACGCACAATGGAAGCGTGTATTCGTCATCACCATACTGGCGTATCACTCGGCGTGATGGTATGGGGTGCCATTGGTTACACGATTCGGTCACCTCTTGTTCGCATTGCGGCACTTTGAACAGTGGACGTTACATTTCAGATGTGTTACGACTCGTGGCTCTACCCTTCATTCGATCCCTGCGAAACCCTGCATTTCAGCAGGATAATGCACGACCGCATGTTGCAGTCCTGTACGGGCCTTTCTGGATACAGAAAACGTTCGACTGCTGCCCTGGCGAACACATTCTCCAGATCTCTCACCATCTGAAAACGTCTGGTCAATGGTGGCCGAGCAACTGGCTCGTCACAATACGCCAGTCACTACTCTTCATGAACTGTGGTATCGTGTTGAAGCGCATGGGCAGCTGAACCTGTACACGCCATCCAAGCTCTGTTTGACTCAATGCTCAGGCGTATCAATGCCATTATTACGTCCACAGGTGATTGTTCTGGGTACTGATTTGTCAGGATCTATGCACCCCAATGGCGTGAAAATGTAATCACATGTCAGTTCTAGTATAATATATTTGTCCAACGAATACCCGTTTACCATCTGCATTTCTTCTTGGTGTAGCAATTTTAATGGCCAGTAGTGTATGTGGAAACTCTTAAAGCTTTTTAAACAGAAGAACGGTTATTAACGTTCTGCATCTTTATCCATGTTGATACCATCACTATAGAATTTTTTAGTTAGTTCACGGAGGCACAGCCTCAGCTCTGCTTGCACCGCATCAGTGATGACGTGACCGGGAAGCAGGGACAGCAGATAGATGGCGTCGCATTTGAGTTCAGTTATGATTCGCGGTTCTGCACTGCCCTGGACGACCATCGTCGGGAAGTACGGCAGCGACATGCAGAGATGTCTCATTTTCCAGCATTTTTGGAGAGGCACAGCGATATTACTCCTGGGGTGTGGAAAGCCATCGAGTATGACAGAGAACTCTGATGGTTCAGCGGTACGTCTGCGTCCTCTTGCTGTAACTCTCATGCGACACTATCGTGGTGCCATTTCTCAACAGGACAATGCTCGTTCAACCAAGGAACGTGTCTCTACGAACAGTCTGTGTGATTCTGAGGTACTTTCGTGGTCAGCACGTTTCTCAGATCTGTCCCCGACAGAGCATGCGAGGATCCACCTCGGGCATCTTGCTGTATCTGTCATGCGACACTATCGTGGTGCCATTTTTCAACAGGACAATGCTCGTTCAACCAAGGAACGTGTCTCTACGAACAGTCTGTGTGATTCTGAGGTACTTTCGTGGTCAGCACGATTCCCAGATCTGTCCCCGATAGAGCATGCGAGGATCCAGCTCGGGCTTCAACTCCATCCCAGTCCCGGTATTCTGGATATCAAGGACCAGTTACAATAGCTGTGGACCTGCTTCCTACAGAAGATGATAAAATGGCTTTATGACACCCTTTCCAACCGAACCAGTTCATACATCCAGGCCGAGAGGAGTTCAACGTCATACTGATCTTAATTAGGCTTGCACTGCCAAGTTGTTTGCAATTTTGATTCGAAATTATAATCACTGGAATAACTTCAAATACGCTCTCAACCGACAAAGTGTCATTTCGTTTCCTCGTCCCGTTCTGGATGCTACACTTTGTTTTTCCAGGCAGTGTACCAAGAACAACAGAGAACATGAAGACTTCCTTAATGTGAAAGCTGGGAATGGCACATAACTGAACGAAGTTAAACAATTCTCCTATCTAGCAAGCAAGCCAACGGCTTTGCCGCTGTGGTAACACTGGTCCCCGTCATATGACCGAAGTTAATCGCTGACGGACTTCGCTAGCACTTGGATGGGTCACAGTTCGGGTCTGCCAAGTGCTGTTGGCAAGTGGGGTGCACTCAACTCTTGTGAGGCCAATTGACAAGCTACTTAACTGAGAAGTAGCAGCAGAGGTCGCGAAATCTGACGACGCCTGGGAGAGTTGTGTGCCGACCACAGGCCACTCCATATCTGCATTCGGTGACGCCTATGGGCTAAGGATGACACTGCGGCCGGTCGGTACCGTTGACTCTTCAAGGCCTGGTCGAACGGTGTTTGATCTAGGGAGAAAGGTTATACAGAATTGCCGAAGCAAGGAAGATAACGTAAGTAGACTGGAAAAGGCGAAAAAAAGGCTTCTTAAATGATACAGGAGAAAGGATATTCCTGGATGTGTACGTATAGAGCACTATATCCCATGGAAGTCAAATATGTACCATTGGGAACCTGGAGGAACTAGCAGGACCAAAAGGAGAACCACATTTTGTGGGACATCTGCAACAGCGTTCAGGAATATATAACTTGGAGCTGTAAAAGCGCTAGAGGAGATTTACTGTAGGGATAGATGAGTACTAGAATGTGCTTTAGAAGTCATAGCTGATGTCGGGTGCAGAGATGAAAAAGCCAGCACATTAAACCAATCTAAGTACAGATGACTTTAGCAAAAATATCTGTGAGTAATCCGAGGTGTCTTTGATGCTGAGCTCTAAGGCACTGTTGTTTGTCGACGTGGATATCGTACAACCGTTGTGGAACGGCGACAACTGGAGGGGGTAAAAGGTGGAATATCAGCATTCATATCGTGTAATTGTACGTCCCTGTTCATGATTGTGTTGTTCTATATTTAATTTCTTTAGTGTGTTAGTGTGTGCGTGTGGTTGTTGTTGTTGTTGTTGTTGTTGTTTGTGTGTGTGTGTGTGTGTGTGTGTTTGTGTGTGTGCGTATGACTTACAACTGAAGACTTTTTAAAGGATGTGCTATAATACTATTCCAGTGAACGTTCATCTTTTATCATTTCTTCTCACACACTTTTGCACACGTTTGGTAACTTTTGCTCACGTTTGGTACGAGCTCTGCTGTATCGTGTACACAGCCACAATATCTACATCTACATCCATACTCCACAAGCCACATGACGGTGTGTGGCGGAGGGTACCTTGAGCACCTCTATTGGTTCTCCCTTCTATTCCAGTCTCGTATTGTTCGTGGAAAAAAGAATTGTCGGTGTTCCTCTGTATATCCCTGCCATTATGTCGCACTGCTGGTAAGCTTAGATGCAGATGCAATGGATTTGTGATTAACAAACATTAGAAAAACGTTAGAGATTTCGTAAGAAAAGAATACCTCTTAAACTTTCATCTACATCTATATTTACATACATACTTCGCAAGCCATCATACGGTGCATGGCGAAGGTACCTTGTACCACTGTAGTCACCTGTTCCATTCGCAAATGGATCGAGGGGGCTTTCGTAGGAGCCCTGATTTCTATTATCTTCGCTTCGTGGTCTTTACAGGAGATGTATGTTGTTGGCAGTGGAATCTTTCTGTAGTTTCTTTTATAAACGCAGGTTCTCTAAACTTTCTCAATATTGTATCAAGACGAGAACATATTGGTTCAAATGGCTTTGAGCACTATGGGACTTAACATCTGAGGTCATCAGTCCCCTAGAACTCAGAACTACTTAAACCTAACTAACCTAAGGACATCACACACACCCATGCCCGAGGCAGGATTCGAACCTGCGACCGTAGCGGTCGCGCGGTTCCAGACTGTAGCCCCTAGAACCGCTCGGCCACACCGGCCGGCGAGAACATATTCTTCTTTCCAGAGATTACCATTTGAGTTCTATGTAGCATTTCTGTAATACTCCCGTGTTGATCAAACTGACTAACATTTTTCCACGTATAGAGCAAGCCACCATTCATATAGACTTTCAACGACGATACGATGCTGTATACCACAACGTCATCAGCAAATTGTTGCATATTGCTACTCATCAGATTATATATATACTTTAACTTTGGAAATTATCTTGGCGATCGGTAAAGTCCGGGGTGCCACGTCAGGTATTCTATGTGTTACATATCTTAGACACAGCAAAACTAAAAGAGGCAAGCCTTTAGATTTGCTATTCCAACATATGCTTAGCAGCCCTGTGCCAGCCAAGACGTCCAAGTTTTTTCTCTCATAAACGTAAGTTATTTAGATTGCAATAACAGTCAATTTAATACGAATTACTCATTAAATACGGGTATTGTTGCGTTTTATAAGCTTACATTTAAAGATATCTGTTTCCTTTATGTATTAGTCCAGAAAACACGAAAAAATCCTAATGTCTGATTGAAGTCGTATTTCTGATTATGATGTGGCATAGTTAAGTGGAAATGAAATCACATGCTTCTTGACAGAGCGTAGGGGAACGATGCGGGAGACTCGCACCGCCGTAATAGTCAAGGTCCTAATGGAGGTGATTTGCCGTTGCCTTCCTCCGCCCGTAATGGGGATGAATGATGATGGTGAAGACGACACAACAATGCCCAGTCATCTCGGGGCAGGTGAAAATCCCTGACCCCCTGGGAATCGAATCTGAGACCCCGTGCTCGGGAAGGGAGAAGGCAACCGCGAGACCACGAGCGGCGGTCTAATCCATTTTATTTGTTCTGTTTTTCTTTCCAACAATTTAAATGGGGAGTGTCGATTCATTGTTAAGTTCATATTTCCAGAAAGTAGGGTAATCTAAAGTTGTTTGATTTAGAAACCTTCGCACTAGTAGTTTCTTTACAAAGATTAAAAATTACCTTGAAAGCTATATTTTATTGCGATTAACTTAATTAATAGACACTGCAGTTAACTGAGTGCTGAGCTCTTGTTCTAAGCAGAAATAATTAACTTTTTATGTTATATCATACACATGAAGCGGTGACCTGTAGGATTACTTTTATGCGGATCGTAAATAACGAAAATTCGTATACCGTAAAGTGATTTAATTCTATTTTGAAGACTGTAATCTGTGTTTCAATGCGTCATAAGCGTGGATGTTGCCGCAGGATAGTCGGAGGCGGAGTATACGTGTAGACTATGGGCTGCAATTACACTGGGATGACTATAGTGGTGAACCGAACGAGGAACTCAGCGAAGTTCTCACACAGAGCTGTAGGCTCTGCAAGAAAGGCAACAGAATCGCTGAACAGGAGGCAAAGATTTGTGCCCTTCAAGCTGAATTAAGTCGCATGAAAATTGAGCAATGTGGGTTGACAGAGATTTAGGAACCAGGTTTTAAATTGTAAGACATTTCCAGGGGTGGGTATGGACTCTGATCACAATTTATTGGTTATGAACTGTAGATTAAAACTGAAGAAACTGCAAAAAGGTGGGAATTTAAGGATATGGGGCCTGGATAAACTGAAAGAAGATGTTGTGAAGCGTTTCAGACACAGCATTAGGGAACGATTGACAAATACAGGGCAAAGAAATACATTAGAAGAAGAATGGGTAGCTTTGAGAGATGAAATAGTGAAGGCCGAGTGGATCAAATAGATATAAAGACGAGGGCTATTAGAAATCCTTGGGTAACTGAAGAGATATTGAATTCATGAAAGGAGAAAATATAAAAATGCAGAAAATGAAGCAGGCGAAAAGAAATAAAAACGTCTCAAAAATGAGATCGACAGAAAGTGCAAAACGGCTAAGCAAGGATGGCTAGAGGACAAATGTAAGGACATAGATGCATATATCAATAGGGATGAGATAGATGCTGTCTGCAGCAAAATTAAAGAGACCTTTGGAGAAAAGAGAACCACCTGTATGAATATCAAAAGCTCAGATGGAAATCCAGTCCTAAGCAAAGACGGGAAAGCAGAAAGATGGAAGGAGTGTATATAGAGGGTCTGTACAAGGGCGATGTACCTGAGGGCAATATTATGGAAATGAAAGAAGACGCAGATGAAGATAAAATGGGAGATACGATACAGCGTGAAGAATTTGACAGAACACTGAAAGACCTAAGTTAAAAAAAGGCCCCAGGAATAGACAACATTCCACTAGAGGTACTGATAGCCTTGGGAGTGCCAGCCATGACAAAACTCTACTATCTGGTGAGCAAGATGTATGAGACAGGCGAAATACCTCAGACTTGAAGAAGAACATAATAATTCCAATCCCAAAGAAAGCAAATGTCGACAGTTGTGAAAATTAGCCAACTATCAGTTTAATCAGTTATGGCTGCAAAATACAAACACGAATTCTGTACAGACTAATGGAGAAACTGGTAGAAGCCGAACTTGGGGGGGAAAAGTTTGGATTCCGTAGAAATGTTGGAACACGCGAGGAAATACTGACACTACGACTTATCTTAGAAGATAGGTAATGGAAAGGCAAACCTACGTTTCTAGCATTTGTAGACTTGGAGAAAGCTTTCGACAATGTTGACAGGAATACTCTCTTTAAAATGCTGAAGATGGTAGGAGTAAAATACAGGGAGCGAAAGGCTATTTACAATTTGTAGAAAAAACAGATGGCTGTTATAAGAGCAAAGGGGCATGAAAGGGAAGCCGTGGTTGGGAAGGGAGTGAGACGGAGTTGTAGGCTATGTTCGATGTTATTCAATCTGTGTACTGAGCAAGCAGTAAAGGAAACATAAGAAAAATTTGGAGTAAGAATTAAAATCCATGGAGAAGAAATAAAAACGTTGAGGTTTGCCGATGACATTGTAATTCTGCCAGAGACAGCAAAGGACCTGGAAGAGCAGTTGAACGGAATAGATAGTGTCTTGAAAGGAGGATGATCATCAATAAAAGCAAAATGAGGATAATGGCATATATTCGAAATAGATCGGTTAATGCTGAGGGAATTAGATTAGGAAATGAGACACTTAAAGTAGTAAAGGAGTTTTGCTATTTGGGAAGTAAAATAACTGATGATGGTCGAAGTAGGGCAGACATAAAATGTAGACTGGCTATGGCAAGGAAAGCGTTTCTGAAGAAGAGAAATTTGTTAACATCGAGTATAGATTTAAGCGTCAGGAAGTCTTTTCTGAAATTATTTGTAAGGAGTGTAGCCAAGTATGGAAGTGGAACATGGACGATAAATAGTTTAGACCAGAAGAAAATAGAAGCTTTCGAAATGTGAATGCTGAATATTAGATTGGTAGATCACATAACTAATGAGGAGGTACTGAATAGAATTAGGGAGAAGAGGAAATTGTAGCACAACCTGACTAAAAGAAGGGACTAGTTAATAGGAGACATTCTGTGGCACCAATGGATCACACATTCAGTATTGGATGGAATTGTGGAGGGTAAAAGTCGTAGAGCTAGACCAAAATATGAATACACTAAGCATATTCAGAAGGATGTGGGTTGCAGTAGTTACTGGGAGATGAAGAAGCTTGCACAGGATAGAATAGCATGGAGAGCTGCATCAAACCAGTCTCTGGACTAAAGACCACAACATCAGGTTGAAGGGGGAAAAGGATCGTGGGGACTTGGTAAAGGTAACAAGCTCTGGGTGAAAGGGGAACAGCTCTCCAACTTCATCTACATTTGTGCTTACAGTATCAAACAAATTTAACTTGTTGCATGAAGTAGAAGGGGAAGAACCTCATCCAGCTGCAGATCACAATAGGGTGCAACAGACTTCTAACACAGAAACTCAGTGTAGGTCGGTAACAAAAGAGGGTAGGAAGAAAGGAGACTTGTCTCTAGGTAGTAGCCATGTGAAGGGTGTAGGCCAGATGCTAAGGACAAATTAGGAACGGAGTACCTGGTCACTAGTATTGTGAAGACAAGCGCTAGCCTTAGCCAGGTAACAGCGAACATAGGAAATTTGCGTAAATGATTTGACTCTCTGATCATGATGCACAGTTAGTTAGGGTAAATAACATAGTACCTTGCATTATGAATACTCCTCAGTAGAAATCAATTAGAATAATTAACGACTCTAGGACAAATATTCTTAGAGTACTTTATATGAGACGACTTGAGATGAAATTAATAATGAATCAAACGTTAACATGAAATTTAATCTATTCCATGATAGTTCCATATTGTTATTTGAAAATTGTTTTCCGCATATGCTAATCAAAAAGGACATAAAACTGCCACGTAATAAACCATGGATCGCTAGAGGGATTAAAGTATCTTGTGAAAGGAAAAGGAAAATGTATCTGATGGCAAGAACAAATAGAGACCCTACAAGAACTACTCCAAATTACTATGAAAGGATATTTAAAAATCAAGGAACAAGCACATAATTCAGTAATCAGTAATTCCCACAACAGACGTAAGGCTCTATGGAAAGCAGTGAAACGAGACACAGGACAACCAGCTACAGAAGAGAAGGATATCAAGTGAACTAACTAAATGGAAGGGCTATGAATGATGAGTCAAAGGTAGCACATATATTTCTTAATCATTTCTTAAATAAAGTAGAAAGTATAGGGAGAAAGTTCATGAGAAAAATCACAGAAGTATGTTGAAAAAGTAGCTCTTATAAAATTCAGTTATATGAATGTTTCACCAAGTTCTGATTCTGAAAAGAAGAAATTTACGCATTTTTTTCAAAAACAAAAGCTCTTCTGATGTTGATGGTATTTTCAATAGAGTATCAAAGATTTGTTCCCATATATTAAGTCCAGTCATATCTGAAATATGTAATGCATCACACAGTCAAGGCATTTTTCCAGAGAGATTTAAATATACCGTTGTTAAATCTCTTTTTAAGAAAGGCGACAAGAGAGATGGCAATAACTACCGACCTATTTCATTGATGACACCATTTTCCAAACGTGGTGTATTCTAGAATAGCATTTCCCCTAAGCAACCATAATAACTCAGTTAATCACAATTTGAATTTCAGTTAGCGTAACGCCTGCTTCGTTCACCGCCACCGCCACCGCCTACATCATGGTATGATATCTGAACATGATGTAAAACGGACGGAAATCGGTAACTGAAAAAAAAGTTTCTTGCAGTCTAAGCTGTTTATGTTCATTTTAAAACAAAGTAATTGTTCATTTATTGAAATATAGATCTTGAATATAAGAGTTTTTATCCGGCCGAGGTGGCCGAGCGGTTCTAGGCGCTACAGTCTGGAACCGCGCGACCGCTCCGATCGCAGGTTCTAATCCTGCCTCGGGCATGGGTGTGTGTGATGTTCTTAGGTTAGTTAGGTTTATGTAGTTCTAAGTTCTAGGGGACTGATGACCTCAGAAGTTAAGTCCTATAGTGCTCAGAGCCATTTGAACCATATAAGAGTTTTTAAAACAACCAAAAATCCATATTTAATGGCATAAGTATGGAAAATTCGCATTTAAGTAAATAAGACTAAATAATAAATTTTAAAAATATTCTTCATTTTCAGAAATATACTTTTTATTGATCTCTCCTTGAAACAAGACTCGCTAACTGCCTCTAAAAACATTGGCGACACTAGTCACGGATAATGTATAGCGGAAAAAGCTGAAAAAAATAAGTAAGTGATATTACTCTCATGGAAATTGAGTGAAAACTTCATATAACAAATGTAACCGTCAGAGACTTGTTACAGCCGGTTGTCTCACATTAAGTGAAACCACTCAAACCAGGATAGTGAGTGAAAAACATTCATATAGCTGATTTGAAGGCAGAAACTAGTTTCATTCGGTTGTTCCATTCCACTGGGTAGTCGCTTGTTGAAACCAGTCGGTTTTCCCATCACTATTAGTGTGTAACGGAGAAGTGTCGATGAAGTTGAAACCGTGACTGTTTGACGACTTTCTGCATTGGTTTACAGTTGGAGCTGCTCACACTGCGTCACAGACGCCTGCTGCCAGCGCTACAGCGCGGCGCTGTGGCTCATGGGACCATTACGTACACGTCAGCTGGTGGCTCGACGGACGCTGCGTTCCTCGACACGTCACCGGGAAGCCTCTCCTTACTTCCGGCACGATATGGCTCAGCACAGGCGATTAGGTCACGGCACCCTGTACGAGTGTACGTCTCCACCGCTACCTCTCTTATCTCAATAACTTGGCTGAACACCGAAGAAAAATAACCACTGTACTCCTTGCTTCGTATCTATTCTACCAACCTGCCAGTTGCTTCATATTTCACTCCTGCAACGAAAACAGTGTCTCTTCGTGACCCTCAGGCAGAATTTGTTTCATTTATAGCAGACTACCTCCGCAAACAGTTGGCAAGTAGCTGATGGTATTTTCTCGTGCGTAGGAGCATTACGGGGTACTAGGTATCGATGTACTTTTAATGCAATTTTTTGGTGATGGCTTAATGCGAAATGTACTCTCTGTAAAAATAAAAAATAATCATGACATTACGTTATAATAATTAGTGCCATTATGATCACAGAATCGTATCGCAGTTCATTGACAAAATTCCTTAAAGTCCACAACTTCTTTCACCTAGAAAATTTACTTTTTAGACTGCCCTACTGAATATTTTTTCTTAGGATACTTGTTGAATAAATCATTTCAAATGGTAACCGAAATATTACGACACGATCTTTTCTCTCGCCTGTCCAGGACATTAAAATATATTAATGATCTCAAAAAAAATTTTTATACTGACAATTTGAAGCTATCTTTAGTTGCTACAAGAAGATACTTTTTTGTTTATTTAATATAAAATATTTCCCCAGCAAAAAGAGGTTCCTACTCATTAGTCTGAAGATGACCACAGTAGTGGTCTAAACCGGTCACCTTAATAAATAAATCGTGATCAAGACTGTTTTTATAGTAAATATTTGTAACACATTAATCACTGTCACGCCCATAATGTATTCATAAGTAATTACTCTTTTGTTTGCTGTGGAACATGAAGCAATTGTAACTTTGGTAGAATATGTATAACGTAAATTTTCTAATCGTCACCGCGTATTTCTAAGAAATTTTGTTGCCTAGGCAGACGCCCGAACAACGTGGCGTGAGGTAATCGCCTGTGCGGAGGCATTCCGTGCGGGAAGTAAGGGGACGGCTTGCTGGTGACGTGTCGAGGAACGCAGCGTCGAGCCATCAGCTGACGTGTGCGCAGTGGTCCCGTCAGCGTGTGCGCTGCGATGTAGCGACAGCAGCGGCCGCCTGTGACTCATCGCGAGCAGCTCCAACTGTTATCAACGTAGCCTCTTTGAATGAAATCACTCCGGGTATTACGCCTCGTCATTATTAAACTTTGAAACAACTACACTGCCGACGTTTCGGAGAGAGGGGGCGCAGTGGTAGCACACAGGACTCGCATTCGGGAGGACGACGGTTCAAACCCGCGTCCGGCCATCCAGTTTTAAGTCTTCCACGATTTCCCTTAATCGATCCAGGTAAACGCCGGGATGGTTCCTTTGAAAGAGTACGGCCGATTTCCCTCCCCATCCTTGACACAGTGCTTTGTCCATAACGAGCTCGATGTCAACGGGGCGTTAAACTCAATCTCACTTACTTCTTCAAATGGTTCAAATGGCTCTAAGCACTATGGGACTTAACATCTGAGGTCATCAGTCCCCTAGACTTAGGACTACTTAAACCTAACTAACCTAAGGACATCACACACATCCACGCCCCAGGCAGCAACGCGGTTCTGGACTGAAGCGCCTAGAACCGCTCGGTCACAGCGGCCGGCCTTACTTCATCAGTTACTCATCCTGAAGAGGACTGCAGCCAAATCAATTGAAACGTCAGTATTTTAGTTGTTTTTATCTTTAAAGAGACGACCTAATACTCAAAAGGATTTCATTCAAACTGACACTGACTATAGAAGCCTACGTATTCGTATGAAAGTCCATGTTAAACGCTAGTGTCGTTTGTAGCACTCCAGGCATGTCCGAAAGTAATAGCAGTTATACAGGGTGAGTCACTAACTATTACCACCTAGAATAACTCAGAAAGTATGATAGTAGCTGAAACATTTGTGGGACAAATGTTGCAGGGGACAATGGAGGCCTTACTATGACGTTGGTTTTTTGATGCTAGGTGGGGTCGCGTCAGCGATATGAAGGTCAACTTTGTTTTTCTAAAAGGGATGCTATACTTTGATACTTATTTTCTGATAACGAATATCGAAACGAATCCAATGTTATGTAACAGTAAGGTCTTTGAAGGTCAACGAAGGTCACAAAAGTGGCAAGACCGTCCATTTACAGAAGGTGTTCGAAGTGATGACCATTGGTATCAGTGCGGTGCTGCAATCTTCTTATCATGGATTGGGTGGTATTCCTTACCCCTTTGGCACTTATCGAAGCACGTACACTGACAATCCTCTCGCATACCTCTAGGTGTAGTTGGAACGTCTTGATAAAGAATGTCTTTTACGAATCCCCACAAGGAAAAATCTAGAAGCGTCAAGTCTGGCGAACGATTCGGCAACAGCACATCTCCTCCGCGTCCTGGGCCCAGCATTGAAATCTGTAGCACATTGCGGAATGGTTGCACTTCTGTCACGTTAAACGAGTCTCTTCAGTCGCCTTTGGTCTCGTTCTTGCAGGGACGTTTTGCAGCCGCAGCGATGTCGGAGATTTGATGTTTTACCTGATTCCTGATATTCACGGTACACTCGTGAAATGGTCGTACGGGAAAATCGCCACTTCATCGCTACCTCGGAGATGCTGTGTACCATCGCTCGTGCGCCGACTGTAACACCACATTTAAACTCACTTAAATCTTGGTAACCTGCCATTGTAGCAGCAGTAACGATCTAACAACTGCGCCAGACGCCTTTTGTCTGATATAGGTGTAGCCGACCGCAGCGCAGTATTCTGCCTGTATACATATCTCTGTATTTGAATACGCATGCCATTAAAGCAATTAGAACGTCACCTTCGCTGGTGGATGCTGAGTGAAAATTCTTTGAACTGGTTTGAACATTTTTTGAAACATGCAAAACCAGCTGCTCATGATCCAGTTCCACTAATCTTAGATTGTCACTCTACCCATACTAAGATCATACTAGGTTTCATTCAAGGTGCCAGAGAAAATCACACAGTTGTTGCGTGCTTGCCCCCACAGTGTAGCCACAAGCTACATTCTTTGGATGTGGCATTCACGTCTCATTTTAAAACCTTCTTCATGCATGCATATGAAAATTTCTTCGCAATAGTTCAGGAAGAACTATTACATAGCTTCAAATAAGTGCACTATTGGGCCTTTCTTCCTGCAGTCGTTCCAATGACAGCAATCAATACCTTTAGACACTAGAATTTTTCCTCTAGATCCTAACGTGTTTACCGACTGCAGCTGACGTTGTTGATATTCCTTTGGATAGGGACACTAATATTTTGCCTTGTTCAGATATTGGTTCTTCTCATCGCGAAACTGCTGAATCTTCTGCAAGTGCTGGTGCCTCTGTTTTCTTCAAACAGGCCTACTGGTTCATTTCCAGAACCTACTTGTTAGCTGCCTTCAAGTGCAGACTGCTTTCTCCAAGAGAAGGTTCCCTTCAGCGTTCGACCATTGAAGGGTGTTCCTATAGTATCCATATAAGCCGAAAGGATCTAAAATCGTTGCCTAAGAAACTAAGTGTGAATCAAAGATAAACTAGGAGTAAAAAGGAAAGACTGCCATAATCACCTCAATCCCTTATAAAGAAGTGTTGCCTGAGGCTAAGAGAGAGAGGAAGACGAGGAATCTGTAATGAAAAAAGTAAGTTCGGAGAAAAGCAAACAGCTAACGCCAATATTTTGCTATGCAAAGCAACATTAAACAAAAGTAAGAAGCTAAAAGTGGGACCAAACACTAAGAGAGTTTCAGCTGAAAAGAAACTTTTTCATGAAGAAGTAGATGAAAGAAATTCCCCTGACGAGGATAGTGACACAGACTGCTTTTACTGCAAGGAAACGTTTTCTAGATCTAAATAAAATGAAGGATGGATAAGATGTCGGAGCCATAATGCTAGGCTCATGAACTGTGCGCTGGATGTGATCCGGAGGTTGACAGCTTCACGTGCGAATTTTGTACGTAACTTAATATTGTTTCCGAGTGGTTAAATTGTGAATGAATTGGAATGAAATAGTAACCCATAGTCAGTTGTTGACTTCATTATTTAAATCATCAGGAACAATTAATGCTTCTCATTTGTTGATCTTTTTGTGCCAACAATGTGCTGAAACATGTTTCTTTCTCATTTTTATCGCTGTTCTCCTAATAATAATCAGTGATGAAATAAAACTATAAACCTACCATTTTTTGAAACTAAACAATCTATTTGGGAATGATGGAAAAGGACTGACCACGCTACCCTATTAGACAGAGAAAAGTGGCCACTATGTCAGCATTAAGAAAACCGTTTATATGGCCTATAAAACATACTTTTACCATAGCTACAAATAATTGGTGTCATATCTTACACTATGTGCATCCGAGATGTATATGTCACAAGCTTCTGTTAATAGCTACGGTTTCATGAAAATTCAATTTCACTTAGAGTGGCCACTTTACCACATCATCCACAACCACTTTTCCTTCTCTCCCTTTTCCTACTATCGAATTCCAGTTCCCCCTCACAAATTTTCGTCTCCTTTAACCATGTGAATAATTTTTTTTATCTCATCACACATTTTTTCAATCTCTTCATCATATGCGGAGCTAGGTGGCATATAAAGTTGTACTATTGTGGTGAGTGTGGGCTACGATAATGCGTTCACTATGCTGTTCATAGTAGCTTGCCCGCATTCCTATTTTCTTATTCATGATTAAACCTACTCCTGCACTACCCCTGTTTGATTTTGTACTTATAATCCTGTATTCACACGACCAGAAGTCCTGTTCCTCCTGTCACCGAACTTCACAAATTCCCACTATATCTAACTTCAACGTATCCATTTTCGTTTTTAAATTTTCTAACGTACCTGCCCGATTAAGGGATCTAACATTCCACGCTCCGATCCTTTGAATGCCATTTTTGTTTCTCCTGATGACTGCATCCTCCTGAATAGTCCTCGCCCGGAGATCCAAATGGCCGACTATTTTATTTCCGAAATATTTTACCAAAGAGGATGCCATCATTTGACAATACAGTGGAGCTGAATGCTCTTAGAAAGAATTACGGCTGTAGTTTCTGCTTGCTTTCAGCCGTTCGCAGTACCAACACATCAAGGCCTTTTTGGTTGATATTACAGGGCAGACCAGTCAATCATCAAGACTGTCTCCCCTGCAACTTTTGAAAATGCCAATGCCCCTCTTCAGGAACCACACGTTTGTCAGGTCTCTCAACAGATACCCCTCCGATATGGCTGCACGTACTGTGCGGTTGTCTGTATCGTTGAGGCATGCAAGCTACCCACCAACGCAGGGTCCATCGTGCATGGGAGAGAAGAACGTGGTATGTAATCAAAATCAAATACTTCTCTTGAAGACCTACATACATGTTATTTAGTAGCTTATTTCTTGGACATACATTGCGATGATGACACCATTCTGAAAACATTAGAATAAATATGAAATAACTCAGACAGTTCATTGAATAGTAGTTCTAGCGATAATCGTTGTGCTAATTGAAGTCCAAAAGAAAAAAAAAACAGAATATCTTCCAAGCCCAGTGAAAACATGTACTGTAATAGCTTTCAACGACAAAAAAAGGCTGTAACTTTTTTTGGTTAAACGGAGGAGGGAGAAAAGCAGTGTGCAAAGTCGATTTCGTTTCGTAAAATCTGAACCTGAATTGTATAAATGGAAGAAAGATTTATGAGAGGTACAAAACATGCCCCAAAATGAAACTCGAAGAATGGTGAAGTAAATGAACTGCTTGTGAGAGTCAATGCTCTGACTGGGTGCTCTGAATTATAAGTGATATGAACATTACTGACCTCTAGGCTTCTTAGGCCTCATCAAACCGATTAAGGGAACTGTATGGAATAGGAAGTCGCAAAATTATGAAGGTTATCTCAAGTAAACCTGTAGAGAAAATTTCATTAATAGGTAATACTATAGAGAAATTCGTAGTTGACATGAAGACGAAGCGTCTTATTAGTCCTTAAAAGCTGCGTATAAAGCCAATCAGTCACGTTTCGTGCAAACTGCAATTTATAGTTTCGAAGTAAAAAAGGCAGAGTGGATGAATACTATAACACATTTGTATACAACATTGTTAATGACAAGTGGAATGCCGTTTCCGCAACTTTATCTCTGCCTTCAGGAAGAACAAGGCAAAGAAGGACTAAAAGTTAAAAAAAATCGCTAGCAAAAGTGTTGTAATCGACGTAGTAAAATGTGAAAAAATTAGAGGGATTGATTTTCAATGTTACATAGAACGTCTTTTTGTCATTTGCAGAGAATAATTCAGTGTTTTTGTTAGACTCTTGGTCTGGACATAACGACACCTCCGTCTTTAAGAGGACGACGGAAAGACTTTTAATATAATTCGCATTCCACCCTGAATTTATAGTGTGGTCCAGCCTCACGATAAAAAAGAAATTTTCAACGATGTAAAGCATTTTTCAGAAATTTGTGGCTCAATATAATTTCCAAGAGCTCAATTTCAGGTTTATCATTCATTTTTGCATCTTCAGTTTGCTACCCCACATTTTATGAACTTGATCAAGTATGACTGGTACGGAGTACAATATACAGAACTACGGCTAGGACTATTTCTTACTCCATCCCAATTCTGTAATTACAGTTAATAATTACAGTTAAGTGCTCGAGTGCATTAAATTTTCTTTTATCAGATGTTTCTGCTGTAAGAAAAATGATTGCGACGAGTATAGGGAATAAACAAGGAACTGTTTCATTGTTAGAAAAATATACATTATTCAAACATTATCATAAGAACTGTCCTACAGGAATTATTGTAAAATACGTAATGTCAACAAATTAAAGTCTCGATTTAGGGAAGATGTCTGTAATGTGATATCATACACTGTCTTGATTTTCTTTCCTCAGCTATTCAGCTGCGTGAGAATTACATCTGCAGTAGTTTAGCTTTCACTATGAACTGCATGTTATTCAAAAAATTAATATTGTGAGACATTTTTAGTAAGATTTAAGTGCTTAAAATTCGCTTGTGTGCACTGTGGACTTTGCGCTACGCGGCGAAGCCGTCAACTCGTCTGCTTATCCGCTGACTCGCGTGGTACATGACATAATTCGGACTCGGCCTATTAACAATATAGTTAACTCCTGACTATGACGACAGAGGAAATCGCTGAAAGCTCGAGTATAGGGATGTACGATGTAATTAAATCATCCATTCCCATTTTTATTTCATCATCGATGTCTAAGCATCGATGAGCGATATCAATCGATCTGAAAACATTGATGAATGTTATTTAAACATACAAATACAACTAGTATCACAATTATTAATCAATAGGTACAGCAATAATTAATATTATATATCCTAGACTGTAATTATAAACACCGAAGAGCTAAAGAAAGTTGTAAGGCTGCCTAACATCCTGTAGGGCCCCCGCGAGCACACAGAAGTGCAGTAACACGACATGGCATGGAGTCAACTAATGTCTGAAGTAGTGGTGGAAGGAATGGACACCACGAGTCCTACAGGGCTGTCCATAAATCTGTAAGAGTACGAGGGGGTGGAGATCTCTTCTGAACAGCACTTTGCAAGGCATCCCAGATATGCTCAATAATGTTCATGTCTGGGGAGTCTGGTGGCCATAGGAAGTGTTTCAAATCAGAAGAGTGTTCCTGGAGTCACTCTGTAGCAATTCTGGACTTGTGGAGTGTTGCATTGGCCATCTGGAATTGCCCAAGTCCGTCGGAGTTCACAAGGGACATGAATGGTTGCAGGGGATCAGACAGAATGCTTAATTACGTGCCTCCTGTCAGAGCAGTATCTAGGCGTATCAGGGATCCCATATCACTCCAACTGCACACACTCCACATCATTACAGAGCCTCCACCAGCTTGAACAGTCCCCTGTTGCCATGCAGCATCCATGGATTCATGAGGTTGTCTCCATACCCGTACACGTCCATCTGCTCGATACAATTTTAAACGAAACTCGTCTGACCAGGCCACATGTTTCCAGTCATCAACAAAATAATGACGATGTTGATGGGTCCAGGCGAGGCGTAAAGCTTTGTGTCGCGCAGTTATCAAGGGTACATGAGAAATCTGCAGTAGTTTGAGGAAGGGTTACATTTCTGTTAAGATGGGCGATTCTCTTCAGTCGTCGTTGATCCCGTTCTTGCAGGATCTTTTATCCAGCCGCAGCGATGTCGGAGATTTGTTGTTTTGCCGCATTCCTGATATTCACGGTACACTCGTGAAGTGGTCGTAAGGTAAAATCGCCACTTCATCGTTACCCCGGCGATGCTGTGTCCCATCGCTCGTGCGCCGACTATAAAACTACGGGCAAACTCACTTAAATCTTGATTACCTGCCATTGTAGCAGCAGTAATCGATCTGACAACTCCACCAGACTTTTGTTGTCTTACATAAGCGTTGCCGACCACAGCACCGTATTGTCTGTTTGCATATCTCTGTATCTGAATACGCAACCATTCATGTCCATTGTACATTCCGACGGACTTGGGCTATTCCAGAAGGACAATGCGACACGCCACACGTCCAGAATTGCTACAGAATGGTACCAGTTGCTTTGACGCTTCTGTGTTTATAAATAATATATATATTTCAAAAAAAGTTCCACATTCAATCTAGTGCGTTGTTTACAGAGAACGTATTCTGCTTTTGAGGACAGTCTTTCAGAAGCTGTTGGTAATTGGAGTATTGACCTAGGTATAAATTGACTCTTACTTCTCATTCTAAATTTAACGTAACACGGACTGCTTAATTTTTTAGTGTCTTTCGTATTAACATAAATCCTAAAAAACCAAATACAAAATACGAAGAATTGCTTACATAGCTCATCGGAGAATGCGATGTTTCTACACGGACGTGTCGTTTCGTAAACGCCTGCAGTACTAACATAGGTCACGTCAAAAATAAATGATTTCTGGAGGTGTTTATTACTCGGAAAAATCGCCTTTCAAAGTAACAAATCGAAAAGCAAAAAACAAGCATCAGATCTGAGAGAACACAAACATTAGAAAGATCTTAATTTTGGATATGCTGATGAGTATGCTATTTTCCTTTATATAGACACTTAATTTACCTTGAATAAAATGTTATCTTCATATCATAAAAGAAAAATGTACTTACATAATTGGAAGTACTATTTTTAAAAATATGGGTAATATGGCCACAAACTACTTGATACCACGAAAACGTGAACTCAGTGAACAACAAATAGCATTAGTCCGTGTTTAGCTACCACAATAGCCAATGTTCCTGCCTCGGTTCGCTCAAAGATAGTGATTCCCTCTTTCCGTCACCTTCATGCAGTGTCACGTTTGACAAGTCGCAAGAGTGTTGCACTGGTGTTAGTATGAGAGACTTTTACAAAAAGATTAGCGTAAATTACCAAAAAAATTATTCACAGTGGTAACAAGCAGGCTGGTTTTTTTTGCCAGCATGGAACGACGATCTTTCGCCTACAACGTCAGTGTCTGGAACACTTCATTATCAATGTCTAAAAGCGGCTCTTAAACTCCCAACATCGATGTTTTGAAAAATAGATGATAGTGGAGCGTCCCTGTTTGAGTATAAAAACAAATCTGACGCGGCAGTAAAACCGAGAAACTTTTATTCAAAACAAGCAGATGCAACATCTTCTGCACTGTTAAATAAATCGTGGACAGTACCAGCAATTATATGTAGACCGTACTTAATACTCACAGAAGTACTTGAAGCGAAGTATATTTTTGAGTCATAGATGATGCTTCTGAGCGTCGTATACTATGAAGTGACGGCGGGTCCCTGTATTTAGGGGCACGACGCTGCCCGCAGTACACATGTACGGGTGCATGTTGCGGTCCCAAATCCACAGGTAGTTCAGGGCACACAGAACGTTATACCGTGCTTTGACCGCTTGTACGGGAACACCAGTTATATCTTATCCATTCATATACAAAAGACGAGCCAATGCACAAAACACAGATTGAATACGAAGAGGAACAATATAGATTGAAGAAAGGCAAACTTATGTTTATAGCATTGGTAGGTTTAGGGAAGGTTTTTGACAGTGTTGAATGAACTGGAGTTTCCGAAATTTGCAAGATAACAGGGATACAAGACAGGGAGCGAAAAGATGTTCACAGCTTGAACAAAAACCATACTGCAGTATAAGAGAAAGGACAAGAAAGGCAGCAGTGGTTGAGAAGAGAATGAGACAACGTTGTAGCCAATCCACGATATTATTTCATCTGTACATTGAACAAGCAATAAAGGAAACCAAGGAAGAATATGGAGACGGATTAAAGTTTATGGAGAAGAAATAATAACTTCGAGGTTTACTGTTTACATTGTAATTCCCTCAGAGGTGGCGAAGGACATGGAAGAGCAGTTGAATGGGATGGATAGTCTGTTGAAAAGCGGTTTTAAGATGAACACCAGCATAAGTAAAGTAACAGTAGTGGAATGTAGTCGAATTACATCAGGCGATGCTGAGGGAATTCTAGAACTAGAAACTAAAAGTAGAAGATGAGTTTACTATTTGGGCAGCAAAATAACTAATGATGGCCAAAGAAAGTAGCCACAAACTGTAAAGTGGACGTATCAAGAAAATCTTTTCTGAAAAAGAGGAATTTCTTAATATAGAATATGAGTTTAAGTGTTAGGAAAATTTTTCTCCAGCTGCTTCTCTGAAGTGTATCTATGTAGTGAAGCCAAAAGTGAACGATGAGCAGTTTAAAACAAGAAGAAAATAGAAACTTTTGAAGAGTGGTGCTATAGAAAAACGTTGAAGATTAGTTTGTTAGACGGCGTAACTAAAGAGGAGGTACCGAATCGAACAGGATAGAAAAGAAATTTATAGCACAATTCGACTTAAAGAAGCGATCGATTGATAGCACACATCCTGAGTTATCAAGGAATAATCAATTTGGTGATGGAGGGAATTGTGTGGATTAAAAATTGTAGGAAGGATCAAAGGAATTAATACAGTAAGCAAGTTCAAACGTACGTTGACTGCAGAAATCATTCAGAGATATTAACAAGATAAGCTAACGTGGAGAGCTACACCAAAACAGTCTGCAGACTCAAGACCACAGAAACAACAACACGAACTCCAATGACAAAATTTCGGAGGTTGTTTAGTGACATTTGCCAAGAGATTTGGTACTGGCAAAGGACTTGCGGTCTCCCGTGGTTCGTTACAGAGGACTTTTGTAATTAGGATTTAATCAGTCTGTTGTCCCATTACCTCTATTTGTGTGTGTAAGTCCTTCACACCAATGTAAAAGCCTGTAATATCTAATCACCAAAACATACAACACAAAACACGAAGTAACCCTCAGATAGCTACAAAAGTATTGTGTTGTGGCTGACGTGTGTGCTGGAAGAGCTCAACGTTCCAACGTTGTGCAGCTCTCACATAACATTCAGTGAACCCTTACACGAAGTGCATATTGGCCAACTCACCATCACTAAACGTATTCATACTACTGTGTACCCTTGCTACCGTGCAACTAACACTGCCAGAAACACATGCTCGAGACAGAAGCAGGCAGTACTGAATGTAAGCTTCAGGACGAAGAGCCGGACGCTGTGGCCGAGCGGATCTAGGCGCTTCAATCCGGAACCGCGCTGCTGCTACGGTCGCAGGTTCGAATCCTGCCTCCGGCGTGGATGTGTGTGATGTCCTTAGGTTAGTTAGGTTTATGTAGTTTTAAGTCTAGGGCACCGATGACCTCAGACGTTAAGTCTCATAGTGTTTAGAGCCATTTGAACCATCAGGACGAAGAGTAGTGGGCATTACTGTTGTCAGTAGTAAGTACTAAAATAAGAAAACGGTATCTTGACTTCACCAGTAAAGTTACAGAAATTATTGGTCTTGTGAGACAGAACTGGTGGCTCTTTATTCACGCGAAGTAGTGAGTACTATGTACAGGAGACCTCAAGTTGATTCCAAATTTCTAGATTTCCAAAAGCCTTTTGACAGAATTTCTCACATGCGGTTTCTAATCAAACTGCGTGTCTATCGAGTATCTTCTCCGATGCGTGATTTCCTGTCAGAGAGGTCACAGTTCGCAGTGACTGACGGGAGTTCATTTACTGAAACGGAAGTAATACCTATGTTTCTCCCAAAGAAGCGTTATAGACCACCGCAGTCATAATGCATGTAAAAGATTTAGAAAACAATATGAGCAGCCCAGATTGACTGTCTGCATATTATCCTGTCGTTTACTGACTAATAAAGTTTTCAGAAGATCAAAACAAATTTCAATATGATTTATACACGATATCTGTATTGTGCGAAAAATGATAATTGGCTCTACACAATAAAACTGTGAGGTCATCGTCATCAGTAATCGAAACAGGTCAATCAAATTTCGGTTGTAAGATAAATTACACAAATTTAAACGTTGTAGATTAAACTAAATACCTGGGGATGACAACTGCGAACTCTTACATTAGAATAGTCACACAGAAAATGTTGTAGGAAAGGCGAACCAAAGACTGCCTTTTATTGCGAGAATATTTGGCAGATGCAGAAAATCTACTGGAATGCCTATGCTACGTCTGTCCGTTATCTCCTAAATCAGTACTACGCGGCATAGGATCCTTACCAGATACGATTCACGGAGGACTCGACAAAGTTCAAATAAAGACAGCTCGTATTGTACTATCGTGAAATAAGGGATAGAGTGTCACGCATATAATTAGCGAGTTGGGCTGGCAGCCATTAAAACAAAAGCGTTTTTCGTTATGGTGACAACTCTTCAGGAATTCAAAACTCGCACGAAAAGACTGAGGTGTCCATTTTTCCCACGTTCTGTCCGACAATGGAACGGTCTAGAAAAAATCTGAAAGTGTTTCTATGAGCGCTTTGCCTAACACTTACGTGTGAACAGGAGAGTAGTCATGTACACTGAAGGAGGAAATAGCAACACTAACAAATAATTAATGTACAATAACAAAATTTCTAGGTAACATATGTAAGTGATTAAACTCGCAAGATCACAGGTTAATGTAAGCATAAGATAAGCCATTTCAAATGTGGAATGCCGGTACTTAAATAACCGGTGTAACCTCCAGAATTCTGAGTACAACATGCAAACGTGAAGATAATGGATGTCAATTTATGCGATGTAGTTCCACGCATGTTGCCTTTGGTCGGTCAATACACTGACGGTAAATGCTGTTGGTGCATGACGCTGGAGTTGTCGTCCGATGATGTCTCATATGTGCTCCACTACAGACAGATCTGGTGATCGTGCAAGCCGAGGCAACATGTCGACACCCTATGGGTTACAACAGTGGTATGTGGGCGAGCGTTATCCTGTCGGAAAACACCACCTGGAATGCTGTTCATGAATGGCAGCATAACAGGACAAATCAGCTGACTGACTTACAAATTGGCAGTCATTGCGCGTGGGACAGCCACGAGAGTGCTCCCGCTGTCATACGAAATCGCACCGCAGACGGTAACTCCAGCTATAGTCCAGTTTCTCTAGCACACAGACATGATGGTTGCAGGCCCTCAACTGACCTCCTTCTAATTAACACATGGTTGCCATTGGCACCGAGGCAGAACCAGCTTTCATCAGAAAACACATTCGACCTCCACCCTAGCTTCCAATGTGCTCTAGCTCGACAGCACTGAATACACAAATGGCGGTTGTTTGAGGTCAATGGAATGCACGCTAGATAGCGTCTAGGTTGGAGCTGTACTAGAAGTATCTGACTTGTAACAGTTCGTTGTCCACTATGGTGCCAATGCTGCTCAAATTGCTGCTGCAGATGCAATAAGATGCGCCAGACCTTGACGCCGAACGCGATGGTCTTTCCTCTCGGTAGTGCCAGCTGGCCGTCGGGAGCCAGACCTTCTTGGGACGGTTCATTCTCGTGACCACCCCTGCCAGCAATAATTTATAGTGGCTATATTCCTCCAAGTGTTTCTGCAGTATCACAGAAGGAACGTACAGCTTCTTGTAGCCCTACCACACTACCTCGTTCAAACTCAGTGAGATGCTGATAATGGCGCGTCACCTTAATGACATTCTTGACTAACTTCAACTCACCACGTCCAGTCTCAAAGGCAGCTAACGCTAACGACCGTTACAGCGTGTATTTAAAGTAAACCTGATTTGCATCCTCACAGTGGCGCTACTAGCACCACTCTTCTGCGACTGGCGCGAAATTTAAGTAGACATCATCTTTCATATACAGAAACATGTCTGCCAAACTTCGTTCATGTTGCACAAGGTCTTCGTGGTGTTGAGATTTTTTTCCGTCGGTGTAGATGTACACAGATAGCGCATATCGAGAAAATTTTCATTGTAATGCAAATATTGTCAGTGAAATGGAGATAAAAAGTAAATGCAAATATAAAATCAATCGATCTGCAATTACTCTGTAGCGAGCCACCGGAGACCATGCTTCTCTCATTGAAAAATCTCAGAAAATATGCTGGAATACCCTCCACATTTTGTCGGTGGAGTTCTGGCTCAACCAGTAGAACAAGTAACCTCACAGAAAAGCAAGCTGGCGTTACATGACTAGTGATATAACCGCGAGTACATATTAGAAAATAAGATCACGGTTTCACATTTCTTCGACAAGGAAGTCATGAAAGATGGCGCACAAGCCCGAAGTGGAGAAGGACGAGAAAGAAAATGGACTGTGTTCTTTATGAAAGCACAAACACACCGTTTGCTTATTCGACTTGGGGAAATCACCCAAAACCTAAATATACGTGGTCGGAAGGAAACCTGAAAACCACAGGTATGCGCAGAAAATTGTAGGACTACGTAAGTAAAATGGGAATTCATAAGGAAACAACATAACTGACTATAACGAGTCGCCGCACTGCATAGTGTTGCAGACCGTGAAAATATTCATTACAATTTGAAGTAACACGGAAATATAGTTCGTCAAAAATATAGTGGTTCCCTCCCTCACTCAGCCTCACCCATTTCCAGTTTTCCAGAATCAACCCATGTAATAAACCCCAAAAACCTGGCTTATACGTTGCACATAACTACACGTTCTACTCCCACAAGCAATTAAAATCTTAATGAGGTTTCATGACCTCTAAGCACCAATTTTAAGCGACCATTTATTAACATTGAACTATACACATTATATGATAAACCTGTCGTAAATATTACAAACAACACACATAAATAACCCCATGAAATTACCCACGGAAATTTTATGCGCAATACAATTTATATTTCTGTCTTTCGTATGAGATGAAACATGTTTAGGTTCTGCCGCCCTCCCCCACCAAGATTTGTGTAACCAATGTTTACTCTTCGTGCACTAACTTGTGCCTCCCTACTTTATCACATACCTTTTAAATTCACGAAATTTACCCTTTATAAAACGAATATAGCCCCCGAAATTCTTAGAACCACACATGAACATACACTTATTCACAAAGTTATATTAATACACACCAAGTTCTTCATTCCCAAGGTGCAACTCTGCTACCACTGCCTCTTATAACATTTACCTCGCCAGTGTGAGCATCTTTCGAAACTCACTTTCTTACCTTTTTCTAACTCTTCAAATTCGAGGACTCTTTCCTCGTCCACCAACGGACTCTTACGTTCACAGACCAAATTTGTGACTGCCAATAGAACAACTTTTTTATTTTCAAGAGATGTACACTTTCTTTCACTATCAACATCGATCATTTCATTTTTAAGCTGCACATTTCTAATTTCACCTCTCTCTTAACATTGCTCCATCAAAAGATCTATTCCAATGTCCTTTCTTCCTTCGTCCATACTTATGGTGCACATTATAATTTCAGACTAACCTTCAATCTCATTATCCGTTCCTAATTTCTCGTTATCTACCTCCAGATCATCTGTAGCATCTCAGTCTCCTCAAAATCCGTCGTTTCGTCGTCCTCGTAAGCGTAAAATATATATTGTCCCCTTTCTCTGAAGTAACAATATCAGTAACTGCAACCACCTCACAATCAACCACACTACTCACTTCACCTTCCTTAAACAAAATCTCACTTATTTCCGCTGAATCTCTGCAAACTTTATCACTTCATTAACACCGTTTTTAACTCATAAGATTCATTACCTTAGCTGTCCAGTGTATCCGTCCATAAATTATAAAAATCGCCACCAATAGCTCCGTCAACCTCCGCCGATACGCCATACAAATTGTCTCTACTCCATCGTTACACATTAAAATTCACAGTACACAGAATGTCCGGCAAACTTCGATTTTCCACCAAACATGCAGTCATTCTATCATTCCCTTCTCTTTCACAAAATAAATTCTTCAGCTCAATATCATCATTATCAAATCTCTCAATACGTTTTACAATATCTCTTGCATCCTATTATGATAGTGCTGGTTCAGATTATTCCCCATTTTATTTTTACTTCATACAATCTCTGTCCCCAACATTTGTGGCTTCTTTCCTGAATTTTCGAAAACTACCGAATTTTTAAAATAACTCATCCTTTTCATAGCCGGTTTATTTTGCCACCTCTGCACCTGAGATGCGGCGATCCCCAGTTTCCCTACCTGTTATTCTGGCGTTGCATTTCGGGAGGCGCCTGCACCTCAAAACTTCGTTCCCGGTTTTCATTTCCATTGTGAGATTTCTCATTTCATTTTCCCACCGAAAATAATTATTAAGATGATTATTATTGCTGTTATGATAATTATAATTATTTTTATTATTACCATTGTCCTTGCTCTGGTACCCCTGAATACAGTTTCCACTACGTGGCTCAAATTTCAACGCCTATCCGAGCTTTTCAATAAAATTTAAAACTCGTCGATGGAATTTTTCGAACTGTGTAAAAAAGCCTATTACAAAAATTCCGATAAGGGTCTCTTGACCTTCGTAATCTCCGACAACACTCGCAGCGGACAATGTATATGCGTTAGCTTAGCGAGTTTACGCACACAAAATCCCGCATCGACCCACTTCCGTATTTGAAACTTGCTCCGTTTAGGGACTTATTCTGAAGTCGCATTTGTTGCGCTTCACTCCAGAATTCGGTAAAGAAACAACTCTCAGACACTTCATAGGAATTAAATGAAGAACTCATTATATTTGATCATGATTGTACATTACCCTCAAAATATGTTTTAGAGAATTTAATTTTTGTCTCTCCGACATTCCACTCACAAAATCATCTCTACACAAAGCAGTACTATCATCTGAATGATATTTTCCATCATCTGATAACACTTTGTCGCTATTGAATTCTGAATTACCCCACGAAACACCTACCACAGTCGTAGCCTGATTTGCTACTAAAATATTTACTTCTGCCCTCAGGTCTTTAAACTGTTTTGTACATTGCCCAGGTTCTTTGTTTAATCCTGATTCAAATTGTTCTCTGTTTTCAAGTGACTCCTTTTTGCATTCCGCTACTGCGCCTGACAAATTGTTAACGGACTTATTGGTCACATCCTCAAGCGCATTTTGCCTCTGCACACAAATTTTCACTTCGTCATCCAGTTCATCCTGCATCTTTTCCAGTGGTTTTGTGCAGAGTAGTCGCTCTCTAAACAGCATCGCGCATGAGCAAGCCAGTTGCGACTTTACCTAATGGTGCTCGTACCTTGAGTGAGTGAGCTACGCACGGCTCTGTTTAATAGAATAGCTCTACGTACTCGCAAGATGGAGTCACGCATCTCTGCATTCATGCCCAGGAGCTAACTCGCAGCGAATAATAATCTGTAGCTGTGATCCTGCATTCAGATAGCCTATGAATTGGCTAGAATTGCGAATTACTAAAATATACAGGAATATTACATAAAGATGATGATGTTTGGTTTGTGGGACACTCAACTGCGCGGTCATCAGCACGCATACAAAGACCCACTTTTTACACAGTCCAATCTAGCCAGTGTCACGAATGATGATGATGACGATGAAATCATGAGGACAACACAAATACCCAGTCCGCGGGCAGAGGAATATAGCATCAAGATAATTAACGAAAAGGGGTCAATTCTAACGTCTGTAATTGACAAGGACGGCAGAGGGCTATGTTGAATGATGTTTATTTATAAAAGTATAAAAATACAGACAGGAAATAATCCCATTAAACGCAGTAAAGTTGCGTTGACAGCGATACAAAAATGCCAGCAGAATCACTAATCTAAATAGTCATCCAAAACATGCGAAAACTAGGTCCAGTTCGTGATCACAATACACGAAATATTCACCACTCAAAATAGTTCAGAGTTCAACACCATGATTTACAAATCAACACATGTGAGATAACGAGCAGATATTCATACTCTGTCTAATTTCAATTCCATAATGCAATCGGAAAAAAAGAGTATTGCAGCAGCCGTTCATCGCCCAGGATCAACGATCTACACGATCAAATACCACAAGACACAAAAGGCAGGTCTGCTTTCTTCAAGCAAAAACGTAAAAGTGCCCTGAATCGAGCTCTTGAGTGCACTACTCAAATACGTGTCCGTTCCCCTTCACTCCAGTGGTATTCCAGCACTGCCTGCTTTCCCATTTGTTGAAGGTCGTCCCCACCAAAAATACATCGTTCTTAAGATCTATAGACGTGATATGACTCAACGTGACCACTTCCCACACTAAACTATTATTTACGACAATATTTAAATAATACATGAAGATAGTAACTTTTCTCGAAAGAACTGATACCATTGATGAACGTGCAGCTTCTCTAGAAATAAATGATAATTAATTAAAACTCTCAGCTGCCGACAGGTTTGTTGATATACCTCGATGGGGACAGCTGAAAATGTGTGCCCCGAGCCCGGACTCGAACCCGGGATCTCCTGCTTACATGGCAGACGCTCTATCCATCTTCTTTTTTTTATCTCATTTTTTAATCTGTATTGTTCGTTGAATTTCTTCGGGGCGGACGCCCGAGGACACCCGTTTAGGTTCTACGTTGATCCATTCACTCAGTTCTTTTGTTGCAGAGGATAGCTAACCCTCTGACTGAACGCGCTGAGCTACCGTGCCGGCATCCATCTGAGCCACCGAGGCATAGATGAAGATCGTGACTGCAGGGCCTTATCCCTTGCACGCTCCCCATGAGATCCACATTCCCAACTGTCCACAATCTACATACGTAATGTTCCTAATAGACAAATTGTCCATCCACTCATTACTCGTGCACTTAGTCTGTGCGAATGCGCACCGGTTGCTCAAACTCTTACGGGAATCGTCACCCCAGTGTGTGCGAGTAACGAGTGGATGGGCAAATATCTATTGGGAACATTACGTATGTAGATTGTTGACAGTTGGGAATGTGGGTCTCACGGGAAGCGTGCAAGGAATAAGTCCCTCCTGTCGCACTATTCATTTGTGTCCTCGGTGGCTCAGATACATCATCGCTGTACTTGTGCTTCGCCGAGTGCTGTTCGTCCGTTAATCTCCGTGTTCGTTCCTATTCTTTGTGATCTGTTCGCTCTTTCTGGTCTTGCTGCTGTTAATCGGAATTTTGATTGTTTAACCAAAATTGCGTCGCTGGATTAATCATGGCTACAAACCTCAGGAACGATACTCTGGTATTTGCTTTTGACAAGGAACCCGTCCTGTTCAGCCGACATCCCTGGAAATGGATGACTGGATTACACAGGTAATTGGTCTCAATTCTGAAACCGTCCATGCCTGGCAACTGGATCAGCAAAAATACTGTGTTTTTGTCAAGTTAATCAGTGCTGGGACTGTTGATAAAGTGTTACGAAAGTGGGGCTATGAAGTAGATTTTGTGCATAGAAATCGTTATAAAAGTAAGGTTTCCATCTATAGAGCGGAAATTCATTATAAAACCGTTCGTGTCTTGAATCTTCCCATTGAAATTGAAAATTATAAGATTAAGGATGCTCTTTCAAACTACGGGGACGTTAAATCAATTTCAAATGAAAGATGGTCGTCTCACTTTAAACCGCAGCGTTTCAAGGGGGTCCACTGTGTAGAGATGGATGTTAAGACAAATATTCCGTCTCACATAACTGTTTGTGGGTATAAGGCACAAATTGTTTATACAGGTCAGGAAGCTATATGTCATATATGTAACGAAACCCTTCACGATAACAATCAGTTTCCCCTGTTAATAACAAAGGGAAACCCTGTTACCACTACACGTGAAACTGAAATGCAACCAAAAAAACCACCTCTGGAGACAACTGATAGTTGTTCAGAGAACGAGCTGTCTTGTCTCACTCCCTCACTTCGCGAGCAAAAACAGTGCGACGAGGAGGCAGAGGAACCGGAAGGCAAAATGCGAATGGAAACTGATGAACAGAAAGATAATACACATGTGGTACCAGAAAATGAAGGGGGTGAAATCAGTATTAATTTGCAAGAAACAACAGGTGCAGTAGCCGATTACAAAGATCAGCAGTATCTGTTAATAAACAAATTCAGGGAGAGGTTGCAAAACTGCAGTCTCCATTTGTTTCCCTCGATCAGGGAGTAAGTGATATTAATCAAGAACGAGGAATTGGTGGCCAAACTGAAATCACGATCAACACCTCAGGACAGGCGCCGGCAACCGAAATTGAGAAAGCGTCTGCTGCTGTTCCAGATAAGTCGAGAAGTAAAATACCGGCGCAACCAAATGAAATGTAGCTCATAACCAAGGGAAGGGAAAATCCGGTAGGGGCGGCCCAAGCCCAAAGAATGTTCGGTCCGAAACGGTCCTACACGAGTCACTGGAGGAAAAATCAGAAAGTTTAACAGGAAATCAGTCTGCTTGCGGTACAAGAGAAAACATCAGAAGTAGAGAAAAACGGGACAGTAACTAATAAACAGATTGAAGTGTTATTCCATGTTCAGCCTTCCGAGAAAACCGTTATAGCTTAACTGAACCTTGAACCACAGGAAACTAAATTAGCTCATCAAAACAACTACCTACTGACAGCACAAGACGCAATCTTATTCTGTCACCACTATAAACATTAATAAAATTACGACCCTTCTGAAATTATCGGCCCTTAAGGAATTTTTGTACGAATCCGCGACTGATATTTCCCTGTTACAAGAAGTTCTAATTTCGGATTTAGTAACTCCCGGTTTTGTCAGTTACATAAATGTGTCTCCCGAAACAAGCGTTGGAACAGCTGTTTTGGTGAGCGAAGGGATTACACTAAGCGAGGTGTAACGATTGGAATCCGGAAGGGGAGTAGGACTAAATATCTATGATGTGACTATCATCAAGTTGTACGCCCCTTCAGGAAGTTCTCACCGAGGTGACAGGGCACGTTTCTTCAAAGATGACCTGATATACTTGTTAAGAAGAACTCCAAGACAGTTATTACTTGGATGTGATTTTGTGTTTTAAATCGAACAGATCAGTTACCTATTTTAATTTCTCAAGTGAACTAAAACAACTAGTTACTGGTTTAGAATTAAAGAATATATGGGAAATCAAATACCCCTCCATTGCTGAGTTCACTTATGTCACGGCAACATCACGTAGCAGGATAGATAAATTATATATTTCTAAAAATCTTGAAACTTCCGTGACAAAAGAAGAAACCATTCCTACGTACTTTTCAGACCATCCAAGTGTATTAGCTTGCATAAATCTAACAAGACAGCCAGTTCGACGATTCAAGAATCGGTGGAATTTGAACACTTACTTGTTAGTAAATCATGATTTAGAAGACCTGATTAAAGAAACATGGGCAATATGCCTGCGTGCTCGTAGTAGATATGCCACTGCTATCGACTGGTGGGTTAAAATGGCGAAGCCAAAGTTGAGGAAGGTTCTTATTCAATACAGTGCCCAGAGCGCAAGAGAAATTAAATGCACTATAGAATATTACTATTCCGTTTTGAGACATCTATATTATCAAGTCTCAGCAGATTACTCACTTCGGATAGAAGACATCAAAAAAGTCAAAACCAAGTTACTTAATATCTAGAGAAGTCAAATGGAAGGGTTGAAAATAAAATCGAAGGCAAATTCGGTGTCAGAAGATGAAACTACTTCTCTGTATCATTTAGTGAAGCATACGAAAAACGGGAGGACTTTTAGTGATGAAATTCGAACAAAACACTGTACGATTCTCAAAACCCAGCAGAGTATCATGAGCGAGATTTATCGCTGTTATTGCGAGCTATATTCTGTACATCGAAGTAGTCATGCTTCCTTGGAAGAATTCCTCGACATCCTAGCCCCACAGCTGACAAAAGATGACAACGAAAATTTTCTCGAGGTTGTCAGTTAAGAGGACGTATATGAGACTCTGAGGGCCTCACCACCAAAAAAATCCCCAGAACCGGATGGTCTGCCAGCACAGTTTTACATCCGTTGCTTGCCAATACTAGGTGCGAAAATCACGGACATTGTAAATGAGATTGTTCAGGGTAAAATGATTCCGGCTGAATTTAAGGGGAGTAAAATTGTTCTGGTGCCAAGAAATAATGGAAACAAAGATTAAAATAATTTTCGTCAAATTTCACTGCTGAATTCTGATTACACATTAATAGCTATAATAGAGCTATAATAATAAACAAGAGAATTTCATGCTTTACAGATAAAATTATTAGTCAACATCAGAACTGCACGCAAGGTAGAACCATTTTTCAAAATCTAGCAGAATTCAGGGATATCATTGTAATAACTTCTGTAACAAACATAAAGGGTGCTTTATTTTTTTTAGATTTTTATAAAGCGTTCGATGTAGTAAATCATGAATATCTTCCGCAGACATTGATGAAAATAGGTTTCAACGATAGGGTCATATAGTTGAGTAAGAACATAGCAACTGGAATAAATGCTAAAATTGCGGTGAATTGTCAACAATCCAGGCCGATACAAATACAACGAGGTGTTCCTCAAGGAAGTCCTCTGTCCCTGTCGCTCTTCGCCATTTCTCTGGAACCTTTCGTCCGACATGTCCATGCTAGATTAAAAGGCTTAACATTATCAGGAAATAAAACAGTTATAAGAGCCTATGCTGACGATATAGGGGTCATTATAAGGAACAATGACGAGGTAACCACGCTAGCAACAGTGACTGATTCGTACTGTAGAGCATCTGGAGCCATTGCAAATGAAAAAAAAAGTAAGATGTTAAATCTCAGAGGTTTTGATAATATCAACGTCGAGTGGCCAAAATTAGTCCGACAGCAGAAAACACTTGGGATCACCTGACAGCATGCCCCGTGAAAATGACGGGTTTAAATTGGAAAGTTGCAGCAGATAAAGTGCAAGGAGCCATTATAGAGAATTTAACTCGATTTATGAACCAAGTTCAAAGAACACACTATATCAACTCATGCATCCTTGCTAAAGCTTATTATACTGCTTAGCTGTTTCCAATACCGAGAATGATAGCGAGGAGAATAATGTCAAAAATCACCAACTTTTTGTGGAGAGGTGAAGTGTTCAGAGTACCTGCTAAAGTAGCCACTTTAGATCCTAAAAATGGTGGACTAGGATTAACTGATATAACGGATGAAGTCTCTGCACTTTTTATCAAAATGCAAGTTAATTTAATAAGAGAATCGCGAGAAAGCATAACCAGCCTACTTTTCGAGATCATTAAACCTCGAAGACTGCGTCCCCCGATTGACGTGTAGAATATCAACAGTCGTTTACAGCGTGTGAGGATTTTCTATGTTGGGGTTAGTTATGTAAGTATCGAACTCAGGCAGTCACGACACTTAACATCAAGAGCCATAATGCGGGAACGAAAGAAAAGTGAAGGAAGGAACAAAATAGAACGACAGTTTTCAAACATTGAGTGGATTGCGATTTGGAAAAAACATTAGTTCTAATGTGCTCACGTCTAATATAAAAACGTCATGGTACAAGACAGTTAACAACATAGTTAGCACCAATGAAAGACTGCACGCAATCGGACTTTGTGAAACAAATTTATGTCACCAATGCCATCTAGTTGACACAATAACTCATAGATATACTTGCAGTGGTCACATGAATAGTTGGAAGTGGATCCGGGAGCAAATAGCTCTGATTACAAGAACATCTCCTGAGTATATATCACTGTCATTGGTACACAGGCCTGAAGCACGCTATTTCCCAGAAGCAAAAAATAACACTGTGTACTGGTTGATGGGAACTTTTGCTAATTACGTCCTTAACAAATTAGGATCCGATAGCATCATAGAGTTCAAGGTACACATGCTGTGTGAATTCCACAAGATTAGAAGGTATTGGAATCAGAAGAAAAAGTTTGGTAATATGTTAAAAATTGTATTTGAAAGAATGGCATTGGTTAATATAAAAAAGAAGACTGTGTTGACAGTGATGTATTGTGGTTACCTTAAGGATATTATTTAAAATTTTACGGTATAGTTTTGGTGTGTGGTTTTTCTACTTCAGAGTAGTAGTTTCTAAAATTTATAAGCTAATGTACAGAACTTATGTGACGGTCAGATTGTGTGTCTAATAGTGTCAAAACACAAAACATTAAATGTGTATTATTGGCTTATATTAGAAAGCTGGATATTGACGGTTTTTATGGAATTGACCTTAACGATTGGTTAAAACCTTAAGATTCTATCTGCTGTAATGTAATATTCAATGGCTAGCACATTGCCCTGTTCATTTTTGCACTGTGATGTGTAAGTCAATTTTGCAGTGAAAGACTTATTGTATAGGTCTGATCACCTCACCTCAGGTACTTAACATTCAATTAATGTCCAGAAAGGTGTGGTTGGAAAGCTAGCCAACTTTATAATATCTCCTTTCTGCCATTCTCAAGAATTTCAGAAATTGTCTAATATGATTATTAAATTGTTTTATATTTAAAATTATCCCACCAACTTGCTGAAGTCCTTCATAAAGAGCTATTTATGCTTCTGTAAAGATTGGAGCACATATAATTCAAAGTGCAGATTTTATTTCTTCATGTTGAAGTTTGAATATCTTTAAAAAAAAAACACACACACATACACTTTTCTTGATGTTTAACTTGATTCTTTCTGGTAACCTAGTAACACAATCTTCTTTTGTCTTTCTTTAACATCAGCATAATAGATGTATAACATGTGCACATGGTTAGTACATGAACTTAGTATGCATTTGGAATATGTAACAATGTTTTTTGATAAATGTTTTTATAAAAACAAGAAAAGATGGATAGAGCATCTACCACATAAGCAGGAGATCCCGGGTTCGAGTCCCGGTCGGGGCACACATTTTCGGCTGTCCCCATCGAGGTATATCAACACCACCTGTTGGCAGCTGAGGGATTCAATTAATTATCATTTATATTTAAATAAAGAAATTTTATGAACATTCAGTTACACTTAAATCATTTACAATAAATGTAGATAAGAAATTGTTCTTAAATAAATAAGCCAGCATTCTTGCACAAACGCATTCACATAAAATGATAACAGGTTATAATTAAATATTGCTTAAACAATTACTTAGGTCTTCTTGACAAGTGTATTTTGTCTCTGCTTTCAGCTAACACATGCAGCTGATCCCTTTTAAATTACCAATGTATTTAATAGCACTTGTAATCAACATTTAAATAAAGTTATTGGCAAGATATAAAATTTTTCATAAAATAAATACAAAAGTATAACAAGATGCGAGGTATTCATGGTAGATATATTTTCTGTATTACTGTAGACAATATGATGCTCTGACAAACATTTGCGTAAGTAAAAAGGTATATAAAAAGTAGTAAATAAAGAATAAAATAGATACAGGTAAGTAGCTTTCAGGGAAGATATCTAGAATGCAATGCTATCATCTGAGATATCGTCTGCTGTAATCGCGTGAGGTTGTCAGTTTAGTGGTTCATTGTGAAAATGTTTGTTCACTGTAAAATATTAACTTCTGCAATTTTAAAAATATTAAAAATGGTGTTGTGTCACTGGATGCGCCTCGTTTTTCTGAGATTGCAGAAGTGTTCATATTTTCTTTAATATTTGACTGTGAATTACTGTAGTTTCCCCAAGCATTATAAGAAGCCCTGTTTCAGCCTGTTCAAATGGGTCAAATGGCTCTGAGCACTATGGGACTTAACATCTGTGGTCATCAGTCCCCCATAACTTAGAACTACTTAAACCTAACTAACCTAAGGACATCACATACATCCATGCCCGAGGCAGGATTCGAACCTGCGACCGTAGCGGCCACGCGGTTCCAGACTGAAGCGCCTAGAACCGCACGGCCACACCGGCCGGCTTCAGCCTGTCTGGCGTTCCTCCGTTGCTGGTGCATCGTCTTGTCCTCTAAGCGTACGACCGTCGTCCGAATTCCCCGTACCAAATTTTGCATGCTTCCTGCGTCTCGCTCCACATCTGCATCTGGAGCTGGAACTTACTGTCGCTTCTGCTGGACCGTCAGCGGGGCCATGCCGGCTCACCGGCCGTGGAGCTGTCCGCTATCGCTCAGCTTCATAAACAAATACAGCTCGCCTCGTACCAATTCTGGGTGCCTGAATAACTCACATACATACGCGCTATGTTACACTGCAGCAAGCGTCGATCACCTGCAAGTCTTCCTGCATTTCAGTACATTTTACTACCTTCACACCGTCTCGGTATACAACAGAATCATTCATGCCGTGTTCTGTTTTCTATAAATTCTTCAACACAACCACACAGCTGGTTTGACATTCCTAGCGCTCGTATTTTTTTCATCACGTGGAACTGTGGAACTGATTCGAATGCCTTCCAAGAAACGCGATATCTACATGGGAACCTGTATGTACTGCTTTCCGAGTTTCGTGGACGAAGCCCGTCTATACCAGTACGTGTGTTCTGGACTTCTCCAAACTCCAAATGTACCGATTCCACTACGAGTTTGTGAAGCCAGACTTGGCCGATCGCAACTTTTTTTGTATGAAAACAGACAATTTCATCTACTGGGTGAAAGCCTGCGGTCCATATGATGTAATTAAGGACAATCGCGAAGAATTCAACACGTGTGGATTTGTGGCCAATAACCTTTTCGAAATATCATCACAAAACAAAAAGATTATCAGAGTGATGAAAGATGAAGCAAACTGTTTACAGACTGTAGAGTTTGTAGTGTTCACATCTAAATGGACGCCTACCACATAGATGCAAGTAAGGATGTGCATTCTGCTGCTTCGAAGGCCACCTCGACAGAGGTTTACAAGAGGTGTCTGCTTGAGGGCTTTGACACCTCCCTACACATGTTGCGTAAAGCAGCTGTCCTTGTAACGAGAACTAATGAGTTGCATACTGTACTGCAGGTAAAATAAAAGTAATGGTGTCTCTCGTATCCACGCTATTCACGGGAGTGACTGAGTCTGTCACTGTGTATTTATTTGTACACAGTTGATGTGTTTGTGCTAGTGTTTGAATCAATTGCTTTTTATGAGTGGATGTACTGTATATTATGTACCGTGTACACGACTGCACACTGTGTGTGCGTGTAAGAAGTAGTAGTAAAAGAGAGAGAGAGAGAGAGAGAGAGAGAGAGAGAGAGAGAGAGAGAGAGAGAGAGAGGTATGCGTGTAAGAAGTAGTAGTAAAAGAGAGAGGGAGAAGGGGGGGAGGGGAAGGGGAAGGATTTTCACCTCACACTGCTTGTCCCTATTTCCCGAGTACGTGTTGTTCATAGAGGAAAATAGCATTCATTAAATGTAACTACAATAACAAAGAAATGTAAATATTGTATGATCAGAAAGAAAACATAAATTCTGGAAAAGAGTAACAAGTGTTTATAGAAACAAAATGGGAAACACAGTACTTAAGGACCTTCCTTCTATACTAGCTTTAGTGCAAGTAAATGTACCTGATAGTCTTTACTCATCCGAAAAAAAATATCGTTCTAAATAAAATTAATGTGATGAAGAAACAAATGGTTGTTTAAATACATTAAAAAAACTGTAAAAAATTAGTTTTGGAAATTACTATATATTAGAAAAATGGCAGTGTAAAAAACCACTGCGAGTTGTGTAACCAGAAACGATTAGCTTTATAAATAAACGGAAAAATGTTAATAAACAGGAAAAATTATTGCACAAAAATTTTTTGCAAAAAATAAATTGTTAATAATAAACAATAAAGCTAATTTGTTATATCATTGTTATTATTTCCAAACAATTTCGTTATAGAAGTATTGTTTAAATAAGAAACTTGATCTTCTCTCCATAAATCATAGCCTACAGAGTTAAGCTACTTATAAAAGATAAGGGGAAGCTCGAATCTTATTGATCCATTGGGTTTGCCCCCATTTTATTTTGCTCCCATTGGATGAGAGAGTTCGGAGATGTGAGGCCTCCCTGCCAGTTTTATACCACATATCGAGTTACGTCATGACTTAGTCCACCTGCCTGAGTTGGGTACGATCGGAGGTCTCATGCGAGACCTTGATCAATTTTTGGCTGTTTCGCTGGGGGATGGGAAATGAGGCATGACCATGAATATAAGTTGTCAAGTCTGTAATCTGACAATGGTTATGTGACTTGATACCCAGTGATCTTGAGATAAGAGTTTCATCCCAGTTAGATACAGATTCGATAATCTCCTTCTTACGAGTTACGGCGTTATCATATCACCAAAAATGATGTGTCGCTCGATGTTTACTTGTCTCCGAAGATACACTGCCATCCTTCAGATGCCAACCTAAATAGGAAGAAATCATCGTCGTAAGAAAGTGACAGAAATCAGAACTCGCAAGGAAACATTTCAGTGTTAGTTTTTGGCGCGCGCTGTTCGATGATGATGATGATGAAGATGATGATGATGATGATGATGATGATGTTTGGTTCGTGGGGCGCTCAACTGCGCGGTCATCAGCGCCCGTACAAAGTCCCAGTTTTTACACCCATCCAGCCACTATCAGGAATGATGATTAAAGACGATGAGGAGAACACAAACACCCAGTCCCCGGGAGCCCGTGATCCAGAGGCAGCTACGCTAGCTACTAGACCACGAGCTGCGGACACACGCTGTTCGAGAGTGAAACAGTAAAGAAGTAGTCTGAACATGCTCTGATGAACCACCTGCTAGGCAATTACGTGTGAATACCAGAAGAGTCATGTAGATGTAAACACGTTACCTATCACGGAAACGTATAGTGGCGTCAGTTTTCAGTGGACACTGCTCATCCACATGTAGCACACGTTTCTATGAACTGTCTTACGTTTAGGTTCATCTGTGGCCAGCGAGATCCCAACATCTGTCCCCGATAGGACAAGGGTAGGACCACCTTGGACGTCAACTCTGTCCCAGTGCCAATGACAAGAATGCCAAGTATTAGTTCCAGAAGTTGCTGTCCAGACTGCTCACGAGAGGATACAACGGCTTTATGAAACCCTTCCCAACCAAATCAGTATGTTCATCCATATCGAGGGGCTGGAACGTCATACTGGTAAGAGGGTCCGTACTGGTAAAGTCCTTGTAGCTCAATTTTGCAATCACAGATCCTCTCAAACTGTAATTTTACTACGTTTCGTCCTCCCCTTGTGGGTGCTTCATTTTTTGCAAGGAAGTACAGGGCGGTTATAATCAAACTCCCACTACTTGAGGGAGAACTCAGGGAAAACGACTGATTGTAGGGCAATGAAACTTCTTGGAAGCATTTGTAAGGACATGTGCAAGAGAAATAATGAATAAACCATTGAAACAACACATTTATTACCATATGAGAGGATAAAATTAGTTAACTGCGTACCATGTTTACGTTTCGGTTTCCACACGTTGCTCGACGTGACGACCACCTGAATCCACGACAGCCTGGAGCTGCGCTAGAGATACTGTTTTACAATTGCTCGAAGCACTTTTCGAATGGTGGACCACGGAATGTTCAGTTGTCGTGACACAGCTTGTGCAGAACTTGAAAATCGCACTTCGCATTCAGCATTCTCAGCGTTGATGACAGTGATATTTCATCAACATTGGCGAAGAGCAGCAGCACTGTTGTTATTGTTTTGCTGTAACAGCTTTATGAGTAAAAGCCTACTCACCTTGACTTTCTGCAAGTATAGTGCACACTGGTGCTCATGTTCCAACCTTATTCCGCCATACCTAACAGCAAATCATGACTGACATTACTATCAACGACAATCCTGCAGTGCACAGTATCCATACAGTAAATACACTCTAAGACAAAAAAGGGACTCATCACGAAGGAATTATCCGAATGGGAAAGAAATCAGTACTTGTGATGTACGTGTAAGACAGACAAATGAACACCATTTCAGAAAAATTGGATGATTCATTCAAGAGAAACAGCTTCACAAACTGAGAACGTTAATAGGAGTTGGTCTCCCTCTGGCCCTTATGCAAGCAGTTCTTCAGCCTGGCATTGTTGCAACCTCCTGACAGATATCGTGCCAAATGCTGACCAACTGGCGCGTTAGATTGTCAAAAACCCGGGCTGGTTGAAGGACTCTGCGCCCATAATGCTCCAAAAGTTCTCAGTTTGGGAGAGATCCGGTGACACTGCTGGTCAAGGTAGAATTTGGCAGGCACGATGACAAGCAGTAGAAACCCTCGCCATGTGAGAGCGGGCATCTTGCTGAAATGTAAGCCCAGGATGGCTTGCCATGAAGTGCAACAAAAGAGAGTGCAGAATATCGTCGCCGTACCGCTGTGCTATAAGGGTGCCGTGGATTACAACCAAAGGGGGCCTGTTATGAAAAATACTGACACCTCAGACCATCATCACTCCTGGTTCTTGGGGCGTATGTCTGGGCCATCTCCAGACACTTCTTCGTTCGTGATCCGGGCTCAGTTGAAGAGCGACTCATCACGGAAAATAATTCTACCTCATTCAATGAGATTCCAGGCCGAAGACGTGTCTGGAGATGCCCCAGACAGTAGTGGGATACCAACCCGACGGGAGTGATTGTCTGGGGTGCCATTTCTTTTCATAGCAGGATTCCTTTGGCTGTCCGAGTACCCTTACAGCAAGGCTTGTCGCTCTTCATGGCAAGCTATCCTGGACTTACATTTCAGCTGGATAATCCCCTTCTGCATACGGCGAGAGTTACTGCTGCCTGTCGTCGTATTTTCCAAACCCTACCTTGGCCAGCAAGGTCACCATTTCTCTCCCCAACTGAGATCGTTTGGAGCATTAGGAGCAGGGCCCTCCAACCACCAAAGGATTTTGACGACCTAATGCGCCAATTGCACACAATTTGGCATAATATCAATCAATGCCATGCCGAATAACTGCTTGCATAAGGGCCAAAGGTTGACCAACGCGTTATTGACTTGCTCAGTTTGTAAAACTCTTTCTCTTGAATAAATGATCCTATTTTTTTCTGAAACTAATCATTTGTTTGTCTATATATGTGCATCACATCTAGCAATTTCCGTCCCATTCGGATAATTCTTTCGTCATACGTCTTCTTTCTTTCCTCTTTTGACTGTAGTTTTCCATATACAGTGGCTCAAGTAGCGAAAGTTTAATTACAATCACCCTGTATATCTACGCGGATACATGATGATTGGGGAATCGCTGTAGCGACGATAAAGGCCACAAGTCGGCAATTGCACTGATGTATGCAACTTTTCAAAGGACAGACCACACCAGACTACCGCTACGTGTTTCCACATTAACCCAATGACATCATCCATTACGATTACACTTGACAAGGGATCAGTGAGGCTGGATTGGGTCGTGGATCAGTGCAAACATGTCGCCTGATTGGATGAAACATATTTCTTATGGCAGGTCGATGGTCGAGTTTAGATATGCCGTCATCCAGACAAACTGGTGCTCGAAACATCCACCGTGCCGCAGACACAGATTGGTGGAGCAGTATTATGTCATTGTGGGTGTTCACCTAGGCTTTCAGCTCCTATGGTATCTGCAATAGCAATCGAATGCACTAAGACAGTCGTAGACTACATGAACATTATTTCAGATCACCTGCACGTTTTCATGCTTGACATCCACCCCAACAGCAATAACATCTTACACCAGAGTAACTATCCTTGTCACAAGGCTGCAGTGATTTCAGAACCATGATACTAAAATCAGGTCTATATGAAGGGCTTATTTCAATAGTCGTACAAGTCCATTTTTGTTCATTCTGAGGTACAGAGTTCTAAACTTAAATGAGCGCTGAAAAATCTGCAGTTGAGATACCAGAAATATTCAAGTATATACACTTGAAATAAGCCCTTCATATGTGTATCAGCACATTTGCCTGATCTGAACGGGATGGAACACATCTCGGATGCTATTGGGCACCAGATCCATGCCTACAAATATTCAGCCTGTAATTTGTGGGAATTGCGTGACACGTACAAATACATCTGGTGCCACGTACGTACTGACACCTACCACGGATTTATTGAATCCATGTTTCAGTATCTGGCAGTGGTTGGGATTTTTCGCCCCATCCGACTTTCAGTATGGTCTCACAGTACTCATACCATGACCGCACTAGCTCCCATGGCGGACCTGTCAGTTCTCGCCATTATGCGGAGCCTTCACTATCCACCATTAATAAGACAGTGTTTAACGTTTTCGATTCGGATTGCTCTGTGGATTGTTTATGTCTATTTATGCCTACTTATGAAGATTTTGCTATGCTCTGTACTTTGGTCCCAGCTATCCACTCACTTCATGAAGTCCGCTGTCGTCGACCACAGGAATCACCTGTTTCTTCCACTGGTCTCTGTATTTACCGCCAGTGCGAATGATGATAAACTGTGTAGGATAAACTAAGCAGGGTAGAAAATCTGTCATGCAGAGTCGCTAATACTGCGTTCCAAAGGTCGTCCAATTCGCTGTTAAGCAGGAGTGCGTAACTTTTTGGCTCGTCAGATAACAGTAACACGACGATTAAACCTAAGTACAGGAGTCTCTCCGAAATCGATGTATTCTCCGTTGTTCATTTCGTGATCTACATCCACAGCGATATCTAAACTATGAATCAATGGGTCAAACAATCTACTCTGTTTTTAAGCATTGTTGTACCCTCCATAACGTGGTGACTTTATAGAGGTAGAATCAGTGTAGGATACGATGGCCAATGTACAGTGCCCAATTTTCGTCTCAAGTGCTGGACAAGTACAAGCCTTTGGAAGGGGAGGCCAACATTGCTAACTTTCGGCTGGATAGAGACGTGCTGACATGATCGATGCCCACGCTGTGCGATCTTTCTCAAACCATTTTACAGAAACTACTCGGTAAACAAAATCGTTTTCGCTTACTTATAGTTTTGAATTAGAGTGCTGCAACGTTCAATGTTTGATCGGTCGCGGCTCGCCTGTTGACGGGGGGACCGAGCCGCTCGTGTACGGCCCCACACGACTCGGCTCGGTCACGTGCTCGCCCCATGTCTGTTGTCCGGATTCCGGACACGCGGATAACCGAGCATGACCGGTCACCGCTGACGTCTCACCTCGCCTCGCTGCACTGTACTGTAAAAATCCAACGCCTCTCTCTCTCTCTCTCTCTCTCTCTCTCTCTCTCTCTCTCTCTCTCACACACACACACACACACACACACACACACACACACACACACACACAATGTATTTATCTCTGTCTGTCTCTCTCTTTTGATAGAAAAGTAACGTTTCCAAGAACGGGTACGCGACACAGCTAAACTCATAAAGCACTTGGAAAGTAAAATGATATTTAAATACAATCGCGGATAGAGGACGAGTCACATTTCCAAACAGAAAATGTATTTTTTTTTCTTTCATTAAGATAAAACATTAAATAAGTGCTGCCCTGTAATCTAGAAGACAACCATCTTCATAAAGAAAGCATACAAAGAACATTAAACATATACATACTTAACTTGTCACACTTTGCACTTGTTTCCAACAGAAACAAAATTATAGTTATTGTTGATCAGCAGTAAATCACTAACGCGTTCCGGATTTATTTGGTTGGGGCGATTTGTTAGTAACATGCCGGCTTTACTAAAGCATCTTTCACTAGGTGCGCTTGTTGCTGGGATGCATAAAATACGTCTTGAAACTGCAGCCAGGCCTGGCAGATTTGTTTCATGTCTGCTTCACCACTTTAAGATGTCATTGTTGTGTCGGTAGCTGGGCCGACACCGTGAAGTTGAGATGGCTGAAAATGAACTCTAGACTAACGCTGTAGCCGATAGGGCACGCACGGCTAAAGCAGACGGGCGTGAAGTCTGGAACATGAGAACTTATAAATGAATAAGAAGAAAAGTATGTAGATGCTTATTACTTATCTTTTATTTAGTCCTTGGAATACATCTCTCTTGAATACTCGTAAGCTATAGGCACTGATACAACTGGCGCCTTGCTAGGTTCTCGTACAACTGGGCGGTAGCTAGGTTCTCGTACAACTGGGCGGTAGCTAGGTTCTCGTACAACTGGGCGATAGCTAGGTTCGCGTACAACTGGGCGAGTCCACTCTCGTATCACGAGACCTGCCTTGGTGGTGGCGCTAGGTCTGCGATCACAGTGGCGACACGCGGGTCCGACATGTACTACATGGACCGCGGCCGATTTAAGCTACCACCTAGCAAGTGTGGTGTCTGGCGGTGACACCACAGTCATCATCGTTGTATATAAAACATTGTTCACAAGAGACCAATCTGTGTTAATGTAATGTGTTGTAAACGTCAAATAGTGCACCTTATTATGCGAATCAGTCCACATATCAAATGCCGCAGCACATGTTTTATTAATAACTTCCGCAATAACACAAGGCATTATGCTCTTTTGTATTGCATCAGCTTGCTCTTTGACATGTCTTCTTATAGTAGAGGGATGTGGCATGACATCTGCCACGTTAACTTCTCCATAATGCGCACCTAGATGTATTAATTCTTGGCCTAGTTCTCTGAAACCTTCACCGGAAACAGTATTAAAAGGTCTCATAGCTTTGGCACACATTGCAACACACTTTGCTGTAATACAATTTTTTATTACTGCCAGTATCCCTGGAGGAGCTGTATCTTTGTGAGGTTTCTTGCAACTGTGTTTCTTTAAATGAGTGGTTCCCGACTGCAAACACAATAATGTGGAGCAGTTTATGCGCGATACGTACCCAGTAGACTCACTGTTTTCGTCTACACCTAACAGAAATGTACTCCATACTTGGCTTTTTAGACCTTCCCGTTTCTTCAATGTGTAAACATTGGTTTCAATCTTACGTCTTACTGCACTGGTTTCTTCCAGCTGCATGATTACAGAGAGACACCGCAAATGGGAAGCCCTTACTGGCTCCAGTCTCACACGGATAATGACACGTGTAATGTGTTTGAAGTTACGTGCTACGTATTCGGTTACGGCTTCTATGCTCGGTCACTATGACTAGTGCGGGCAGCCTATCCAGTTAGGGTGTGCTCGCCCCACCTCGTATATTGTGCTCGCTTACTCGGTCACGCAGGACTCTATTTTGAATGTCAGATTCATGATGACGTGATCATCATTTCGTTAATGGTCATAGACTATGTGATCAAAAGTATCCGGGCACATTCAAAAACATACGTTTTTCATTTTAGGTGCATTTTGCTGCCATCTACTGCCACGTACTCCAAATCAGCGACCTCAGTAGTAATAAGACACCGTGAGGGAGCGGAATGGGGTGCTCCGTGGAACTGACGGACTTTGAACGTGCTCAGGTAACTGGTGTCACTTTTGTCATACTCCTAAACATCCCTAGGCCCATTGTTTCCGATGTGATGGTAAGGTGGAAACGTGAAGGGGCACGTGCAGCACAAACGCGTACAGGCCGACCTCGTCTGTTGGCTGACACAAACCGCCAACAGTTGAAGAGGGTCGTAATGTGTAATAGTCAGACATGTATTCAGAACATCACACAGGAATTCCAAACTGCATCAGGATTCATTGCAAGTACTACGACAGTTCGGGGGGAGGTGAGAAAACTTGGAATTCACGATCGAGCGGCTGCTCATAAGCCACACATCACGCCGGCAAATGCCAAACGACGCCTCGCTTGGTGTAAGGAGAGTAAAAATGAACGATTGGAGGAAAAACGTTGTGTGGAATGAAGAATCACGGTACACAATGTGGCGATCCGATGGCAGGGCGAGGGCATAACGAATGTCTGGTGAACGCCATCTGCCAGGGTATGTAGGGCCAAAAGTAAAATTCGGAGGCGGTGGTGTTACGATGTGGTTGTGTTTCTCATGGAGGGAGGCCTTGCATCCCTTGTTGTTTTGCGTAGCACTATCGTAGCACAGGCCCACATTGATGTTTTAAGCACCGTCTTGCTGTTGAAGAGCAATTCGGGGATGGCGACTGCACCTATCAACACGATCGAGCACCTGTTCATAATGCAAAGCATGTGGCGGAGTGGTTACACGACAATAACATCCCGGTAATGGACTGACGTGCACAGAGTCCTGACCTGAATACTACAGACCACCTTTGGGATATTTTGGAACGCCGACTTCGTGCCAGTCCTCATCCACTAACATCGATATCTCTCGTCAGTGCAGCACTCCGTGAATAAAGGGCTGCCTTTCCTCAAGAAACCTCTCAGCACCTGATTGAACGTATGCCTGCGATAGTGGAAGCTGTCATCAAGTCTAAGGGTGGGCCAACACCATATTGAATTCCAGAATTACCGATGGAGGACGCCACGAACTTTTAAGTCATTTTCAGCCAGGTGTCCGGATACTTTTGATCACACAGTGTAGTTATTGTGATATTTGCATTTAAGTAAGACACTAAGAGAAACTGGAAAAAGTTTTCAATGAAAAACTGCATATGAAATTTAGCTAAACCAAACTAAACTCCTAACAGGTCTTGGAAAACCCAATGGTACCGACAAGCCGCCGAGTCATTCACAGCCCACAGGAGTCACTGGATGCGGATATGGAGGGGGATATGGTCAGAACACCGCCCTCCCAGCCGTATGTCACTTTACGAGACCGGAGCCGCTACTTCTCAATCAAGTAGCTCCTCAGTTTGCCTCACAAGGGCTGAGTGCACCCCGCGTGCCAACGGCGCTCGGCAGACCGGATGGTCACCCGTCGAAGTGCTAGCCCAGCCCGACAGCGCTTAACTTCTGTGATCTGACGGGAACAGGTGATACCACTGTGGCAAGGCCGTTGGCGGATTCAGCTAACAAATATAATTATTTCTTTAGACTTGGCTGGAGGTCCATCTGCCACCAATCTCGAGAAAACTGACCGTCGCACATCCATTTGCAACCATGGGCACCAGCGGTAACGCAAGAGTGAATTATCCATAACATTCCTCATATGTCAAACGATTGAATATACCGAAACGAGATTAAGACAAATGATAGCACATACTTTGCCGTATGTTTATTAAAAGAAACTTCGTTATTTACCATGTTGTCCCACTAACTACAGACTTTTTCTATGGAAGAATGTGATTTTTCAGGGCCGTAGAAATGAGAATTGCTGAATGTTGTGGAACAACATAAGTGAAGACATTATACATTTAGTTTTATACCGAGGGTGGGCTTTTCATAAACTGTTGGCCTTTCTTCTTCTCAGTTCCTCACTTAATAAACTCAACAAACCACTTTTTCATAATTCTCTCGCAGATGCGTCTGCACGAAATGTTAGCGAGGTGACGTTGTGTAAACTCTGCTGTGCTTTTGCAAAAGAAGCAAATTTTAACATGACAACAAGAGAAATCTAGGTTTTACTCAAATTTCGCCACTCGTGAGGCTTCTCTGAAAGTTGCAAATGGTTAACAAGTCAGGCGAAAATAAGTTGCTGCTTTTGTTTCTCTTTCAGCGAAAATCATTTTTGATACTAACAAAAGCAAAAGTGATGGTAGATACCGTTTTAGTCACCATGCCAGTATGGGCGTGGAGGAGCACCACTTAATATCTACAAAAAATTTGAGCGAAGGCTTCATTTTCGAACAGAACCTCCCCTCCAGCACTCGGCAGTTCCCCTGAAGTTCGATGTCTGCTACCCGCACCACTACTGCTGACTGTGCGTCTAACAGTCGCATTATTCTGTGCGCACCCCACAAAAAGAACAAGTAATGTATACGTGTTACGCTCTTGGAGTGTCTCTCATATTCATTTAAAAAGTCTTTACATGTCACATCACATATTAGAAGAAGTAACAAATCTCTTGAAAATAGCGAATGTCCCATTTCTAAAACAGCATGAATTGAAGTGTATATCCAACCATGTTTTGAAACAAAACCAGTACGGAATGATGTTAGCAGTAAATTCAATATGTGAAGACCTCACGGAAAAATCAAATGACAGAAATTTAAATGCAGAACGGAGGACTGAAGTTTCACGTTTTGTGAATAATGAGGGTAATGAATGTAAGGAACGACCCTTTACTACCCCACGAAGAAGGCAGAGGCCTACAAAGCGAAAGACGTACATTGGAAGTTGAGGGACAAATTCTGGACCGCGTCCACGAAGATCCTACTCAGAGCACTAGAAGCATCGCCCTCCAAGTGGGTGACCCGCACACCGTCGTTCATAGCGCTTTGAAAGAGGAGCGGCTGCGGCCTTACCACATTCAACGCGTAGAGTGGGAAGAAAAAGATTTGCCTCCGCGACGAAAATTACCAGGGTGGATTGAGATAGCTATTTGTTGTATCCTTTTCAAAGGAATTGTTCTTGCATTCGAGCGAATTTCAGAAACCAATTAAAATCTAATACTCGGTGGCCGGTCAGATATTTGAACTTCAACCCTTTCAAATGCGAATCAGTGCCTAAGTCACTATACCATCTCAGTCAAATGTTTCTGTGCTCTGTGAGCGTTGCAGAGTGTTGGTTCAAATTCACAATAAAGGAGTAATTCAGTTTGAAATAAACGCATGCGCGAGTAATGCTTTGTTGCTTTCCTGCCTACGCCGCGCGGTTAGAGGCGCCATGTCCTGTTTGCGCGGCCGCTTCCGTTGTAGGTTCGCACCTCCCTCGGGCGTGGGTATATGTGTTGTTCTTAGCATAAGTTAGATTAAGTTAGTTTACGTAGTGTGACTAGGGACCGATGACCTCAGCAGTTTGGTCCCTAAGGAATTTACACACTTTTTTTCCTACTGACAGAGCCACTTACGTAAAACGGCAACTTCTGAGGGTAAAATTGTTGTTATCTGCAGTTTGATAAGAGTGAACCTGTAATATCAGTTCGACGTTTAGTTTAATTGTAGTTCCTCGCGTGGTAAAAAATATCCAGTGATGGTATAGTCCATTGGGAACTACAGGATGCAGGTGTAAAGGAAAAAGCACAGGACGACCAAAGTGAATGAAGAGGATATTGATCACGTCAGAACATATTATCTTCGTAGTCCTAACAAATCAGTTTTGAAAGCAAGTCTTGAACTTGAGTTGCTAAAGAAGACAGTGTGGTAAGTTTTAAGATAACGTTTTACACTTGCTTCCGTGCCGGTTACATTGGTACGGTACTTGCTTTAAAGCCACATGACTATGGTGTACATTATAAATGTGGAAGTGAAGTGTTTCAGCGGGAAGATGAGTTAATTGGGCACTAGGTATTACCCAGAGAAGCAATTTAAACAAGACGTGAAATTTGTTTTGCGTACACAATGAATTAAGTACAACCAGACTTTTCTCTTATCATAACGAAGATCTTGTTGGTAAAGAAAAGCTGACATCAAATAAAACGTGATACACTTAGTAAAAAGTCAGCCAGTTACATATAATTTGTCGTACATTAATTACAATCAATTGTTTTCTCTGTTTGTAACAATACTATAACGAAAATTAAATTAAGATTTTTTTTCTTTTCTATAACAGTAACATAACAAAAATGAAATCCACGTTACTTTGTTTCTTGTTACATCAGCACTACAACATGTGTTCAAAATGCCCACCATTCGATTCGATACATGCTTCATTATGGCGAACCCAGTTTCCTCGCACCCGTTCACTCACAAGCACATTTGTGTTTATGGTACTGGCAGAATCGAAAATACTCTGCGGTAAGTTCGGCCACATTATTTACTTGCTGAGCATAAATAAGTTCCTTCGTAAGTCCCCAAAGGTAAATATCCAGTGGATTTAAATCAGGACTGCGTGCTGGTCATCGACGTGGACCAAAACGTCCTATGCATCGTCCTGGAAATCGTGTATTCAGAAACCTTCGTACTCTGTGACTAATGGGGGATGGGCCACCGTCGTGGAGGGACCACATGTTGTGACGTAAGGCTAACGCAATCTTTTTCTGTTAAATTTGGTAGCAATTTCCTCTAGAAATGTTCGATAATTGTTACCAGTCAATCGTGCAGGTAAAAGGTAAGGCCCAATAATGTTATCAGCGATTATACCCGCCCATTCATTGACGGAAAAGAGGGACTGAAAATGTGTTGCTACTACATGGCGCAGATTGTGTACACTACACGTTTGCATTTATGGAAATTTGTTATTCCGCTCGCAAGTAAAACACGCTTCATCTGTGACAAGTATTTTGTTTGTAAAACCGTGTTCCGCATTTTGTAACAAAAACCACCGTGGTAATTTTCGTCGCGGAGGCAAATCTTTTTCTTCCCACTCTACGCGTTGAATGTGGTAAGGCCGCAGACGCTCCTCTTTCAAAGCGCTATGAACGACGGTGTGCGGGTCACCCACTTGGAGGGCGATGCTTCTAGTGCTCTGAGTAGGATCTTCGTGGACGCGGTCCAGAATTTGTCCCTCAACTTCCAATGTACGTCTTTCGCTTTGTAGGCCTCTGCCTTCTTCGTGGGGTAGTAAAGGGCCAGTATCTCTCAATATATGCAAATTAAACACGTACTCGTTAGTAAATCTGCATTCCATTCTAACACTGAATAGTGTTGCAATAAAGTCTGCATAGTAACTCGACGAATGCCGACGATCGACGCATTGTGGCCTACGTGTTTACGATTCAGACTCGCAATGCCAATACAGCGGTAAATACCACGAACCGATTGCTTACATAAGTGTACCTACGTAGGGGAGGGAGTGTAGCAGGCACCTCGAACTGTTTTCATCCTGTTTAATGCATTTTACAAGTCTACTGTGCATAATGTTTCCACAAGTCACGTCTAATCCGTCTGCGCTGTCTGTGTCTACTTTTCCAAATAACATTGTCCAACGATTCGCTTTTTTTTTTTTTGGGACAGATGTGGGAAATGGACAGACATGCTATTAGACGTTTTAAATCAATTACTCGTATTCTACTAACAGGATTTTTTTGTTGGTGGTTTATACCTTTTACACCCTATATGTAAAAGGGAAACATTATTACCAAAAAATCTGCGAAAGTTCTTAGCTGATTTTCTTCAAATTTTTACACAATACCCTAATGAAGATTAGGACAGACATGAGGTATATATTTTACATACATAATTTATAAATATATATGTAAGGTATAAAGAGGAAACACCGTCACCAAAAATTTCAAAAGTATTGGATCGAATATTTTTACACGTTACTGTAATGATTGTATTAACATAGGCACTATATTTTTGGTATATATAAATAAATATATGAATAACATACATAATAGTGAAACAATCTCAGCAAACAGGAAAGTTGTATTTATGGTTTACCGGCTTATGATTAGAATACTATTACAAAATCTGAATTATTTATAGTAACAAAAAAAATAAAAAATAAAGCCACAAGAGAGCGGGGAAGAGAGAGGGGCAGGAGGGAGGGAGGGAGTACAAGGGCGCTGACGTACGTTCAATTCACATACAAATTAGGAATCTGTGGTTTCTCTTTTCTTTCTTTTCCATTTAACAAGGCTGAGCCACAACAATTTTTGACCGGAAGCAGCTAGTGTTCTATAAAATTCTCAGTTTGATCATTCATAAACCTTGAATTCCAGGCTTTTTCAAATGGAACCAAGGGTAGTTTGTCACCTCTGACCTGTCTGTTTTCTAACTTCCGTACGTTAACCAAATTACAGTATTATCTTGAAAGTTTGTACATTGAAGGTATCGAATCTCCATCTGTCATTTGAGCTTGGTATATTAATTATAAAGATTATTTAATCTAACTAGTATTTACATTTTTTTGTTCGAAAATCAATTTTTACCTGATTACTCAAAAAGTAAAAAGAGGTAGCTTCATGAAAATCTCTACAGAATGTTTTTGGAATAAACTGAACCTAAATCCGAAAATACAGCTTTCTAGCTTCATAATTATCCACTTTTGAAATTTCTAATAAAGTGTATCAGCAGATCATGCTCAGGCTCCAAACATTTTATACTGACAATTTTACATAATCTGGCCAAGTCTTGTAACACTGATTAAACATTTCATTTTACTTTAGATTACTGGACGACTCCTTGCTCTGTAGGGACTCACGTTAGGCACTTGGGTGGATTATAACTCACGCAACAAAACTGTGAGAAGGGTGGCACTATTTTTTCCTTTGTGCACTAACGTTGGAACCTGAGTCGCTGGGCACAGATGGTGACTGCTGCCTCTGGCAGAAACAGTGACCCAGTGGCTCGGAGCGATGTGGTAGGGGTTAGTGGGGAAACCGAATGGCGTCTTGATGACTGGAGTACGAGAGGAGGACTGCCCCCAGCAGCGGAGACAGTGGTCAATGCGCTTGTCTCTAATAGGAAACAGTTTTAGATAACCTACTGGGTAATGTCTGGATCTGAATTATTTTATACGCACTCAGAATGGTTGTTTATCTAAACTAATGATATAAACACGCCAAATGGGATGAGGCAGATGAGTCCTAGCAGACAGGTTTGGAGCAACATTGTTGAGGATTCAAACCCGCAACCCACCAAGTTCATTATAGAAGGAAATCTTTCGAATGTCGAATTTTAAAATCATGAAGGTCTGTGAATTTTGATTTTACTGCCATTAAGCTGGATTTTTATGGCTGAAATGGCTCTAAGCACTATGGGACTTAACATCTGGGGTCATCATTCCCCTAGACTTAGAACTACTTAACACTTTCGCTGCGGCTGACGCTTATAAGCATCACAAGAAGCCCGTGCGGTTGACGCTTATAAGCGTTTGCGCTCACGGTCATATTACTCAGTCTAGTAGCAGCGTCTAAGCTAGCATCAAAGCCTGTAAACTTTTGCTTTGTGTGGTCAGTTGTCGAACTATACTGTTCGTAATGGTGGTTAACGGACCTTACAATGTGAAAAGGAGCAGAGGAAGTGTTTCGCTTACTAATTTCTACACTTCCGGGCGTCCCCTGGGCGTCTATGATAAATTTAGACGGCTAATTCTCTCACACCAGGAGCAAACATGTTACTAAATTGACGACCTCTATCAGAGTCAATCTGAAAAATGCTCATTTAAGGTAAATATAATTTCAAATGAATCCAGTTTCCTTTTTCCTTCTTAAGAAGATGCGTTTTGGATTCCAAAATTGTATTTTTTGTTACATTGTCAACAAATCACGAACATCTGAATGACGCCTGTGACCCCTACACGTGTCAGATAGCAAACAGACTTTAAAACATGACCACAATAGAGTCAAAGCTTATTTGAAGTAATGCACCTAAGGTGTCATCATTAGGTCAATATAGAACATGATCCTACAGATCTCACAAGGTCTTGACGTCAGCCTGTATCTCAGGTGTGCTTAGGAGCGTCGGCTCCGAGCGGTACCTGCCGTTTCAGAGTGTTACCGGCTCGCACTCGCACTGGAGAGTTGCACGCCTGCACTGATGCCGCAGCGAAAGTGTTAAACCTATCCAACCTAAGAACAGCACACACATCCACGCCCGAGGCAGGATTCGATCCTGCGATCGTAGCAGCAACGCGGTTCCGGACTGGAAGCGCCTAGAACCGCTCGGACACAGCGTACGGCCGCTGGATTTTTAAAAAATCCTCTGGTACGCTTGGTGTTTAGTGGATCAAAACTTCTTAGACCATTCAAAACTTGTTAGAGGTGGAGTCAAATTTTTGTGTGCTTTGTTAATAAAGCTCATCCGTTTAATCTTCTCTGTTTACTTGAGTTGAAGTTGTGTCAGATGTTCGCACCATCCTTCAGTAACATCGCTGTAGCAGAGCTGCGGAGTGAATCTTGTGACTGGAGCGGAAGAAAGAAAGATTAGGATTTAACATCCCGTCGACATCGAAATCACTATAAACGGAGCATAAGCTCTGAGTGTTGCGAGAATGGGAACGAAATCAGCCATGCCCTTTCTACATCACATCTACATTCATACCCCGCAAGCCACCCAACGGTGTGTGGCGGAGCTCTCTTTACGTGCCACTGCCATTACCTCCCTTTCCTGTTCCAGTCGCGTATGGTTCGCGGGAAGAAAGACTGCCGGAAACCCTCCGCGCGCGCTCGAATCTCTAATTTTACATGCGTGATCTCTTCGGGAGGTATAAGTAGGGGGAAGCAATATATTCAATACCTCATCCAGAAAAGCACCCTCTCGAAACATGGACAGCAACTACACCACGATGCAGAGCGCCTCTCTTGCAGCGTCTGCCACTTGAGTTTGCTAAACATCTCCATAACGCTATCACTCTTACCAAATAACCCTGTGACGAAACGCGCCGCTCATCTTTGGGTCTTCTCTATCTCCTCTGTCAAACTGACCTGGTACGGATCCCACACTGATGAGCAATGGTTCAAATGGTTCAAATGGCTCTGAGCACTATGGGACTTAACTTCTGTGGTCATCAGTCCCCTAGAACTTAGAACTACTTAAACCTAACTAACCTAAGGACACCACACACATCCATGGCCGAGGCAGGATTCGAACCTGCGACCGTAGCAGTCGCGCGGTTCCGGACTGAGCGCCTTAACCGCGAGACCACCGCGGCCGGCTGATGAGCAATACTCAAGTATAGGTCGAACGAGTGATTTGTAAGCCACCTCATTTGTTGATGGACTACATTTTCTAAGGACTCGCCCAATGAATCTCAACCTGGCACCCGCCTTACCAACAATTTTATATGATCATTCCACTTCAAATTGTTCCGCACGCATAGTCCTAGATATTTTTCAGAAGTAACTGCTAGCAGTGTTTGTTCCGCTATCATGTAATCATACAATAAAGGATCCTTCTTTCTAAGTATTCGCAATACATTACATTTGTCTATGTTAAGGGTCAGTTGCCACTCCCTGCACCAAGTGCCTATCCGCTACAGATCTTCCTGTATTTCGCTGCAATTTTCTAATACTGCAACTTCTCTGTGTACTACAGCATCATCCGCGAACTGATTATCCCGGCATTTGCCTGGAGTGATTTACAGGAATTGTGGAAAACCTAAACTTGGATGGTCGAATGTGGATTTGAACCGTCGCCCTCCATAATGCGAGTCCAGTGTGCTAATCGTTGTGCCACCTCGCTCGGTGTGTGTGTGTGCGCGCGCAGCGAGGACGAAAGCGAGTAATTTCTACCAGTCATGCGGTATGGTTGTCTCTTTCGACTGATTCGTTGAGTCGCCTATAATTCGGGAGTGTGTAAATGGCGCAGAGTGATAATCCTTCGTGCTGAGGATTTACATCCTGGTAGTCAGACGGTCGTTTCTGTGTTTCAGAATTTAATTTATGGTACAGAATGCGAATTGTTCTGGGTGGAAGCAGTATGACAGACATTTCGAGCGGCCTGAGTGCTATGCGTGTTTTCCCTTTAGCCGAGCTTTGGGAGCCTCCATCAAGCATAACTTGTCTCCAGCGTCATGTGCCATACTGACTCACGTTGTAGTGAAGTGGATTCATCGTTTGTCCTTATTTTCATGGTACGTTCTGTATGGCAAGCATGGATGGCATTTTATAGGATTATGTTGTGTGCCTTATGAGACTAAGATAATTATCAATTACATGTAATTACACTCCTGGAAATTGAAATAAGAACACCGTGAATTCATTGTCCCAGGAAGGGGAAACTTTATTGACACATTCCTGGGGTCAGATACATCACATGATCACACTGACAGAACCACAGGCACATAGACACAGGCAACAGAGCATGCACAATGTCGGCACTAGTACAGTGTATATCCACCTTTCGCAGCAATGCAGGCTGCTATTCTCACATGGAGACGATCGTAGAGATGCTGGATGTAGTCCTGTGGAACGGCTTGCCATGCCATTACCACCTGGCGCCTCAGTTGGACCAGCGTTCGTGCTGGACGTGCAGACCGCGTGAGACGACGCTTCATCCAGTCCCAAACATGCTCAATGGGGGACAGATCCGGAGATCTTGCTGGCCAGGGTAGTTGACTTACACCTTCTAGAGCACGTTGGGTGGCACGGGATACATGCGGACGTGCATTGTCCTGTTGGAACAGCAAGTTCCCTTGCCGGTCTAGGAATGGTAGAACGATGGGTTCGATGACGGTTTGGATGTACCGTGCACTATTCAGTGTCCCCTCGACGATCACCAGTGGTGTACGGCCAGTGTAGGAGATCGCTCCCCACACCATGATGCCGGGTGTTGGCCCTGTGTGCCTCGGTCGTATGCAGTCCTGATTGTGGCGCTCACCTGCACGGCGCCAAACACGCATACGACCATCATTGGCACCAAGGCAGAAGCGACTCTCATCGCTGAAGACGACACGTCTCCATTCGTCCCTCCATTCAGGCCTGTCGCGACACCACTGGAGGCGGGCTGCACGATGTTGGGGCGTGAACGGAAGACGGCCTAACGGTGTGCGGGACCGTAGGCCAGCTTCATGGAGACGGTTGCGAATGGTCCTCGCCGATACCCCAGGAGCAACTGTGTCCCTAATTTGCTGGGAAGTGGCGGTGCGGTCCCCTACGGCACTGCGTAGGATCCTACGATCTTGGCGTGCATCCGTGCGTCGCTGCGGTCCGGTCCCAGGTCGACGGGCACGTGCACCTTCCGCCGACTACTGGCGACAACATCGATGTACTGTGGAGACCTCACGCCCCACGTGTTGAGCAATTCGGCGGTACGTCCACCCGGCCTCCCGCATGCCCACTATACGCCCTCGCTCAAAGTCCGTCAACTGCACATACGGTTCACGTCCACGCTGTCGCGGCATGCTACCAGTGTTAAAGACTGCGATGGAGCTCCGTATGCCACGGCAAACTGGCTGACACTGACGGCGGCGGTGCACAAATGCTGCGCAGCTAGCGCCATTAGACGGCCAACACCGCGGTTCCTGGTGTGTCCGCTGTGCCGTGCGTGTGATCATTGCTTGTACAGCCCTCTCGCAGTGTCAGGAGTAAGTATGGTGGGTCTGACACACCGGTGTCAATGTGTTCTTTTTTCCATTTCCAGGAGTGTATTTCAGAGATTTCCCATCTGGCTTTGATCTCGCTATGGTGAACAATTATTGAGGTTTGTCTTGTTTTAGAGTTATGGCCGCGAATAACTGTCGAAGGCGATGTTAGCCAATCGTTTCAATGTTTCTGAAGTACTTAAGGTTCAGGAAAACTTCTGAACTTAAGTAATAAAACAGCTTTTTTCATCTGTATAGGGGACATGCCTATGGACTCATTGTCAGTTCCTTGTTGCTGTGGATAAACGGAAGAAATAGATCCCAACCTGCAAAGCTACCGAAATGAATTCTGTGTAGTTTCTGTAAGAGGGATTGAAACTACGGAATCTTCATTAATACAGTTAAGTACACTCATGCTCATAAATTAAGTACACTGCTGATACATAGTGAAACAACGCTCTGTTGGGCAGTTTCCTGATTTAAATCACCTTGGGGTATGACCATGCGGTGCATTTAACCTGCGGTCGTCGCACGTTGGCGCTGGCAGCAGTCCACATACGCAGAGGTGTGTTGGTGCATGTCAGAGTACGGTCCAGCGATTAAGTGTGCAGACGTTTTCAGACATGCTAATGGTGACTGTGTGTTCAAAATGGCTCGAAGAACACACATTGATGAGGTTATGAGAGGTAGAATACTAGGGCGACTGGAGGCTGGTCAAACACAGCAGGTCGTAGCATGGGCCTTCCGTGTGCCACAAAGTGTGATCTCTGGGTTGTGGCAACGATTCCAGGCACTGCAATACGGGCCGTCCACGGTGTACAACACCACAAGAAGATCGATATCTCACTATCAGTGCCCACAGACGGCCAAAGAGTACTGTAGGTAGCCTTGCTCGGAGCCTTACCGCAGCCACTGGAACAGTTGTCTCCAGACACACAGTATACAGACGACTGAACAGACATGGTTTATTCGCCTAGAGACCTGCAAGGCGCATTCCACTGACCCCTGGTCACAGGAGAGCCCGTAAAGCCTGGTGTGAAGAACAAAGTACATGGTCATTGGAACAGTGGGCCCAGGCTATGTTCAAGGACAAGTCCAGGTAGTCTGAACAGTGATTCTCTCCTAGTTTTCGTCTGGCGTGAACCAGGAACCAGATACTAACCCCTTAATCTCCTTGAAAGGGACCTGTATGGAGGTCGTGGTTTGATGGTGTGGGGTGGGATTATGATTGGTGTGCATACACCGCTGCATGTCTTTGACAGAGGAACTGTAACAGGTCAGGTGTATCGGGACGTCATTTTGCACCAGTATTCCCGCCTTTTCAGGGGTGCAGTGGGTCCCACCTTCCTCCTGAAGGATGATAACGCACGGTCCCACCGAGCTGCCATCGTGGAGGAGTACCTTGAAACAGAAGATATCAGGCGAATGGAGTGGCCTGCCCGTTCTCCAGACCTAAACCCCGTCGAGCACGATTGGGATGCTCTCAGTCGACGTACCGCTGCATCTATTCAAACCCCTACGACACTTCAAGAGTTCTGACAGGCACTGGTGCAAGAATGGGAAGCTATAACCCAGCAGCTGCTCTACCACCTGATCCAGAGTATGCCAACCCGTTGTGCGGACTGTGTACATGTGTATGTGCATGGTGATCATATCCCATATTGATGTCGGGGTACATGCGCAGGAAACAGTTGCGTTTTGTAGCACATGTGTTTCGGGACGGTTTTCTCAACTTATCACCAGTACCGTGGACTTACAAATTAGTGTCGTGTGTGTTCCCCATGTGCCTATGCTATTAGCCCTAGTTTTGTGTAGTGCCATGTTGTGTGGCATCACATTCTGCAATTATCCTTGATTTATGAGCATGAGTGCATTTTACGCTGAAGCAATAAATCATGGGATACCTCCTAAAGTCGTATCGGACCTCCTTTTTTCCCGGTGTAGTGCAGCCACTCTACGTGCCATGGACTCAACAAGTCGTTCCAAGTTCCCTGCAGAAATATTGGGCCATGCTGACTCCATAGCCCCAATAACTGGGAAAGTGTTGCCGGTGCAGGATTTTGTGCTCGAACTGACCTCACTATTATGTCCCACAAATGTTTTCTGGGATTTATGTCGGACAGTCTAGGAGGCCAAATTATTCCCTTGACTTGTCCAGAATGTTCTTCAAACCAATAGCGAACAGTTGTGGCCCGGAGACATGGTGCATTGTCGTCTATAAAAATTCCTCCGTTATTTGGTTTCCAGGTAGCCGAACATAACCATTATCACTCAATGATCGTTTCAGTAGGACCAGAAGACAGTGTCTGTTGGGTTGGGTTGTTTGGGGAAGGAGACCAGACAGCGAAGTCATCGGTCTCATCGGATTAGGGAAGGATGGGGAAGGAAGTCGGCCGTGCCCTTTCAAAGGAACCATCCCGACATTTGCCTGGAGCGATTTAGGGAAATCACGGAAAACCTAAATCAGGATGGCCGGACGCGGGATTGAACCGTCGTCCTCCCGAATGCGAGTCCAGTGTCTAACCACTGCGCCACCTCGCTCGGTACAGTGTCTGTTCCGTGTAAACAGGCCCACACCATTATGGAGCCACCACCAGCTTGCACAGTGCCTTGGTGACAGTTTGGGTCCATGGCTTCGTGGGTCCTGCGCCACGTTCTAACCCTACCATCAAGCTCTTACCAACCGAGATCGGGGCTCAGTTGACCAGACCACGGTTTTCCAGTCGTCTAGGGCCCAACAGACGTGGTTACGAGCCTAGGAGAAGCGCTACAGGCGATGATGTGCTGTTAGCAAAGGCACTCGCGCCGGTCGTCTGTTGCCATAGCCCGTTACTGCCAAGTATCGTCGTACGTCCCACATTGATTTTTTGAGTTTACTTCACGCAGTGTTGCTTGTCTGTTACCGCTGACGATTCTACTCGAACGCCGATGTTTTCGGTCGCACACTCTTGACACTGTCGATATCTCTGTCGTCATTTCTGACACCGATAGTTTGCAAACGGAACTGGAGCACCTGCAGACTGTATTTCTGAAGAATGGGTATTCGTCCCAGCAAGTGGAGAGAGAGCTGCAGACCTGTAAACGACGGAGCAAAGAAGAGGAAGAGGCCTTTAAAAGGACTGCCTATCATATATTGGTAATATTTCAGCGCAAATAGGCAGAATACTAAGAAAATATAAAGTGAAAGCAATCTTTCGTCGTCCTGCAAAAATTTTGTCGCTACTGCGATCTGTCAGAGACGACCTAGAGCTGCGCAAAGCAGGTGTTTACATAATTCCGTGTGAATGCAGAAAATCTTATATAGGGCAAACGACGCGTACTGTGCAGGATCGCATTGTAGAACATCAACGGCATACTCGCCTTCTTCAGCCTTGTAAGTCTGCCATCGCCGAACACTGTATTTCCACTGGTCATGCAATGAATTACAATGAGACAAAATTTGTGGCCCATACGTCTAACTTTTGGAGTTCTATTATTAATGAATCCGTGTAAATACGGCTGTCTGACAATGAGTCTCTTATCAATTGTGACGGCGGTTTCCAGTTGAATTCGGAATGGAATCCAGTCGTCGAAAAACTTCGTGTCCTCCGTTTCCGGCGTAGTTCTGTGATGGAACCGCGGGAAGACAATCGGAGGGCGCGCGGGGCAGCAGAATCGAACGCGCAACGCCAAGTTAATCCAGCACGCATGTGCCGGAGGGGCCTTAAATACCAGAGCTCAGGGAGTTTTCGCAGTATCATCTGAAGATGGCCAGAAGAATCTGCACCGAAAGATTGTGGCAGGAAGTGACAAATATCTGGGAGCATGCCCGAAGTTTTGTGGAACAACATGTACGCCGGAAAGTTTTAAATCTCACAATATGTCTTATTACTTATATGTGGACCACTTACCGTGTTCCTCTTTTATAGAAATATGGTTTCTGGTAAATTGATAAGGATCTCATTCTTAAATTTCAGCACTCTTTTTAAACTGATTCTGGTAAATTTGTAATAATGTTAAATTATTTCATAATATTTCTTTATTGCTCTAATTTTTACTCTCGTAGCTGACAAGATAATGCTGTTTATCAGAAAAGGATGACTCATTTGTCTTTGATGGAAGTATTGGTTACTGTTGAAAGACTGCATTTAACATAGCCAAACTTTCAGAAGTTGCGAAGATGGTGAATGCAAAACCACTGAGAGCAAATGAAGGAGCGCTGCTCTTTTATCTTCTTCCTGTAAAATTTTCGGAACCTGTTTAACTGTGGAGACCCAAGGTGTGTAAGCAGCCACTGTTTACTGGAAACAAATTTATTAATATCTCTATATTTGTATATCTGCCATATCTAATCATTTCTCTGTTGTATGTAATACAAGGTAAGGCAAATAAAATTGGCCCGGAGAACAGAATTACAGGATACAAACAAACGCATCAGATGGTAGGAAATAAAGTACTAAACTGACAACAACAGATGTTGAAAGTGACCACCATTCATCTCACGGCATTTTTGGGTCCTGCTCAGCAAGTTGTGTGTGGGTGTGATTATATGTATACATTCACGTCGAATCGTATCAGCTCGTCCGGGCAACTTTTATTCGCATCCTTTTGAATAGGGCAGTTCGTTACAACTATACGGCATAATTACGGGGTGCGACACTGCTGCTCCTACAGAGCAAGCAGCATAATGATCTCTCACTGCCAGACTGGTCTCAAAAGTTTCCCTACCCAACAGCTATGATTTTTCTTTTTTGCTTATGAAGGTTCCTGGAACGCCGTGCCTCGCCTTCCAACAACTTCTAATTAACAGCGACGCAATATAGAACAGCAACATACGCAGTAGCTGCAGACATGCTCGCCGAAGTATGGCACATGTTTCACCATACTGTTGTTTCTCAATTTGGGGAAGGGCAAATTGAATATTTATGGCAGGTAAATTGAAACCTATCAAATACTTTACTGCCAAAGGTTGCCCACGGTTGTGTCCATCCACGCAAAAGACACTCTTGCAAAATTGGATAGTTCTTGTGAAGTTGAAATTTACTGTAGTTGCTACCGCCATTCATCTGTAAGATACAGGATTCTGAAATCTCTCTAATATCTTTGAAATAGTCTGTATTTTAAATGCCATGCGCACAAATACCCAACGTTTTGACGATTTCAAATTTGAACAACACAGAAGCAGATTGCGAAACAATGTTCAACATTTTACGCAAGGTACTACGTTTACTCTGGTTTACTTATGAAATACTACATCGAGCGAATGACCATTCGCGGCTTCACAATACTCGAAGCGTTTCATGTAGTTTTTAAACACATTTCGTAACTGCTGGAGCAATTCTGGAAATTTCATCGTGAATTCGATCTTTTAACGTTTTTAAGCTTCTCGGTCAATTGGAGTATGCTGTCGCCTTGAAATAGCCCCGTACGTAGATTTCCGGCACGGGTAAATTGGGCGAGCGAGGCGGTTGCGTGGTCGATTTGTTGGAGTTAAAGGGACCAAACTGCGAGGTCATAAGTCCCTTCATCCTCTACATATCGAACCAGGAATAATCCTCAGAGGAAGATACAAAAGACAAATACTGGGAAGTCGGACTGTAACCGAGATACAAGACAGAGAGAAGAGTAAGGGGAAGTAGGAGAGGAAGGAGAGGGAGTAAGGTGGGCGAGCCCCTCTGCCCGTAACACAGCTGGAGGCCCCTGGGGCAAAGTAAGCTGTGGGTGACACACCCACTGCATCCGACCAACACTACGTCGAGCGAGGCGTCCACTCGACACAAATGCGTTTGGAAGTTATACGGTTACGAAACGCTTCACGGAGAACTTGGCAAGGTCTTGTTGGATGTGTGGCATATCGCGCTGTCTTCTTGGAACCAAGTTTTCGTAAGGAGCGGCGAAGGCTCGCCTGTGAGCTGCTACGCACACTTTATGTTCTCAGAAGTGCCGAGGATTTTCCGAGGACATTTGACTTTCGACTATGTACTGGCACTAGCGTGGAAGAGTCTTAGGCAGTTCACGGGCAGGAATCGAATATCGTGGCTGAATCTTAAAATAGCTACGAAAGGCACTGGCAGGCGCACGACAGATTCGGCGTAAGGGAAATACCACTCCGTGTTCTCACGATGTTTCGACCACTACGAAACGATTACTGACCAGTATGTGGGATGAAACTTTACACTCCGCACTACTAACATATGGCGCCACCATCGCTGAATATTGTTTTTAGCGCGCGTTATTCAAATTTTAAATCGTCAAAATACTGTGAAACACCCCGTATATCATGGTATTAACAGTGCCTGTCAACAGACAAATGGGAAAAGCAATGGTGGCTAATTGTTTATCTTGAGGGTTAGGCGAATATTCTAAAACCCATATACTTCCAATAGCTTTCTACCTACAATATGAAACTTACGGGTTAGTTAAATGAAATAGATGTTTAAGAACTGTGGTCGAAGCTCAATATTTCAAAAACTGTCCTCTAGACAACTAGGTTACCCCTCCTGGAGTCTAAGTACAGACTTTGTATTCATTACAGAATTCTCTGTAATTTGTAACTAAGGTTGTCACCATCGCTACTAAACTGCAGAGTAACAATACCACATGTAAGGCCAGTTACTATGAATTTAACAATGACTATCTGTTCCGGGACTGTTTTTTTCCGCACTTTTCACGAGAAATTATGCTGTTTCGTTCACACAGTCGCAGCTTCAACATTTCTTCCAGTCAAGATGGATGTGAATATTTACAGAAAATTGCTAAAATAGTGTCACTAATCCTTTGTGTCAGTTTTCTGTAAAGTTCTTTTCAAGCTGTGGAAAGGGTCCGATCTAATGCCGTGTAGCGCAGTCTCCAGTACAAACTGAGCCTTACGGCAGTATGCGTGCCTGTTTTCTGTCCCCAACTTTATCAAGAACGTACCCTTGAATCTCATAGCAGTTAACCATGTCTCTGTGGACAAATTACATCCATGATAGCTAGGAAATTCTACATTCTATTTTACGTGGCACGGCTACTGCAATAGATTCCGAAGAGCACAGCCATCTGTACATAATCTAGAGTCCAAATGCTTCAGTCTACGCAGAAAATTCCATCTTGTAAGTTAGAATAAAGGGAAATTGTAAAGTTTCAATGTCGAATGATGTCCTTTCTAGGAAATGAAACCTACTCAACTCTATGGGGTATAACGCAGTCATATAGCTACGAAATCAGTCGTTCCGTTGGTATGGCTGTACAGTAATATCACGAACTGTACAGAGAAGGATGTACTGGTGCAGTCCTAGGTTATTGATAGTCTGTTCTACCAGCAAATTCATGTGTAGTTTCGGAAGATTTCTCACGTTTATCTGATCTGTTATAGATCGTAGGATACACTTCGTCACAAAGACAAAACGTTTTATTCAGTTTTAGTTATGACAGTCATATCCCGTGTTTCAAAAGGTATTCACAGTTGAGGGGAAATTGTTTAACATTGCTTGGGCAGAAACACATGCTGATGATACTAAAATAAGCTCAGTAACAGAAAAACAAGAAAATCCAAATTATCAGGATTTCATACGAGTCGAATAGGACTACTTAAGATATGAGTGGAATTGAGACCTTCCTATGTAACATTAAAACTCTCTTCTGCAATTAGTAGTCCCTGCCTCATGACTGCAAGAAGAGTGCAGCTCATGTTTATGTGTGATTGGTAGTTGAGACAAGCACAATTTCAGGCAATACAGCGTACATCCATATGTGCAGTATCTTTAAGCATGTTCAGATGCTGTAACGTAACATTCCTGAAGAAAATCTTCTCCAAAAATTAGGATATGTTCAAGAAACTAACTTCTCAAGCACATTAGTCAATACTTTCTCTACCTTACCCACATCCCCTTTCCAATTACTACAAACAATTTTACTTTAACACTGTAAGTACATCAATGGTAATAAAAATAGAATATATTCCACCATAATTGTTTATTTTTTAATAAATTTTTAATTCAAATATAAAAATCAGGTACTGAATGAGAAAATACTGAAACAAAGTATTATATTTACAACCATGCAATTAACATCAAGATGTTAACATTTCAAACTCTAAAAAGTTAACGACACTGATACTTGATAGTTTAAATGAAACAGTGAAGGGGCAATTCTGACAAAGTAAGAAACAAGAAAAATTTTTATTTCTGACTTTTCTGATTAGTAGATAATTTAGCCGAACTTTTTAACACGTGACACTTCATAAAACACACATCTAGAGTAAAATTTTATACGAATCAGTATGTAGGCAAAATATTTAAATCACCAGTACTACTCATATAAACTCATTAAAAAGGTCCATTATGCAGTACAATTGATTATTCTGTGTGAACTTTAAGTTTTTTCCTCAAATGCTACAATGAAAGTCTTATTAAAAACAATGGAACTCATGTAATCCAATCACATTAGATTACGCTGTTGGAGTCTGAATTCTGAAACGCCTTGGTCTACTCTAGTTTATCAATACAGGCTGGGCCAAATGAATGGCAAAGTCAGTATGTAGAAATATGGACATAAAGCAGAGTAAGAATGCACAGCTATACAAAGAAGACACAGAAGCAAAAGTACATAAAAAGATGGACAGAGAGGGGAAGTACACAAAATAAATGACATACAGGCAAAAGTACTCGAAGTAAATATCTCACACACACTCACTCACACAAGAAGGTGAGTAAGGGTAATATATTCTTCACCAGCATAATCTACACAAGCTATTTTGAGCAATTTAATTAATGAAGTACCATTTTAGACAATAGAAAAATATAACTTCAATTTTGGAGACTAGACTAATACTGACATCTTCAGTACACCACAATGTATGAAAGTTTTTCACATTCTGTTTGTCATTCATAAAAAAGAGACTTAATATGAATTGATGGAGTGTCTTGGAAAAATTCAATTTGTAATAATATAAAATGTGACCACATATGGAGGTTTCGGTATTTCTCACATGTCTTAAAAACAGTATTCATTATTGCTATCTAAGATTTGCTGCCATTGCCTGACCAGTTTTGTCCTTCATCAGACTGATGTACCATCATTGTCATTGCGTAAAACACTAAACTGTCTTTGGTATGGAGACGCCCCAAGATTCCTCTGCAACAACTGTACGCACTTTTACCAAGCTGCCGCTTCTCTCAGATCTCTTCAGCCTATCTGGAACCCTGTGAACAGAATACATAAAATGAAAGAACAAAAATTCTGTGTTAATTTATATGCAATAGGTATAGTATTTAGAGAAGGAATGTTTGGATTTAATATCCAGTCAATGTAGAAGAGTGCTGGATCATACTGGATGGTAGCGATGAAACTAACTATGACCATTTCAAGGAACGCATCATCGCATTCGACTTCAACAACTATAGGAAAACTACAGAAAACTTAACTATGGAAATTAGGATGAAGGCTTTAGCTCTGCTGCTTGCAAATGAGAGCACGTGGACTTAACGTTGGAAGTAAGCTGACATGTCTTCATATTAATGCCCGCAGTAGCTACGACTCCATACGTAATCCACTATCAGATAATAATATGCATGAATTTGAACAAGTCTGTTATTACATTCTTTTATGAGTGAGGGAAGAATGGCTGTATGCCTCTTAAGTTTTCTAATGTTCTAATATCTCGACCCATATTCGTGGTTCCTATGCCCAATACTTAAGAGAGGCAGTACAGCAGTCAATTTATTCATACTGATTATCTAAATTTGTTCTACAGCGTATTCAGAGCACAGGATCAAATTTCTTGCGTTCAAATTCCGTTACAGCTTCAACTGCTTTGCACCAATCTATTACGAGACAATCTATAAATTAACTGCTTTTATGTTTTTTCATACGCATTTAAGAATGATTCAAAACTGTGCAGCAACACTTTTGTTTACTGTTTCCTTGAACGTGCGCTACAGTTTCAAGGAACCCTCCCCCAATATCGAAGTCTCGTGTAACGTCTTACCCCTAAATATTAAAATAACGACATGCAGACCTTTCAACTTAGCTTTTAACTGGATACTACTGCGTACACTTTTTTTTTGTTACGGGAATTATCTTGTAGTCATCCTAACAGAGAGAGAACCACCGTTCAAGGAACGAAGAAGAAATCTCCAAGCCATTCTGTCTTTCCTCACACAATTGCTGTAATAAAGCTTTCCTGTAGACAGCACAATCAGACATTCTGACAGTGCTGCTCACCGCATCTGATAACGTATATTGCCAATATTAACATTACTATTTCACTTCATTGGTGTACACCATATGTTACTTCAATCTGTTGAAAATTTTATATCCAGTAAGATACGCTGATTTATAATACGGAAATGTTTGAACTGCTCACATTTGTCAATATATCATATATGATTGTATCTATTCTTATTAACCGAAAGAGCGCTGCACGGTGTCAAATGCCTTCCACATTCTACCGTAACCATTTCTTCTACTCCTTCCTCCTTCCCTAAAGCCGCATTCCAATCCCCATGACTATTAGATTTTCATCTCCCTTTACGTTCTGAAGTACCCTTTCAGTATCCTCAACATCCTCTATATCTTCAGATTACGACGTCGGCAAGTATACCTGAACTATCGTTGTAGGTGTTGGTCTGCTGTCGATTCTGATTAGAACAACCCTGTCCATGAACTGTTCACTTTAACTCTGCCCTACCTTCCGATTCACAGACGAATTTTACTATCGTTACTCCATTTTCAGCTACTGTCGATATTACCCTACACTTGTCTGAATGTTTTCTTTATATTTCACTTCACTGAACCCACTTTATCTAGCATTAGAATTTCCCCTTTTCAGATTTTCTAGCTGCCCTGCCACGTTCAAACTTATGACATTCCACTCCCAGACTCTTAGAACTTTGTCCTTTCGTTGATTATTCCGTCTTTTCCTCATGGTTACCTCCCCCTTGGGAGCCCCCTCCCGGTGATCCGAGTGGCAGAATCTTTTGCCAGGCAATATGTCCCGTAGATTCACATTGTGTGTCTTTATTGCATTGGTTTCCATTACCTTCTGGATCCTCATGCCGTTTATTATTGCTGATTCTTCCGCCTTTTAGGGGTAGTTTCACAATGAAAGGTGAAGAGGGTTCAATGAACCTCTGTCCTCTCCTCCGCCGTGTTTGGTAAGGCCGTTGAAGGAAGAGGTTGACTTCTTATGCCGGTTATCTTCGAATACCACTGCTGATGACGATCATTCAAAATTTAAGCAGTGGTGAGGTTGGAACACAGGACCAAAAACTGTTAGGTAAGTAGTCAACGATGCTACCTCTACACCAATATTAGCAATATTAGTCTGTAATCACGTCCACTTTTTTATCATGATGCCTACTACGAGTATTTTCCAATTATACTTAACCAGTGGATACACTTTGATCTTGACTGGCTTTGATTATGTTTCAGTCTAGAGCAAAATAAGACTTTTTATACATTCCTGAAGTCCGTCAACGGGGTACAACACTGCCTTGAAAACTAATGGCGTTTTTATATTCCTGAATGACCACCGTTGAAACGGTAACAGATAAAAAACTTCTAATAAACTTTCTAAGGTTTTTAACGTGCATTACAGCAGTGCACCCCAATTTTTCGGAAGTCTTTTTTGGAAACCCCTCCATCCCCCTTTTGTGTTTCATTTCGATATCTAATATCGAAACATATAGCATTGTTAATACCAAAGTCAATCCTGCGTATGAGGAAGTGCTATTGCAATTGTTTGATGTGCTTTGTGCACAAAATCAACATTTTTTGACCTGAATGACACTGCACTTCATTATCGTACAAATTTACAACAATGTTACAACAATAAAGCATAAACAACTTCAAATGTAACGAATCTGAAAATGTTACAACTTGACTTCAAAAGTAAATACACCAAATGTAAAAACGTAACAAGTACAACATTCTTTTACATTTGATGTATTTATTTTTGTCGTCAAGCTTTAACTTTTTCACATTTGTTATATTTGAAGTTGTTTGTGCATTATTGTCTTAACATTACTGTACATTTGTACAACAATGAGGAAGTGCAGTGTTGTTCAAGCCAAAAATGTTCTGAATGCACTTTGATTTTACGCACTAAGCACTTCAAACAATTGCAACAGCACTTCATCATAAATGATTGAATTTGGTATTGACGTTGCTACGCTGCTGTTTTTCTTTGTTATCTTCAGTCCAGAGACTGGTTTGATGCAGTCTCCATGCTACTCTATCCTCTGCAACACTCATCATCTCCGAATAAATGCTGCAACCTACTTCCTTCTGAATCTCCTGAGCGTATTCATCTCTGTCTCCCTCTACAAATCTTACCCTCCTGTTTCCCTTCACTATTAAATTGGTGATCCCTTAATGCCTAAGAAGGTGTCCTACCACCGATCCCTTCTTCTAGTCAAGTTATGCCACAAATTCCTCTTCTCCAAAATTCTATCCAATACCTCCTCATTCGTTGTGTAGTCTACCCATCTAATCTTCAGTTTTCTTCTGAGGCACCACATTTCGAAAGCTTCTATTCTCTTCTTGCCTAAACTATTGATCGTCCTTGTTTCACATCCATGCATGGTTACGCTTCCTACCAATACTTTCAGAAAGAACTTCCTGACACTTATATCTATTCTCGATGTTAAATTTCTCTTCTTCAGAAACGCTTTCATTTCTATAGCCAGTCTACATTTTATATCTCCTCTACTTCGATCACAATCAGTTATTTTGCTCCCCAAACAGCAAAATTGATGTATTACTCTAAGCATTTCCTAATCTAATTCCCTCGGCATCATCTGATTTAATTAAACTACATTCCACTACCCTCGTTTTACTGTTGTTGATGTTCGTCATATATCCTCCTCTCAAAACAATGCTTTATTTGGATCACCGGAAATCACAAAAGTACATTCAAACGACATACCTCTTTTCTCTCTTTACAAACCTATTTATTGTTTCTATGCTGTACGTTTCGCTATTCACATGTCGAAATGAAAAACCGGAGGGGGAAGGGAGGGGATTTCGAGAAAGACTTACGACAATCCGGGGTCCACCGTTGTAATGTACATCAGGAACAATAGAAATTTTAATAAAAGTTTTTTGAATCATTCAGGAATATTACACTCAACCTTTTTCAAGGTAGTGTTTCACCCCTTAACGGCCATATGGGCATGTATAGAAAAACGTGTGCCTCCTATTTGCCCTATACTACAGTATAATCAAAGGTGATCAAAATCTAAGTACACACATCAAAAAAGCATTGCATCTCCCCAGTGCCCAGAACTCCTGAAGGTAGACGTTGACTGTGGATATTGTATCACAGACACAGTCCTTTTGACTGTTCAGAGATGTCACTAAACCCGCCCAAGGATGTAAACAATCATGCATGAGCAGCGCCTATTAGGCGGAGGGGCTCAGACAGCCGATCACTTCCAGTCGTTCCACCACGAACGAGGTACACGGCTCGTGTAGTCTGTAGTTCAACCACGCCTAGACGGTCAATTCCGCGGTTCGATCGCGTCCGCATTGTTTCTTTGTGCCGGGGAGGGCTCTCAACAAGGGAAGTGTCCAGGCGTCTCGGAGTGAACCAAAGCGATGTTTTTTTCGGCCATGGAGGAGATACAGAGAGACAGGACCTGTCGATGACGTGCCTTGCTCAGTCCGCCCAAGGGCTAATACTAGCTACTGATTAAGGCTCGGTGGAATCCTGACACAAACGCAACCATATTCAATAATGCTTTCCGTACGGCCACAGGACGTCGTGTTGAGACTCATTGTGCGCAGTGGCTGCATGACGCGCAACTTCACTCCCGACGTCCATGGCGAGATCCATCTTTGCAACCACGACACGATGCAGCGCGGTACAGATGGGCCCAACAACATGCCGAATAGATCACTCAGGGCATCAAGTTCTCCTCACTGAAGAGTGTCGCATGTGCCTTCACCTAGATGATCGTCGGATACGTGTTTGGAGACAAAACAGCCACGCTGAAGGCCTTAGACATACTGTCCAGCGAGTGCAGCAAGGTGGAGGTCGCTGCTGATTTGGGGTGGAGTTATGTGAGGCCGACGTACGACGCTAGTGGTCATGGAAGGCACCGTAACGGCTGTACGATACGCAAATGCCATCCTCCGACCGATAGTGCAACCATATCAGCAGCATATTGGCAAGGCATTCGGCTTCATGGACGACAGTTATCGTCCCCCAGTGAGCACGTCATGTAAGTGACTTCCTCGACCAGAGTGGCCAGCATGTTCTCCAGACATGAACCCGTCGAAGATGCCTGGGATACACTGAAAAGGGCTGTTTATGGGCGCGTGACCCACCAACCACTCTGAGGGGTCTACGCCGAATCGCCATTGAGGAGACAGACAATTTGGACCAACAGTGCGCTGATGAATTGGTGGATAATATGCCACGACGAACACAGGCATGCATCAATGCAAGAGGATGTGCTGCTGGGTATTAGAGATACCGGTGTGTACAGCAAATTGGACGACCACCTCTGAAGCTTTCGCTCTATGGTGGTATAACGTGCAATGTGTGGTTTTCATGAGCAATAAAAAGAGCGGAAATGATGTTTACGTTGATCTCTACTCCGATTTTCTGTACAGGTTCCGTAACTCTCGAAACCGAGGTGATTCGAAACTTTTTTGACGTGCGCATATCCATCGAGTAGGTTTGTTGTTGTTGCCTTCAGTCCTAAGACTGGTTTGATGCAGCTCTCCATGCTACTCTATCCTGTGCAAGCTTCTTCAACTCCCAGTACCTACTGCAACCTACATCCTTCTGAATCTGCTTGGTGTATTCATCTCTTGGTCTCCCTCTACGATTTTTACCCTCCACGCTGCCCTACAATACTAAATTGGTGATCTCATGATGCCTCAGAAAATGTCCTACCAACCGATCCCTTCTTCTAGTCAAGTTGTGCCACAAAATTCTCTTCTCTCCAATTCTATTCAATACCTCCTCATTAGTTATGTGATCTACCCATCTATATACAGCATTCTTCTGTAGCACCACATTTCGAAAGCTTCTATTCTCTTCTTATCCAAACTATTTATCGTCCATGTTTCACTTCCATGCGTGGCTACACTCCATACAAATACTTTCAGAAATGACTTCCTGACACTTAAATCTATACTCCATGTTAAATTTCTCTTCTTCAGAAACGCTTTCCTTCCCATTGCCAGTATACATTTTATATCCTCTAGTTCGACCATCATCAGTTATTTTGCTCCCCAAATAGCAAAACTCCTTTACTACTTTAAGTGTCTCATTTCCTAATCTAATTCCCTCAGCATCACCCGACTTAATTCGACTACATTCCATTATCCTCGTTTTGCTTTTGTTTATGTTTATGTTTATCTTATACCCCCTCTCAAGACACTATCCATTCCGTTTAACTCCTCTTTCAAGTCCTTTGCTGTCTCTTACAGAATCACAATGTCATCGGCGAACCTCAAAGTTTTTATTTCTTCTCCATGGGGTTTAATACCTACTTCCAATTTTTCTTTTGTTTTCTGTACTGCTTGCTCAATATACAGATTGAACAACATCGGGGAGAGGCTAAAACCCTGTCTCACTCCCTTCCCAACCACTGCTTCCCATTCATACCCCTCGACTCATAACTGCCATCTGATTTCTGTACAAATTGTAAATAGCCTTTCGCTCCCTGTATTTTACCCCTGCCACCTGTAGAATTTGAAAGAGAGTATTCCAGTCAACATTCTCAAAAGCTTTCTCTAAGTCTACAAATGCTAGAAACGTAGGTTTGCCTTTTCTTAATCTATTTTCTAAGGTAAGTCGTAGGGTCAGTATTGCCTCACGTGTTCCAATATTTCTACGGAATCCAAACTGATCTTCCCCGAGGTCGGCCTCTACTAGTTTTTCCATTCGTCTGTACAGAATTCGCATTAGTATTTTGCAGCTGTGACTTATTAAACTGATAGTTCAGTAAATTTCACATCTGTCAACACCTGCATTCTTTGGGATTGGAATTATTATATTCTTCTTGAAGTCTGAGGGTATTTCGCCTGTCTCATACATCTTGCTCAACAGATGGTAGAGTTTCGTCAGGACTGACTCTCCCACGGCTGTCAGTAGTTCTTGTTTCGACTCAGGTCTTTCAGTGCTCTGTCAAACTCTTCACGCAGTATTGTATCTCCCATTTCGTCTTCATCTACATTCTCCTCCATTTCCAGAATATTGTCCTCGAGTACATCGCCCTTGTATAGACCCTCTATATACTCCTTCCATCTTTCTGCTTTCCCTTCTTTGCTTAGAACTGGGTTTCCATCTGAGCTCTTGATATTCATACAAGTGGTTCTCCTTTCCTCCAAAGGTCTCTAATTTTCCTGTAGGCAGTATCTATCTTACCCCTAGTGAGATAAGCCTCTACATACTTACATTTGTCTTCTATCCATCCCTGCTTAGCCATTTTGCACTTCCTGTCGATCTCATTTTTGAGACGTTTGTATTCCTTTTTGCCTGCTTCATTTACTGCATTTTTATATTTTCTCCTTTCATCAATTAAATTCAATATTTCTTCTGTTACCGAAGGATTTCTACCAGCCCTCGTCTTTTTACCTACTTGATCCTCTGCTGCCTTCACTACTTCATCCCTCAAAGCTACCAATTCATCTTCTACTGTATTTCTTTCCCCATTCCTGCCATTTGTTCCCTTACGCTCGCCCTGAACACTGTACAACCTCTGGTTTAGTCAGTTTATCCAGGTCCCATATCCTTAAATTCCCACCTTATTGCAGTTTCTTCAGTTTTAATCTACAGTTCATAACCATTAGATTGTGGTCAGAGTCCACATCTCCCCCTGAAAATGTCTTACAATTTAAAACCTGGTTCCTTAATCTCTGTCTTACATTATATAATCTATCTGAAACCTGTCAGTTTCTCCAGGCTTCTTCCATGTGTACAGCCTTCTTTCATGATTCTTGAACCAAGTGTTACGATTAAGTTGTGCTCTGTGCAAAATTCTACCAGGCGGTTTCCTCTTTCATTTCTTAGCCCCAATCCATGTTCACCTACTACGTTTCCTTCTCTCTCTTTTCCTACTGCCGAATTCCAGTCACCCATGACTATAAAATTTTCGTCTCCCTTCACTATCTAAATAATTTCTTTGATTTCATCATACATTTCTTCAATTTCTTCGCCATCTGCAGAGCTAGTTGGCATATAAACTTGTACTGCTGTAGTAGGCGTGGACTTCGTATCTATCTTGGCCACAATAATGCGTTCACTATCCTGTTTCTAGCAGCTTACCCGCATTCCTATTTTCCTATTCATTATTAAACCTAATCCTGCGTTACCCCTATTTGACTTCGTATTTATAACCCTGTATTCGCCTGACCATAAGTCTTGTTCCTCCTGCCACCGAACTTCACTAATTCCCACTATATCTAACTTTAACCTATCCATTTCCCTTTTTAAATTTTCTATCTTACCTGCTCGATTAAGGGATCTGACATTCCACGCTCCGATCCGTAGAACGCCAGTTTTCTTTCTCCTGATAACCACGTCCTCCTGAGTAGTCCCCGCGCGGAGATCCGAATCGGGGACTGTTTTACCTCCGGAATATTTTACCCAAGAGGGTGCCATCATCATGTAATCATACAGAAAGCTGCATGCCCTCGGGAAAAATTACGGCTGTAGTTTCCCCTCGCTTTCAGCCGTTCGAGTACCAGCAGAGCAAGGCCGTTTTGGTTAGTGTTACAAGGCCAGATCAGTCAATCATCCAGACTGTTGCCCCTGCAACTACTGAAAAGGCTGCTGCCCCTCTTCAGGAACCACATGTTTGTCTGGCCTCTCAACAGATACCCCTCCGTTGTGGTTGCACCTACGGTACGGCTATCTGTATCGGTGAGGCACGCAAGCCTCCCCGCCAACGGCATGGTTCATGTGGGGGGGGGGGGGGGCCGAGTAGGTTTACTTGTCAGTGTATTCTCTTCAGGAGTGCCGTAAGTTCAAAACCAGCAGAGAAATATCAAGGTGGTCTATGGTTAGTGTCTAGTCTTCCTTGTATAATATGATTCTGAAGTACCCAACGTGTTTAATCAGTAAAAGAAATTTGTTTAAAATTTAGAGCGTTGAGTTGTTATCCTCAATTAATCTTAGAACTGTCACGGAAAAAAAAAATAGATTTGTAATAATCCACATGTGTAAGCGGAAAGAAGCTTTTACTGGATAACGTATGAACGTTAACATTGCTGAGAGCTGAATATGTTTCAAGTGGGACGAACAGATAGAAGTTATTTTAACACTGAAATGTACTGCCCTGTGAAGAGTTACAGTAGTTAAAACAGTCGATTTGTTAAGGAAACTTATTACATCCACTGGCAACCAAGAGGGCAAATCTTTTTCATTTGGAGATCAGTAACATGCCACACTAATCACTAAACTAATTTGTCATGAATAGTCATTGTTGAATAGGAGGGTTAGGGAGCTATGAATGTATATTTGCTCAATTTCTATAAGAACATGATTTTAAACTACTTGTTAGCCTACAGCAGCTGACATTCACCTCTAGAGAAGCGACTGGAGAATTTATGATGCAAATGCACAATCCTTACGGAAGAGAGAGAACAGAGGTTCTTGTCAATACTTAGTTTATTTAAGCACAGGAGGGCTTTTGTCCCATGGGTTCTATTTCCAGACGTAATGAAGTCTACAGAAATATGAATAACCTAGAGTTTCAAATTTTTAATGTATTTGTGTAGCACTTACGTATTAGCATTAGTAACCCATAATGAGGGAAAAAAGCAGTAAATGGTGTAATTTTTGGACAGTTACACTTAATATCACTCTGTAAGTAACTGTACAATCACTTTAATAGTTTTCATTGCAGTTCATTTGCCACTTACTGACTGCCTGTTTTAAATGACACACAATATGCTGTTTCTGCTACGGTCACAAGTTCGAATCCTGCCACGGGCATGGAAGTGTGTGATGTCCTTAGGTTAGTTATGTTTAAGTAGTTCTACGTTCTAGGGGACTGATGACCTCCTCAGATGTTAAGTCCCATAATGCTTAGAGCAATTTGAACCTTCACATCTCATGTCAGAACAATGGGAGAAAACTTTTCAATTTAAACCGCAAGCAAAAGGGGGAGGGGCTAAGAAAATCTACGAGGGGGCGTTCAGTAACTAATGTAACAGTTTTTCTGAAAGCAGATTGGTTTTATAAAGGATTTTATTCAAGATTACAATACCTCCGATTGTTACCCTCTTTTGGCTTCAAAACCCTATTATTCAACATAATCTCCATTCAGTACAACGGCCTTATGCCACCTTACTGGGAGAGCCTGTGTGCTCTTATAGTATCATTCTGCTGGTCGACGGCGGAGCCAACGTCCCCTTTTTTGTATAACCTTCCAATAATCCATGCAGTGTTTCCTGCGGAATACATCCTTCATTAAGCCAAACAGATGGTAGTCTTCTGTTGGGGTGGTGGGGGAGGGGGGGGGGGAACCAGCGGACACGCCCATTTGAGCACCCCATCCGGTGAACGAGCGTGCCAGCACTACCAACAGACGTGCAGTTGAGCAGCGAGGTGTTTGATTGGTCCGTCGATAATCTCGAATGAGAGTGTCCGCACGTTCCAACTTTGGCCTAGTCACGGCCGGCACTTGGGAGATCGGACAGGATTGCGCGACCTTGTCACAGTGATGACAGACGCCTCGCCTAATGACTCATCGTGCTTTTGTTCACTGCCAGGTCTCGGTAGATATTCTGCAAGTGCTTATGAATATCTACGCTGCTCTGGTTTTGCGCCAAAGGAAACTCAGTGACAGCTCTCTGCTTGAAACGCACCTCCGCTACAGAGGCCACTTTGAGACAACTTATAGCGGCGCCTCGTATCGGAACTTCATTGAATTATAGGAGCTGAAGCGGGAATACTCCATGACATCCCACAACAAATTCCATGTTCTTTCAACCTAACTTGGCAGAGACGAAAGAAAAGTGATGCATTACTGACTCAACGTCCCCTCAAAGTATAGGACATCGACAAGATGTTAAAAATAAATTGTTAAAGATTTCAAGGAGATAAAAGAAAACAGGGTGGGCTACATGTCATATGGGAGCGACTGAATGTCCTTCGCAGCCTCTCATGCAGCAGAAGGTGCACCCCCTTCCAACGAGGTTCCACCGCACACATACCACGTCAGAATCGACAAGTTAATTATCTAACAGGAGCAGCCGAAAGAATTACAACTTTTTCGAGTTGTCGGGAGAGAGGGGGGGGGATGGGGGAGAAGAGAGGCAGCCAGAGGTCCCCGCAGGGCTACAAACGCGGCGGTAAGCGACCTCCCTTCCGCCCTATGTCAACTAACAGAACCAAAACAACGAATACTTCAAATGTAAATATACAACCCACTCCAACGGATAAAATTGAAAACTTTGTTTGTCGCCTGGATATTATCAGCTGAGTCAACAGCCAAAATCGGATGACCTCCACACTGACCATTTTATAGTTTCTAACTGATCAGTTTTGACCGTGACACTGCTCCATGCCGCTAAGAGTTCGTCCGCCTGTCTGATCACAGTATCTATTTCAACGGCATTCTTCATGGTAACATCTGTTAGAAGTCGTGTACAAGCCTTTGCGTTACATAACTTGGCCATGTTATTCTGATATAAATTGTGTCCAAAATGATCAATACTGAATTCGTTAGCTGCTAAATAAAACAAGAATCACAATTCAGTTTATAGCAGCCAAGTCTGCATTAAATCATCTGATAAACATTGTTAATATCAAACTTTTGCCTATCAAATCTGGGTGAATGATCGTCTCAGCATAGAACAACAATATTAGCGAAGTCCTATGTGATTGCTAACATGTTAGAAGCACACTGAACGCAAAATCAGAAAGAAAGTCTTCAGAATGAAGCCAGAAATTACAGAAACCCTGTAGACATGATTTGACAGCCTCTACAGTTCGTCTCGTGTCACGGCTTCATCTCATCATGTTACTGGGCAGGTGGAGGCTGAAGCGGCTACAGAATCTGGCACTGGTTTCTCACGAACAACTTATCTGCAGATAGGTTCAGTTCAGGCCGAAATACACTAACAGAAGAAACACTCAACACCAAGGAGCAGTTGTGCGACATAAACGTAAGTTGGTAGGCTTGTTTATACATCTGAAAGATGATCTGAATACGAATGGCGTTAGTAGCACCACTACGAGGAGCAAACCAGGTTTGTTTCAAATACCACTGCAACGGACGTGAGAGTTGCTTTTGAGATTGGACGTAGTGAGAGTTGTTAAGAATACTTTTAAGGGGACAAAAACGCCGTTATCAGCGGCTCACTGAGTGAACGAGGACTTGTAATAGGTGTACGAGAAGCCCGATGTTCTGCGATATTGCAGAAAGGAGCCACTGTACTTGACAGCTGGCAGCGGTGGTCACGATAAAGTATGGTACGAAGAAGACCGGTATCCGGACGGCTACCTGGCAATACAGAGAGGGAAGACCGTGTTCGGCGTACGGTCTGGCGCTGCATCTGCAGTAGCAATGTGAGCAGCAGATAGCACCACAGTGACAAAGAACTGTTAGAAATCGCTCACTTCAATGACAGCTCAGAGCCAGACGCCCTGTAGCGTGTATTCCACTGACCCACACCACCGCCATTTGCAACTACTGTGGTGTCAAGCGAGGGTTCAGTAGGGGACAGGGTGGTCGATTGTGTTTTCTGATGGAGGTCGGTTCTGCCTCGGTGCCACGGATGACGGTTTGTTGATTAGGAGGAGACCAATTGAGAGCTTCCAACCAACTTGTATGCGTGCTTGACCCACTGGATCTACACCTGGATAAGACTCGCCCACATAGGGCTGTTGTAAGCCAACAAGCTCTTCAGAGCGTCAACATGTTACCTTAGCATACTCTATCATCTGATCTGTCTCAAATCGAGCACATACGGGACAAAATCGGGTCACAAACACAGCGTCTTCCACAGCTAGCATTAACCGTACTGACCGACGAAGTCTGACAGGTATCGAACTTCATCCCACAAACTATCATTCGGCACCTGTACAGCACAATGCATGCACGTTATCATACTTGCATTGATCTTTCTTGTGGTTACACCGCTTATTATTGTACCAGATTTCGACAAATGCAATGGCTTATCCCCGCTTACGTTAACCTGTGATCTTGCAATGTTAATCACGTATGTTACCCAGACAGATGTATTACTGAAATTTCATTACACTAATTATGTTTTTGGCGATGCGGTATTTTTTTCAGTGTGTAAGTCCCCCAGCTCATCTGCTCGAAAAGGCGCTCAGTTGCTTGACTGATGTTAGTCTTCTGGAGAACAGATGTGCCGAAGCAGTGCTCTGCCGAAGAAGTAATGATGTTCCTTCTGCTTATGAAACGTAAGACCCGGGTTTTCGCGTTTTCGTTGTTTACAACATTTGGATTGGCTGAGCTACGGATATTCTGATCATCAACCAGTAAAAAAAATTTTTTTTTTGTGGTTTTAGGGCGCGCAACTTCAATGGTCATTAGCGCCCTGACTACTCTAAGAATGCACCGCGAGGCACAAGTTGAGCACAACAACTAAAAGGGAAAACACGATAAAAGACAGACTGACAGGCATAGGATTAAAAACAGCATCATCAAATGTCCTTAGCGAGGTTTGTCAAATTGATAAAACGAAGAACACGAGCAGCTGCTCGTGGGTCATCCGCTAAAATGGCATCGAAAGTATTTGGCAGGTTAAGATCGAGGCGCAGTGTGTTAAGATCTGGACAGGACATTAAAATGTGTCTAACCGTCAGCAAGTGCCCACCTGGGCAGAACGGCGCCGGCGCAGCCGTCAGCAGATGGCGATGGCTGAACCGGCAGTGTCCAATTCTTAACCGGGCTAAAACGACCTCCTCCCGCCGAGAAGGGCGTGAGGAGGACGTCCAAGCCACGGGAAGAGGTTTTAAGGCCCGAAGCTTGTTGTCGGTAAGTGCAGCCCAATCGGCATGCCACAGCGATAAGATGCGCCGACAAATGACCCTGCTAAAATCGGACGAAGGGACACAACAAGAAGCTGTCCGAGGCTGGAGGACCGCAGCCTTGGCCGCGGCATCTGCAGCTTCGTTCCCAGGGATACCGACATGGCCAGGAACCCACATAAAGCTAACTGGAGAACCGACGTCCACAAGCTGCTGAAGAGAGCGTTGGATCCGGTGTACGAAAGGGTGAACCGGGTACGGATCACTGAGGCTCTGGATGGCGCTCAGGGAATCTGAGCAGATGACATAAGCAGAATGTCGGTGGCGGCAGATGTAAAGAACAGCCTGGTAGAGGGCAAAGAGCTCAGCTGTGAAGACCGAACAATGGCCATGGAGCCGGTATTTGAAACTTTGTGCCCCGACAATAAAGGAACACCCGACCCCGTCATTGGTCTTAGAGCCATCTGTATAAATGAAAGTCATGTTGATGAACTTCGAACGAAGTTCCAAAAAACGGGAGTGGTAGACCGAACCGGGGGTGACCTCTTTTGGGAGCGAGCTGAGGTCAAGGTGAACGCGGACCTGAGCCTGGAGCCAAGGTGGCGTGCGGCTCTCGCCCACTCGAAAGGTTGCAGGGAGTGAAAAATTAAGGCGTTGAAGGAGGCGACGAAAGCGAACTCCAGGGGGTAGGAGGGCAGAGACATACAACCCGTATTGACGGTCAAGAGAGTCGTCAAAAAAGAAACGATAAGACGGATGGTCGGGCATTGACAGTAGCCGACAGGCATACCGACAAAGCAGTATATCGCGCCGGTAGGTGAGTGGCAATTCGCCAGCGTCAGCATGAAGACTCTCTACGGGACTGGTATAAAATGCTCCGATCGCAAGTCGTAAACCCCGATGTTGTATGGAGTTGAGGCGGCGTAAGATGGATGGCCGTGCAGAGGAGTATACGAAGCTCCCATAATCCAGCTTGGAGCGGACGATCGACCGATATAGACGAAGTAGGACGGTTCGATCCGCTCCCCACGACATACCACTGAGAACACGGAGGACATTTAAAGAACGGGTACAACGGGCGGCCAAATATGACACATGTGGAGACCAGCTAAGTTTCCTGTCAAATGTAAGGCCTAAAAATTTGGTTGTCTCCACGATTGGGTGAGCAACGGGACCGAGTCGTAAGGACGGTGGGAGAAACTCTTTGTAGCGCCAGAAGTTAATACAGACCGTCTTCTCGGCAGAAAAACGGAAGCCATTGGCGACACTCCAGGAGTAAAGACGGTCAAGAGAACGCTGAAGACAGCGCTCCAGGACACGTGTACACTGCGCGCTGCAATAGATGGTAAAATCGTCCACGAAAAGGGAGTCTGATACATCACCTGGGAGGCAATCCATTATTGGATTGATCGCGATGGCGAAGAGAGCGACGCTCAAAACTGAGCCCTGTGGCACCCCATTCTCCTGGCGAAAGGTGTCGGACAGGACAGAACCCACACGTACCCTGAACTGTCGATCCATTAAAAAGGAACGAATAAAAAGAGGGAGGCGACCGCGAAGGCCCCATGTATGCATGGTGCGGAGAATGCCCGCCCTCCAACAGGTGTCGTAAGCCTTCTCCAAATCAAAGAACAGCCGTGGTCGGGCGCTTCCGCAAGAAGTTATTCATAATGAAGATCGACAAGGTAACCAGATGGTCAACAGCAGAGCGGCGCCTACGAAATCCACATTGTACATTGGTAAGTAGGCGTCGAGACTCGAGCAGCCAAACCAATCGAGAGTTAACCATTCGCTCCATCACTTTACAGACACAGCTGGTAAGCGAGATAGGTCGATAACTGGAAGGCAAGTGCTTGTCCTTCCCCGGCTTAGGAATCGGGACAACAATAGACTCGCGCCAGCATGCGGGAACATGTCCCTCAATCCAGATGCGATTGTATGTACGAAGAAGAAAACCTTTACCCGCAGGAGAAAGGTTCTTCAGCATCTGAATATGAATAGAATCAGGCCCTGGAGCGGAGGACCGTGATCGGCCAAGTGCGTTTTCGAGTTCCCGCATGGTGAATGGGGCATTATAACTTTCACAATTCGAGGAGCGGAAGTTAGGTGGCCTAGCCTCCTCTGCCTGTTTGCGGGGGAGGAAGGCAGGGTGGTAATGAGCGGAGCTCGAAACCTCTGCGAAAAAGCGGCCGAAGGCATTGGAGACAGCCTCAGGGGCCACAAGGACGTCATTCGCGACCTTCAAGCCAGAAACTGGTGAGTGGACCTTAGTGCCAGATAGCCGGCGCAGGCTACCCCAGACAACAGAAGAAGGAGTAAAACTGTTGAAGGTGCTTGTGAAAGCAGCCCAGCTGGCTTTCTTGCTTTCTTTGATAATACGACGACACTGAGCACGTAATCGTTTATTATTGATACAATTCGCCACTGTAGGGTGGCGTTTAAATGTGCGTAAAGCACGTCGACGAGCACGTAAAGCGTCTCTACATGCTGCGGTCCACCAGGGGACCGGTACGCGACGTGGAGAAGGAGGGTGAGGGATGGAATATTCAGCAGCAGCGAGAATGACATCCGTGAGGTGTGCGACCTGACGATCGCAGCTTGTAAAGGTTTGATCCTGAAAGGTCGCCCTGGAAGAGAAGAGCCCCCAGTCTGCCTTGGAGATGGTCCAATTAGAGAAGCACGGAGAGGGAGTATGCTGCAGGAGATGGATAACACACGGGAAGTGGTCGCTCGAATATGTATCAGAAAGTGCATACCACTCAAACCGGCGTGCAAGTTGGGGAGTACTTATAGAGAGGTCTAAATGGGAATAGGTGTGAGATGTGTCCGAAAGAAAAGTAGGGGCGCCAGTATTGAGGCAGACAAGATCGAGCTGGTTGAAAAGGTCTGCTAACAAGGAGCCTCTCGGGCAGGATGCTGGAGAGCCCCAAAGTGGATGGTGGGCATTGAAGTCTCCAGTTAACAAAAATGGTGCAGGTAGCTGAGCAATAAGTTGCATCACGTCTGCCCTGGTAACGGCAGATGACGATGGAGTGTAAACGGTACAAAAGGAAAACGTAAAAGTGGGGAGAGTAATGCGGATGGCAACTGCCTGCAGGCCAGTGTGCAACGTGATGGGATCGTAGTAAATATCATCCCGGAACAGCAACATAACCCCTCCATGAGCTGGGATACCTACCACAGGGGGTAGGTCAAAACGCACAGAGGTGTAGTGTGCCAAGGCAATTTGATCGCATGGGCGTAGCTTCGTTTCCTGGAGGGCTACGACGAGCGGACGGTGCAAGCGGAGCAGCAACTTCAAGTCCTCACGGTTGGAACGAATGCTGCGAATATTCCAGTGAATAAGTGCCATCGTAAGAAAAGGAAGATGAGAGAAGTGGTCACCTCGAAGGCCGCTTAGGGCCTGGCTTCGAGCGAGCACTGCCGCCGCTATCAGTAGGCGGACAGTCATCGTCCATTGGGTCTATAGGGTCATCGGCCATCTCGGGAGGATGGCCGGGAGGGGGAGCTTCCTCCGCCGGTGAACGGCCAGATGTACGGCTACCAGCGGTGCGGCCAGGCGAAACGCATGACGGCCTGGGGCGGCAACCGCTGGGTGGCGCAGGAGAAGAAATGCGCCGTGGCGGAGAAGGAGAACTGTGCTTCCTATGCGCCTTTTGGAAGGACGGTGAGTGGAAGTACCGGTCGAAGGCTGGGAGGTCGAGGTACGGAGGAAGTCTGCACGGGATGGTTCCTTCTTGAAGGCCCGTGCATCTGACTTCGATGTCTTCGTCTTAGCAGAAGCTGAGGAAGAGGCTGGTGTCTGTGGGGTGATGGGAGGAAGAGGAGACGTCGACCGCGCGATCTTAGCACTGGCCGAACGGACGACCGTGGTGCTGAAGGTCAGATCGCATGTCTGGGTTGCTACCTCCCGGGTAGTCCGAGGAGAGGCGAGGACAATACTGTATTTCCCCGCTGGGAGCAGCGTGGGCTTCCTACTAGCCAATAGCTTGCGAGCAGCCGAGGTGGACACTTTCTCTTTGACCCGAATTTCTTGGATACAGCGTTCTTCCTTATAGACAGGACAGTCGCGGGAGGATGCGGCATGGTCACCCTGACAGTTCACACAAAGAGGAGACGGAGGTGGACAGTCACCCTCATGGGCATCCCTGCCACAAGTGACACATTTAGCCGCATTGGAACAAGACTGTCGAGTGTGATTGAAACGCTGACACTGGTAGCAGCGCGTAGGTGTCGGGACATAGGGGCGAACAGAAATAACCTCGTAGCCCGCCTTGATGCGCGATGGCAGCTTAACACTATCGAAGGTCAAGAAAAGTGTCCGGGTCGGTACAAGGTCATTGTTGACCTTTTTCATGACCCTATGGACAGCCGTCACGCCCTGCTCAGCGAGGAAAGATTGAAGCTCCTCGTCAGTCAATCCGTCGAGGGAGCTAGTATAGACTACACCACGAGACGAATTCAAAGTTCGGTGGGCCTCCACCCGGACAGGGAACGTGTAGAGGAGGGTGGCCCGAAGCAGTTTTTGTGCCTGAAAGGCACTCTCAGTTTCTAGTAATGAGGTGCCGTTACGCAACCTGGTACAAGATTTGACAGATCCGGCTATGGCATCTACGCCCTTCTGAATAACGAAAGGGTTGACAGAGGAAAAATCCTTTCCGTCCTCAGATCGAGAAACTACGAGGAACTGTGGGGCAGGCAGTAGTACTTTTGTCACTGTTGGCTGGTCACGTTTCCGTTTTTGGGTCGAAGTCGAGAGAGATGGAGTGGAATCCATTGCGGAGGAATCCCCCATGATTGCCAGCGTCTCCGATGGCGCGCTCCTTCCTTGTGGGGAACCTCTCAGAGGGCACTCCCACCTTAGGTGAATGTTTACACCTCAGGTCACACCTCCCGAGAAACAGACGGAGGGACCAATCGGCATGGTCAGAAGGTATCAGCTCAGGCAATCACCCCTCCCCGGGCCTGGCCTTTACCAGGGGGTACGCGCGTGCCTTACATGTCTACCCAGGGCGGGGAATTACGCGTTACCACGTCACCGGCTACGCGTGCGAACGCGTGGGTCGGCCTTCAGGCACGCACAGGGAGGAAGGAAGAAGAGGAAAAAGAAGAGAGAGAGGGAGAAAGAGGACAGACTGTCTCGAACGCCGAGGCGGAGACCAGAGAAGGCAAGGAGAAGAAGGCAATGAGAAGGCAAGGAGAAAAAGGCAATGAGAAGGCAAGGAGAAGTCAAGGGAAAGAGTAAGGAAGACAGTGAGGTGGAGAAGAGCAAAGAAAGGAACCAACAAAAGGAAGGAAGAAACGAGAAGTGAAAAACCAAAAAGACCACGATTATAGGTCGTGGAACCGTCCGTCTCCGGACGCAGGCGCTAACTACCCCCGTGAGGGGGATGGACTCCTTTTAGTCGCCTCTTACGACAGGCAGGAATACCGCGGGCCTATTCTAATCCCCGGACCCGCAGGGGGGAACAAGTAAAAAGATCCCTTAAAAGAAGTTGGTTCCCTTCCTGGCTGAGTTCAGCCAGTTAATCAGTAAAACTTTAAATTTGTTGCTGAGAAACTGCCCCTGTCATTCTATATGGCTAATTAGGTGAGTTCTGGAAAGCACAGTCGTCTTTCTCTTTCTAACCCGCGATTAGCCCGTTCTGAAAGCTTTTTTTTTTAATTGATCTTCTGACTGATTTGATGCGGCCAGATTCAATTTTCTCTCGACTGCCGACCACTTGATCTTAGAGTAGCTGTTGCAACCTACATCCGTAATTCCAGTCTCAGTTTTTCGCTACTATTTTTACCCTCTACAGTTTCCTCTAGTACCATAGAAGTTATTCTGTGATTTCTTAACAGATGTCTCATCAGCCTACCCTTTCTTGTCAGTGTTTTCCATATATTTCGTGTCTGTTTTCCGGTGGACCACCTCATTCCCTCATTTCTTACCTTACCAGTTCACCTAATCTTCAACATTCTTCTGTAGCACCACACCTCAAACGCTTCGATTCTCTTCTTGTTTGGATTTCCCAGACAGCATGTTTCACTATCATACAATTCTGTGCTCCAGACGCACATTCTCAGAAATTTCTTCCTCGAATTAAGACCTACGTTTGATAGTAGTAGACTTTTCTTAGCCAGGAACGCTCTTTCTGCCAGTGCTAGTCTGCTTTTGATGTCCTCCTGGATTCGTTCTAATGGGTTATTTTGCTGCCTAGATGGCAGAAATCCTTAACTTCATCTGCTTCGTCATTACCAATCCTGGTGTTAAGTTTCTCGCTGTTCCGATTTCTCCTACTTCTCATTACTTTCGGCTTTCTTCGATTTACTCAGTCCATATTCTGTACTCACTGGATAGTTCATTCCATTCAGCAGATCACTTCATTCCTCTTGACTTTCACTGAGGGTAGCAATGTCATGTGCGAATCTTATTGATATCCTTTCACCTTTAATTTTAATTCTACTCTTGGATCTGTCTTTTATTTTCATCATTGCTACATCTACATCTACGTAATTACTCTGCTATTCACAATAAAGTGCCTGGCAGAGGATTCAATGAACCACCTTCAAGCTGTCTCTCTACCGTTCCACTATCGAACGGCACGCGGGAAAAACGAGCACTAAAATTTTTGTGCGAAATCTGATGCCTTATTGTATCGTATTGATAATTTTTCCCTGTTTAGGTGGGTGCCATCAGAATGTTTTCGCTTTTCGCAATCGGAGGAGAAAACTAGTGATTGAAATTTCATGAGAAGATCCCGTCGCAACGAAAAACGCCTTTGTTTTAATGATTGCCACTCCAATTCACGTATCATGTCTGTGACACTATCTCACCTATTTCGCGATAATAGAGAACGAGCTGCCCTTCTTTGTGCTTTTTCGATGTCATCCGTCACTCCCACCGCACAGCAATACTCCAGAATAGGGCGGACAAGCGTGGTTAAGCAGTCTCTCTAGTAGACCTGTTGCACCTTCTAAGTGTTCTGCCAATGAATCGCAGTCTTTGCTTTGCTCTACCCACAATATTATCTATGTGATCGTTCCAATTTAGGTTATTTGTAATTATAATCCCTAACTATTTAGTTGAATTTACAGCCTTCAGATTTGTGTGTCTTATCGCGTAATCGAAATTTAGCGGATTTCTTTTAGTACTCATGTGAATAACTTCACACTTTTCCTTATTCAGGATCAATTGCCACTTTTCGTACCATACAGATATCTTATCTAAATCATTTTGCAAGTCGTTTTGATCATCTGATCACTTTACAAGACGGTAAATGACAGCATCATCTGCAAACAATCTAAGAGGCTACTCAGATTGTCTCCTATGTCATTAACATAGGTCAGGAACAATAGAGGCTTCTTCGATGTATAGGTTAGATAGTAGGGACAAAAGGCTACATGCCTGTCTTCGCATCCTTTTTAATCAGAGGACTTCGTTCTCCGTCTTCTACTCTTCTTGTTCCCTCTTGGCTCTTGTACATTTTATTTTAAACGTAGTTGCCTGTAGGTTACCCTTATTTTTCACAGAATTCCGAGCATCTTACACCTTACCTTGTGTTAAATATTCAGTTTTCGCAGTGCCTTGGCGCAGAGGTGTCTCTCAAAGGTCGTGTGACTATGGGTTCTTACCTCCTGTGGACAACATATTTCGAAAGCTACGCCACCCCTAAGTGACGTGACTACGGTGAGCAGGTTATTCAAAACAAACTACTATGGCCGTTTAAAATACGAATATTTTTACAGAAATATTTTTAGTCGTAAAATTGTACTAGCACCAACTGGAAAGTAGTTCAAATATTTGTTGACATCCTTAGTACAACATTATGATAATACATTATGACCCCTGGACCTGTCATTGTAGTTAAATATCCGTAACTGTTACAGTGGCTGTAACCAATATCAGTGTGAAATTAAGTAGAGCTATGATTTTGGTAAAACTTTCCGTATTTTTCACAGAATCTGATACGGACTGGCCTAAATGATAAAGTAATTACTATAAAAATAAAGAGAAAGAAGGTTAATTCAAATTGTGTAGTAGAACTTTATAGTATCAAGTAATAAATCTTAAACGCTGTGTTATTCTTTAAATTGGACAATTTCTCTAAAACACTATCCTTAGAAAACTTATTAACGAAGTTTTAAGTTATCAGCAATGACATTCTCTCCTGTTCTTTGCCTGTTGCAGCATGTTGGGTCCCACACAAGCTTTTTAAATCCTTTCCTTTGTTCCCATACAGGCGCTCACAAGCTGATCACTTCATCTGCTAAGTTATTGTGAAGTCTGTATTTCGTAAGGGGCGGTAACGTTTAAAAAGCTATTTGTTAAGCAAATAAACTTCCTCCAAGTAAAAACTGAGTAAGGTGCGCATTTCAGAGAGAGAGAGAGAGAGAGAGAGAGAGAGAGAGAGAGAGAGAGACGCTCCGTCGTAGTTCGTTTTTGTTTTGCTTTGCTTTAGGGTGCAAAAACAACTTGGGTCATATGCACCTAAGTTAAAACTATAGAACACAAAGGCAGTGAGGAGTTAAAAAACGACTATACGTCAGTCCCAATTGACGTAATAGAAGACAGCTAAAAACAAGCACTTGGAAAAAGGGCTGAAAAAGGCGTCATACAGAAACGGAGGTCCAAAACTAAGAATTAAATGGCCTTCGTCATATTGCTTTGGCGGATATAAAGTAGGACGTGGTCGACAACACGCGAGTCATTTGCTAAAACGGCTGATAACTCAGACGGCAAACCCAAACGGGAACATAAACTGTTAAAACATGCAATTTCCCATCAGGAAGTGGGGGGCAGTTAAAACTTGGGCGCAATGTGTACAAAGTAGTGGAGTGGAGTAGCGCCACTTAGCAAATGACGGTGGCTAAAAAGGCAGTGCCCAATACGCAACCGAGTTAAAATAATCTCCTCTCAGCGGGAGGGCCGAGAGGAAGTCGTCTAATGTGCTGGGAGAGGCTTAAGCCGAAGCTTATTCCCGTGAAGGAAGGACCATTGGCAACCCGTCATGACCAGGAACCCACAGAAACATGACACTGGCTCCCCAAAGAGTGGACAAGTGGCAGTTTTCCTGGACCCGCTGCACTAAGGGATGGGCGGTGTACAGTGCACATAGACTTTGAAGGGCACTGAGAGTCTGAGCAGAGGACACAATTGGAATGGTTGTGTCGCCAAATGTACTCCGTGGCCTGATACGAGGCGAAGAGCTCGGCTGTAAATACTAAGGAGTGTGCCGGAAGCTGATATCGAAAGACACGGGTGCCAATGACGAAGGAAAAGCCGACCCCACGGCCAGTCCCAGAGCTATCAGTGTATACAAAGGTACTATCGCGAAGTTCCATGCGAAGGTCATGAAACTGAAGGCGATAGACCGAGGCTGGAGTAGTGTCCTTAGGAAGCGAATGAAGGCCAAAGTTAACATGGGCCGCTTCACGAAGCAAAGGTGGTGAAGGGTTCACACCCACCGGGCAAAGCGCAGGTAGTGTGAAGTTAAGCCGCCATAGCAAGTGCCAAAAGCGGACTCCAGGAAGTAAAGAGAAGGACGACGAGACCCATACTGACGATGAAAGGAATCATCGAAGGAAGCGGCATAGGATGGGTGGCCACGCATGGCCGACAAACGGCTGAGGAGGAAGTCACGGCGGTAGGAAAGTGGTAGTTCAGCAGCTTCAGCATACAGACTCTCAACTGGGTTAATGTAAAAGGTTCCCGTGGCGGATGCCACGATGGTGGATAGAGATGAGACGGCGTAAGATAGATGGACGTGCAGACGCATAGACAAAGCACCCATGTCGAATTTCGAATGGACAAGGGAACGATACAAACGGAGGAGGGTGGCCTGATCAGCACCCCAGGAAGTACCATTCAGGACACACAGGATATTGAGGAACCGTGTACAGCGGGCTGCCAGTTACGACACATGGGAGGACCAAGAGCGTTTCCTATCGAGCATGAGACCCCAGGAATTTCATAGTTTCAACGAACGGAAGGGCAACAGGTCCAAGATGTAAAGATGGTGGGAGAAACCACTTGCGTCGCCAGAAATTCGTACAGACGATTTTGTCAGTGCAAAAGTCATTGTCGATGCTCCAGGAGTAAAGACGATCAAGACACCGCTGAAGACGCTGCTCAGTGAGACAGGTCCATGGAGAACTGTAATAGATGGCAAAATCGTCAACAAAAAAGGAGCTGGAGATGCCCAGTGGGAGACAGGCCATGATAGGGTTAATGGCGATAGCAAAGAGGACGACACTCAGAACGGAACCATGAGGCACACCGTTTTCCTGGATAAAGGTGTCCGACAAGGCAGAACCTATACACACCTTGAACACTCGTTGTAAAAATGCTTGAAGGAAACAGAGCAGGCGGCCTCAAAAGCACCACGTGTAAAGAGTACGGAGGATACCAGTTCTCCAGTAGGTGCCGTAGGCCTTCTCCAAATCGAAGAACATGGCCAGAGTCCGGGATTTCCGCAGAAAAGCATTCATGACATGGGTGGACAAAATAAGGATATGGTTAACTGCAGAACGCGGTGCTCTAAATCCACACTATGCATTCGCCAGTAAATTGCGAGACTCGAGGCACCATACCAGCCGGGCATGAATTACACATTCCATCAACTTGCAAGGCTAGATGAAAGGGAGCTGACAGTGGCTTCACGCCAAAGTCTGGGAAATGTGCCCACTGCCCAGATGTGGTTGTACGTGTTAAGCAGAAAGTGCTTGCCCCCAAGAGAAAGGTCTGCAACATCTGAATGTGGATGGCGTCCAGCCCTGGGGCGGAGGATCGCGATGAACTGAAAGCATGATCAAGCTCCCTAACAGTAAAGGCAGCATTGTACCACTCGCGATACTTTGGAGAGAAGGGTATCGCCCGAGCCACTTCCGCTCGTTTCCGATGGAAGAAGGCAGGGTGATAGTGGGAAGAGCTCGAAACTTCCGCAAAATGGTGGCCCAATGTGTTGGAGATAGCAATAGGGTCCATGATAACATCGTCTACTACTGTGAGGCAGGAAATGGGGGAATGGATCTTGGTCCCAGAGAGCCATCAGAGGTTGACCCACATGACAGGGGTGGAACTGTTAACAGAACTAGTGAATGAAACCCAGCTCGCTCGTTTGCTTTCCTGAAGAACGTGGAGACACTTTGCACGCGTCGGTTTATAATGAATGCAGTTCGCCACTGTAGAATGACGGTTAAAAACGAGGCGAGCACGTCTGTGTGTGAATGGCATTGTGGTATGCCTCAGTCCACCAAGGGACTGGGGCACGACGTGGTAAGGAGGAAGTGCAAGGAATGGAACGCTCTGCAGCAGGAAGGATAACGTTGGTGTGAGAGTCCACCTGGGGAAATCTTGTTGTTCTGAGGTCGCCAGAGAGGAGTAAAGCTGCCCGTCAGCCATAGTAAGCTGCTATTTGGGCGTAGATGCAGATGGGGTAGGAGTTAAGAAACGGATAGCACATGGGAAATGATCGCTCGAGTAGGTGTCGAAAAGAACAAACCACTCAAGACGATGGGCAAGCTGGACAGTGCAAAAGGATACATCCAAATGGGAATAGATGTGCGAGGAGTCTAAAAGGAAAGTGGGTGCCTCAGTGTTATATTAAGGAAGAAGTAGTTCGTGACAAAGGTCAGCCAACAGGGCACCTCTCTGACAGGTCCTGGGAGAGTCCCAAAGGGGATAATGTGCATTAAAGTCATCAAGTAGGAGAAATGGGGGAGTTGAAGGAAGTCTGCCCTGGTGACATCGAATGACAGAGGTGCATAGGGAAAAAGTCAGACAGCGAAGGAAAAGAACTGCAACAGCTTGAAAAAGGGTAGTCAGGGAGATGGGTTGACTACGAATGTCATCCCATATGAGCAGCATGATGCCCCCATGAGATGGAATGCCGACTTCAGGGGGAAGGTCAAAACAAATCAGTAAGTACTGTGAAAGCTCTAAGCGGTTGTGAGGGCGCAATTTCGTTTCCTGAAGGCAGAGTACAAGGGGATGTTGCGATGCTGAAAGCAGCCGTAAATCCTCATTGTGGGACCGAAGGCCGCGAATTCCGTTGGAGGACAGTCATGAGGAGGAAGAGATGGAGTGTCAACTCGGCGGCCACCGAGTGACAGTCTGTGTAGAGTCGTTGCTACAGGGCATAGAAGCAGGATGATCCTGCTCCATGGGGTCAACAGAAACGTCAGCCTGCTTCTGCGGTCGGTCTGTGGAGTCCAACGCTGAAAAGCGGCTGGTGGTGCGCACCAGCGATACAGAGGTTGGCTGGGCTAAGGTACCACATGGTGACAGCGTCAAAGACGATCTTCGAGTTGACAAAGGGGAAGACCGTTTGCCTTTGGTGGACTACTTCGAGCCTTTCCGGTTAGAGGAAGACTTGGGTGGTGTTTGGCTGGAGGGACGGATGAAGTCTTCATGGGAGTACTCCTCCTCACATTTCCTGCCTGCTGGTTGTGTTGCTGGTGGCTTCGCTCCTTGGGGAGAGAGTTTGGAGAGTTCTTGTACAGTGGGACAGGGGGATGGCGATGCTACCTTGACAATGGGTGATTTCACAACCTCAGAGTTGAATTTGAGGTCACATGTCTGCATGGCGATATTCTTCATGGAGCGAGGTGTAACAAGAACAGAACTATAGGTGCCAGTCGGGAGAACACAGGGTTTTTGACTAGCGAGTAACTTGTAAGCTACTGGTAAGACACTTTCTCCTTCATCCGAATCTCCTGGACAGCCTGTACATCAAGATAAACGGGACAATCCCTAGAGGAGGCGGCATGGCCGCCATTGCAGTTGATACTGTGGGGAGCAGGAGGTACCCTCGTGTGCATGCCTACCACAGGTTACACATTTGGCTGCGTGTCGACAAGACAGTCTAGTGTGGTTGAAACGATGACACTGGTAGCAGCGCATCAGGTTCGTGCTTTGATCTTGGACGGCAGCACCACTATCAAAGTTGAGGAAAAGAGTGTGGGTGGGCACTAAGGAGGAATCTACCTTTTTTATTACACGATGGACGGCAATGACATGCTGAACAGAGAAGTAAGACTGGAATTTGGCCTCAGACCATCGAGCAGCCTGATGCAAATTACACCAGGGGAAGAATTCAAAGTTCTATGGGCCTCAACAGGAACAATGTAGTTGTGGAGAAGTGAGACAGCAAGCAGGTGTTGTGACAGAATCAGAAGCAGTCTCGAAAAGCAAAGTGCTAGTCAGCTAACGAGAGCAGGATTGCACATGGCCAGCAATTGCATGAACACCTTCCTGATTTACCGTTGTGAAAGTACATGACACCATGAGGAACCGTGGCGCAGGGGGAAGGGTCTTGGAATCATTATCCTCATTACGTTTACGTTTCGTAGCTGTTGATTGGGAAGATGATTGACGCATTGCGAGAAAATCCCCATGATTGCCAGATTCTTCTATGGCGCAATCCTTCCAACTGGGGGCTCTCTTCACAAGGAGGCGCACCCGCCTTAGGTGACTGCTCACACCTCAGGTCGCACCTCCCGAACACCTGACAGAGGGACCAATCGGCAATTTAGGAAGGTTGCAGCTCAGACAATCACCGCTCCCTGGGCCTGGCCTGTACTAGGGGGTACGTGCTAACCCTACCTGTCCACCCGGGGCTGGGAATTACGCGTTATCCAGTCACCTGTTACGCGCCATATGCGTGGACCGGCCTTCAGGATGGCACAGGGAGGAAGAAAAAAAAAAAGAGGAACTTCAAACACCGAAGCGAAGTAACTAGAGGAGAAGGGAAACGAAGGAAAGAAAATGAATCGAAAAACAAGAGACTGTTCTTACACCAGCGACAGACAATGCAGAAAATTCCTAATAACATCCTAGACATGGTCCCTAAGGGAGGGGAAAAGAATAGCAAGAGGATACACATGCAGCACGGAAGGGACAGAAGGCTTCAAAAACTGGGGTTCTGTCGTAGTATTGCACTTTTCTACTATTACACAAATGTTAAAACACAAACCAAAAAGTGATTTATATGGCTGAGACTCCTTACGCCTGCGAGAGAGAGTGTGTGACTCCCGATATAAAAACCCTGAATATAATGTGGAACATTACGTGTATAGTCGCACGTTAGCTCAACGTGTTCGGGCAGAGGGATAGCTGCCCTCTGTAATAAAAAACCGAGTGAATGGATCAACATGAACTTTTAACAAGCGTCATGGGACGACGGCCCCGAACAAATACAATGACCAATATCGAAAAAATGAGATAAAAAAATTTAACTTCTCCTTTCAAAATTGAAGTTATATTAATGTGACTGAATTATAAGTAGTTACTCGAATGGAACTTTTTGGGAAAGAGAAGTCCCTTCCCCAATATTTTTACACAATTACGTCCCACTCTTCCAGACATAAAATTAATTACACCATCTGGTATAAAATCTCTGTGGCTCTGGAGAATTCTGGCGATCTTCAGCTTTGAAAATTCTTAAAATAATCTAAGGCACAATCGTACGCCTTGGGAGAAGCCGTCTGGGTGCTATGACGTATTCACTCTGCAGTATGCAAGTCAGTGTCAAAGTTGCGTATCAATTTCGATAACGTCCGGAATTTAATCTCTTAGGATAGAGGATAAACGACCGTTGTGCAGGCTCTATTGATTTCCAAGGATATAAACTTCCCTACGAGTTACGACACGCCAAATAATGTTCCGAACAACAGACAAGGGAGAAGTTAAAATAACCCAGGAATTGAACGTACCTTTTCCATTTATGAAACTACATTTTTTTCGTAAAGGATTTTCCTAGCTACTTTTCAGTATACGTCATCCTCTTGTATGAGACTAAACGTTGTCGTAATTCATAAAACTACATTCGGTATTCAAAATGGCAATCCTATCAGCAATTCTATTTCAGAAGTAGTCATAATGTACACGTAATGTTCCACGTTGTATCCACGGAGTTTTTATGTCAAGAGTCAGAGATAATCTGTTTCTTCCAGTCGTAAGTAGTCTTTGAGCCATATAAATCACTTGCTCACTGATATGTAAATATTTGTGCTATTTGAGAAAATTATGGTGCTACACTGTTAAACAGTCTTTAATATTGTTGTGGCAAGGTGTGATACATTATTAGTTGGAGTCTGGTAGGTGATGGACGTATTCATTAGTGCTATGTTGACTCGTGATTGTGTGTTAGATGAAGAAAGATTTATTTTGAAGGATGGCAAGGATGAATATGATGTATATATTGTAAGGCGAAGAGAATAAAAATTTTGAACAGCTTTTTTCAAGAGAAGTTTGAGGTAACTGCGCAGCTAGTTCGTTGGAATGATTGTTGCCAGCTAGTTAACTTTGTTCTCTTGCTCAGAGCTTAGAGTAAGACCACCCGACTTCCTCGAGTCATGCCTTAACACATCAACTGATCAAGCTGTTTGGTTTTTACAGAAATTCTCTGTTAGCGTTGTACCCATTTTAAAATATTCTTCGCTTTGTTTAGCATAGTATTGTTCAAATCAATGTTGTGTGTGAAGATCGCGCAAGATTTACTCTGGCTTTTTGGATAAATACTTCATTCTAAAATCGTTGACTTGGAATACAATATCATAGTGATATTAAATAAGGTTAATCGTTGCACATTACCACATTGCATCATATGGCATGCAACACTTTGAATACTGTTTGAAAACTTTATTTAAAAATAGAAATCTGGCTTAGCCGCTGACTGCTTGCTGTTCGCTGTTGTGCTTTAGAGAAATCTGTACCGATGTTGTCAAGACGGGAGAGAAGTGACAGTTTCGTAAGGGTTTTACTTTTGTTGCACGTTTAATATAAAGACAAGTTGTATTCAGACCAGTTACAGCACAATTCAAATTAGGCTCTGTGTAGTCAAAGGTTAGCATACGACTTTAATAACAGTTTGTGGGTACGTAGTTTTGTTAATACGTAGTCTTTTATGAAGTGGGAAATAAAGTAGGGCTAAATTTTGAATTCAGTCAGTCTCAGAGGTCATTTTCAGATGCAACTGACAGTGGGTTAAAAAACACGCTAAATATTGGGTTCGACTGCAAAAGGCAATACCATTCTGCTTGTTTCCGTTGCGTCAGGGTAAAGATATTGTTTTACTTGTTTTCACAGCAGAAATCTTTCCTGTTTTAGGTCGGTTGGTTCATTTCTGGGAGTGGACCAAACAGCGAGATCAGCGGTCCCATCCGAGTGGGGAAGGAAATCGGCTGTGCCCTTTTAAGTGGAGACGAAAAGCCAGTGGGCTTCAAAAATTTGGTTTTTAGATTTTAGAATATATCAAATGCCTGGTCTTTCCTGCGTGAACAATGTTTTATATAAATAAGACACTTTTTTCGTGAGATATGGTTTTCCTGACGCTCTGTGCAAGTTGGCAGTTAGATGTCACGCTTTCCTTTTTGCGCCATGCAAAGATAATGCACAGCAGTCTTTTACTCCTTGGATATTATTTCATGCTTCTATTGTTTTATCGTTTCATTGTTTCCTACCCTGTATCTACTATCGATACTCGTTTTTCCTATCGTGTTTGTTATTGTTATCGAGCGTTAATGGTTGTACTTAATGAAGTTTGTTAGGGAAGTACGCGTTGATTTATTTTTTCTTTGGCACCGCGTGTTTTCATAAAAATGCCGTGAATAAAGAAATTCTCGCCTAAATTAGAATTCAGATGAAATAAATACGTAAAGGTAAATGAGGTTAGTGGGTCAAAGGACTCAAGAATGATAGACATACATAAAATCAGCACATCAACACTGCAGTGTCTTCAAGGCATTTCCTCCCAGTCAGCTTGTGGAGATGAACATTAGTTTGGAAATATTATGGTGAACCTTAGCATGCTCTGCGATTTCATTTCCAAAAATACTGTATGCAGAATATGTGGTGGCGACGTATCTTTGGGTGAGAATCAGCGTCTTCGTAAAGGGATTGCGTCAAACCTGACATTGAGCTGCACAAAACGTGGTTCAGTTGCTACAACAATGTCAAAAATTGTAAATAATAATTTATATGAGAACAACATCAGGCTAGTTTATGGTCTCAGGGATGGAGGCAGGCAAACACTTATCTGCAATACTTGACATTCCAAATCCCCCTGCAAAATTTATGACTTACAATAATGTTATTGGTACTGTTGTTGCTGAAGGAAGCTCAATGAGAACCATGACAGTGAAAGTGGTGCTATTTGTGCATGTTTTGAGGCAGCTATCAGAAACGTGGACACACTTCACTAAATGATGTCGTGACAGCTACATCATTTGATACCAGCAAGGTAATTGATGTAGAGATTCTAAGCAAATACAGTAAAACTTCTGGCAGTGGAAGTGAGAAAGAGCATGAACGTAACTGTCAGATGAATTATACTGGTCCAAGTAGTGGGATGGAAGTAGCAGGAGTTCTCAGGATTTTTAATCGTTCAGTGGCAAACGGAGGTGTCAGATACACACTGTATTTAGGGGGCAGTGACAGCAAGGCTTATGATCGGGTATGTGCAGAACAACCTGGTGGTCCTAATGTCACAATTTCTAAATTAGAGTGCATTGGGCATGTCCAGAAGAGAATGGGGTTGTAACGTTCCCTGGCAAACTCACACTATTAATAAACAAAAATTTAATTGTACCATATACACTGCTATGAAGCAATTTGTATATACTGTAATTATTTAACAAAAAATATTATTTAATTTTGTGTAAAAGACATTCGTTATTATTGTAATATTTTCTGTAGTGATATTCTCGATGTATTTATGATTGTAATATTTCTATACTCATAATGTAATTGCGAAATGTGTCAATATCTGCGATAACAAAAATGTAAAATTCAGCCACAGAGGAAAATAATGTTGTAAGATTACAAAGAGATGTTAATGGTCAGCAGTAATATAAAAACCACCACGTAGTGTGTATTTTTTGTCGTCTCCCTGTAGAGCTGAAAGTGAGAGCAAGCTGTGACGTAGCATTTTATGAACGGGTAGACTTCTTCTGTCTGTATCTAGATTTAGCGGCCATTAGAGGAGAAATTACAAACTAATGTAAGTTGAATTATTGTTGTGGTCTAAATACATTATAATTTATCAAAAGTGTGTATTATTAATGTAAATTAGCTTGCCCATGTCATCTATAATATTTCTTTAAAGAATTTTCAGCGTTTTTAGCGGTGTTGCTGGGCTGTGCCGCGACCGATTTGCAGCGGCGGCACATTTAAAAAATTGTTCCGCTAAGAAAAATTAACCAAACCCGTAAATCGGGAGCAGGTAAAAATTAGCAGTGAATTAAGAAAATGTTTTTTCTTTTACAGCGATCCTGAGACTGACGGAGTTATTTACTAGTTTTACATTTGTGCATTCATTCATAGGCGGATAGTTAACGTTGGAATTCAACAATTTTGGTTCTTTCAAATACACTCCTGGAAATTGAAATAAGAACACCGTGAATTCATTGTCCCAGGAAGGGGAAACTTTATTGACACATTCCTGGGGTCAGATACATCACATGATCACACTGACAGAACCACAGGCACATAGACACAGGCAACAGAGCATGCACAATGTCGGCACTAGTACAGTGTATATCCACCTTTCGCAGCAATGCAGGCTGCTATTCTCCCATGGAGACGATCGTAGAGATGCTGGATGTAGTCCTGTGGAACGGCTTGCCATGCCATTTCCACCTGGCGCCTCAGTTGGACCAGCGTTCGTGCTGGACGTGCAGAACGCGTGAGACGACGCTTCATCCAGTCCCAAACATGCTCAATGGGGGACAGATCCGGAGATCTTGCTGGCCAGGGTAGTTGACTTACACCTTCTAGAGCACGTTGGGTGGCACGGGATACATGCGGACGTGCATTGTCCTGTTGGAACAGCAAGTTCCCTTGCCGGTCTAGGAATGGTAGAACGATGGGTTCGATGACGGTTTGGATGTACCGTGCACTATTCAGTGTCCCCTCGACGATCACCAGTGGTGTACGGCCAGTGTAGGAGATCGCTCCCCACACCATGATGCCGGGTGTTGGCCCTGTGTGCCTCGGTCGTATGCAGTCCTGATTGTGGCGCTCACCTGCACGGCGCCAAACACGCATACGACCATCATTGGCACCAAGGCAGAAGCGACTCTCATCGCTGAAGACGACACGTCTCCATTCGTCGCTCCATTCACGCCTGTCGCGACACCACTGGAGGCGGGCTGCACGATGTTGGGGCGTGAGCGGAAGACGGCCTAACGGTGTGCGGAACCGTAGCCCAGCTTCATGGAGACGGTTGCAAATGGTCCTCGCCGATACCCCAGGAGCAACAGTGTCCCTAATTTGCTGGGAAGTGGCGGTGCGGTCCCCTACGGCACTGCGCAGGATCCTACGGTCTTGGCGTGCATCCGTGCGTCGCTGCGGTCCGGTCCCAGGTCGACGGGCACGTGCACCTTCCGCCGACCACTGGCGACAACATCGATGTACTGTGGAGACCTCACGCCCCACGTGTTGAGCAATTCGGCGGTACGTCCACCCGGCCTCCCGCATGCCCACTATACGCCCTCGCTCAAAGTCCGTCAACTGCACATACGGTTCACGTCCACGCTGTCGCGGCATGCTACCAGTGTTAAAGACTGCGATGGAGCTCCGTATGCCACGGCAAACTGGCTGACACTGACGGCGGCGGTGCACAAATGCTGCGCAGCTAGCGCCATTCGACGGCCAACACCGCGGTTCCTGGTGTGTCCGCTGTGCCGTGCGTGTGATCATTGCTTGTACAGCCCTCTCGCAGTGTCCGGAGCAAGTATGGTGGGTCTGACACACCGGTGTCAATGTGTTCTTTTTTCCATTTCCAGGAGTGTAACTTAAATGTATAGTGAAGTGTGTTTTATCGATGATAAGTAAACGTCGGCTTGGCAATATTTAACCATTTTCTGCTAATAGAGACAGTCTTGTGTTCCATAGCTAACGCCGGGAAAGAATTCAGTAAATATTAAAAAAAACCACTGCATTTCGAAAATGTGTGCCGAGGCTGAGTTATATAAAGGATTTAATTCTCAACTAAATATTCTTAATCAGTTAATATGAATTCACATAATTTTAAACGTACTTAATTCTGTGTAAATGAATTTTTATTACCACACGTAAATAAGAGGTCCTACAACAAAGTTCGTACGTACAGAAGAAAAAGAAAAATAAAATAACAAAAACGCTATTTTTTTAAAAAAGGTAACTATTATGTATTTATTTTTTTTTAATTTCATTAAAGGGTCCAGGTTGGGAAGATTATTGAAAGAAAAGTGAAAAATAGTATTGGAAGATGGTAAGAAGATAGGTGGTAAAGGTCGCCTGACAAATGTTGAAATAGATACATTACAGAATTATTATGGCTTGGCCATAAGAAGAAATGTAGGGAATTTAGAAAACATGAAAAAAGCTTATGGGCTATCTTTTCCCATAATCTTTCCACAAATTAAAATCCAGTGCATGGTCTTTGCCTGTATGATCCTGACACTTGGTGCAAGTAGAAGAGAAGTGTCACATATGACCACAAACATTCTTTACCTCCATCAGTAATGAATGAAATTAAACCCATATTTAGAGACTTTTGTAAAGATACCTTGTTGAAGAAATATGTTCATGGGAAAATCCAAAATTTAAATGAATGTGTGAATTCTGTCATTAGGAACTGGTTACTGAAAACTGTATTTGTTCAGCTTACAGCCCTCAAATTTGGTGTTTATGGTGCTTTTTATGCTTCAATGATGGTGTAATTAGAAACCTGGATATTTTGGAATTGTTGGGCATAAAATCTAGTGGAAATTCTGCAAAAACCTTGGAGCAAATAAAGAGAGAATTCGCAAAGCAGATATTGCTAATTTAAAATGCACAAAAGAAGTCAGACAGAAAAGAAGAGGGACCAAGAGAAAAGAAGATCAGTATGATTCAGACGATGCTCTGTATGGTGCAGGATAATATTAATGGTAAGTAATTCTCATCAATAACTATACTAGAACTGCAACATTCAACTTTAAATGGATTTTTCTCAAAACTACATTTTTGTGCTTTCAGGTAGCATTATTTGATAAACTAATGGTGTTAGAAACATGAAATTTGGTCAATTTGTACTGCAGATGGTAATAAGTTATTACAGGTAAATTGAGATCCACCAAACAATCAAACTGTTTTACAATAATTAATGTACGAAAAAGTTAAATTTTTCTAGTGAAAGAAGAAATTTTTTCCTTCAAAACCATAAGAGGTATTATGTTCATTTTACTTGTAAATTGAGGCATACAGGTTGTACATATGCAGCGAAAATTTCATTGTTTTATCACTCACAGTTCTTTTGAGAAATGTACCTATTCAAAGAGTGAAATAGCATTGGCCGAATAGGGATAAAAATGGCCTTCCATCTCCCCTTAAGGAACAGTGCCGGCATTTTCCTGAACATATGTAGGAAAATCAAGTAGAACCTAAATCAGGATGGTCGGACGCGGGTTTGAACCGTCGCCGCTCGAATACGAGTCCGGTGTGCTAACCACTTCCTGCTTTAATTAAACACAGTGTGGCCATTACACTTGTGATGTACGACACCATCAGTGGGTGTGATAAAAAGACAATTTTTGCCTCTTTTTGACCAGAAACACAGATCAAGATCACTGATCTACCAACAGATCACTCTCTGCTGCCACTCACGGAAACACAGCGGGCACCTTATGCCAGTAAGGCCGGTATTACACTATCACATTTCTTTGTCAAAGTTGATACGTCAAATACTTATGTCAAAGAAATTTCATGACTAAAGGGAACTTTGTCAAATCTCGCCAGTCATCAAATAAATATGAGCAGATCTAGGGCCTTGGCGTAGATTTGATCATAAAAGTCGTTCGTCTTATGTTCACTACAATGTGAAATGTAACCACTTCGAGCGCTGGCGTCGCTACAGCTATTTGACGTTTGTGAAGCGTTTTTGTAAACATGGCTTCAAAATAGCCTTGTTCCTTCGACCCATTTTTTTAACAAACTTTCTTCAACTAGGGTGATGGGCGACGAAGGGCACAGTGCATGCTATTAATTGTGCGTTGATGGGCAGGTGGAATATGCTGCAGGAGACTTCTTGTCCACAATAACTGCTACAGCCATCCACCTCTACGTCTGGCAACATCCAGGCAACTTTTCAGCAAGCCTGAAGAGGATGTGGTCACATTCTAAAATAAAAAATTATCTTAGCTTTCCATTCCACTTTGTCTATTTTTTGAACTCTGGATGCCACAAGTTAAGAAGCGCTTCATCTGTTTCGTATTTTTTTATTTATTTTGTAGATGTTGAAACACTAATTCCATTAATTAAATTTTTCGAAATTAAAAATCGTTCTTATTACCCATTTGGCGTACTAAACACTTCTTTATCTTCAAATATTCCGCCTTCAGGGCTTTATAAAGCGCCTCACATTATTCTGGAATTTTTTTGGTTAATGTGGAATGTGATATTCAAGTGCTGTGTTGTAAACTAGAGTAGCTCCCTCATGTATCAAGAAATCGCAGTGTCACAGTTTGCTTGTCTCCTGCACATGTAACATTTCTCAAGAGAGTATTCTGTTTTGTTATATAAGAAGCCACTTTACTGAGCAAATACTGAAATACATACTCATCCATTCGTAAGTGATTTATATATTAAGACTTCTTCCACTTTCAGCTCTCTCAACGAATTTTGCTGAATGATTTTACCATCTAGAGATAATACCTAGGGCTTCAAGCTTCAAAGTATGTTTCCTTTTTATCCGCCGCTTTTCTTCCAAATACAAACAGTGCAATTGTGGTAGTAGCAACTGCAGCGCGTAATAACAAGATATCGTCAGCCATCTTGAAATCTGACGAAAAATATGACAGTGTAATCCCCCTGTTTAGCGTCAAGTAGAAGATCTTTGTCAAAGATAAAATGGTTCAAGTGGCTCTGAGCAATAGGGGAACTCTGAACAGAACTGGATAGCGCGCCATAATGGGAAATTTCTCTTTTCTAGACTGTACAGTGTTGCAACCTGTTGTATGGGCATGTAACTATTTCTCCGAATGGAAGGGAAGTCAGGGTAGCTATTTTGATTTAGTTTGAAGTGCGAGATCTAAGTGAATTATTTTCCGTCACGTTACCGCTTGCGTTGTTCTAACGTTTGGTGAATTTCAACGCCAGGTAAGTTGTTAATTGTATAACCTAAAATGACACATTCCCTTAAAGTGCATGGCATTTGTTATACTTTAGTTATTAATTGCGTTTAAATACGTCAGTTATTACACTCCATAAAAGTTGTTAACCTCAAAAGTGCTCTTGGGGCGGAACGGGACGGGGCAGAATGGGATAGTGTCCCGTTCTGCCCCGTCATATTTTGATGCAAGTAGAAAGCAAACCCAGCCTGGATGTTCATGGATGCCAGACTCTCCCAACTAGCTATGTTCGCCGATGAACTCAGCTTTCCAGATATCGCCCGAGGCTGTCATTCCAATCCCACTAGTCTGTCAAAATACTCTGCGGACTACAAGACGAAAAGGAAAAACCGTCATATTAACATATTTTCCTTATAAGAAGGAACTGCAGAATGCTGTCGCACGTAAAGTAGGCCTACAGAAAGGAGGGTGGTGCACAAATATAAACAATGTCAGGACAGAGACGTCAGGTGCAGTGCAACTTAAGGCAAAAATATCAAACTGTACACCCAAAAAACCAAAACAGTATATCAAAGACCTTAAGAAAAATAAAAGGAAGAAGATAATGGAGAAGAGAGAATCAGAGAGAGACAGAGAGAGAGAGAGAGAGAGAGAGAGAGAGGATGCTGAGTGTCTCTACTGTGGGGGCTTCTACTCCGTTTCTAATGAGGGCTGGGTCGCATGCCAGAATGGGCACACAATTCATGTGGTGGCATAGACAGTGAAGCTGAAATACTGATTTGTGACTATTGTCGAAAGGGCTAGTAGTTAGTGGTTTGGTGGTTATTAAGCATTGCACGTTTTTCAGAATGACATTAAAATATTTTCTTTTTTGAAGAATGACTTTTTAATTGTTTAAATTACACATTCCTTAGTCTGAATTGCCTGTTATACAACATTTTGTTATAGTTTAATACGATATTCGTAATACAAGTTCAACGTTTATGCAATAACTTAACAAAAAATTCCCTTATCCCATTCTCCCCCGTGGGTGGGGCGGAACGGGAAATATGTAAGACTTTCTTTGAAAAATTGTAAAAAATGCAAAATGTGTTGTAAGTGATTTTAAAATAAGGTATATTAGGTTACACTACAAGGTGTATTTTTATCACTTTAAGAAGTTTTTCCTTGTGTCCCCTTATTTTAAAGAAATTGTTAAACATTAAGTATCCCATCAAAATATCCACGGGTGTACTGCCGGTCTACAGTGTCCAACGGGCACAATATTTCGACGATCATACATGTCGCCATCATCAGGTGAACTGACGAACTGAACTCCTGTGAACGTGCCGGCACGGAGATCCGTACGCTATGGCTGCTCAGAGAGAACTGGGTTCGGTCGCGGCGGCGGCCGATTTAAATACCCTCCGCCCGCGGCGTGCTCCCTCCGCTGTCCGCGCCCCGCGCCACGGTCGCGCGGTGGAACAGATTGCGACGGCGTCTGAGATGACGTCGGAGTGATGGCTCTGTCCGCCGTGGTCGCCACAATTATACGTTTGCTCGATTTACTCTTGATTAACCCAATCGCTGGTTCCCAAGCCTTGCTAAGATTATAGCCACAGTCACGGTTTATAAGGTCGTCATTGGTGCGAATTTCTATGGCCTAACAACGCTGTCCTCCGAATGAAACTCGTGCACCGGTGGGGAGCGCCAAAGATGACCTCGGTTTCAGGAATGCCGGCGTGTACCAGATTCCGTGTCAATGTGGCAAGTCGTATATTGGTCAGACGATGCGTACCGTCGAGGATCGATGCCTTGAACACCAGAGGCACACTCGACTGATGTATCCGGGCAAGTCGGCGGTCGCTGAACATTGTTTGTCGGAAAATCACGCTATGGAGTATGAACGCACGAGGATTCTGGTACAGACGTAGAGATACTGGGACAGCGTTGTTAGAGAGGCCATCGAAATTCGCACCAATGACGACTTCATAAACCGTGACTGGCTATAATCTTAGCAAGGCTTGGGAACCAGCGACTGGGTTAATCAAGAGTAAATCGAGCAAATGTATAGTTGTGACGACCACGGCGGACAGAGCCATCACTACGACGTCATCTCAGACGCCGTCGCAATCTGTTCCACCGCGCGACCGTGGGGCGGGGCGCGGACGGCGGAGGGAGCGCGCCGCGGGCGGAGGGTATTTAAATTTGCCGCCGCCGCGACCGCACCCAGTTCCCTCTGAGCAGCCATAGCGTACGGATCTCCGTGCCGGCACGTTCACAGGAGCTCAGTCCGTCAGTTAACCTGATGATGGCGACATGTGTGATCGCCGAAGTATTGTGCCCGTTGGACACTGTAGACCGGCAGTACACCCGTGGATATTTTGATTATCAAATACGCCGGGAGAAACTCAAAAATCACATGAAGTATCCCGTTCCACCCCGAGTTCCCCTATAGGACTATTTGATCAGTCCTCTAGAACTTAGAACTATTTAAACCTAACTAACCTAAGGTCATCACACACATCCATGCCGGAGGCAGGATTCGAACCTGCGACCGTAGCAGTGAAGCGCCTAGAACCGCTCGGCCACAACGGCCGGCTTTGTCAAAGAAATCTAGCGAATATTTGATCATATTTCTTTATCAAAGAATACCGGCCTAAGCGGACTGGTGACGGAGTGGAGTACTCACATGCAGCGCGAGCAGTAGCCGTTGGGCGGGGCGCTGCCGCAGAGGCAGCAGATGCAGGCCTCTGGCAGGGGCGGCACGCGGTGCTCGGCCGGCTGGCCCTGCACGGCCAGCACCACTACCACGTACTTCTCGCTCGTCGGGTCCAGCCGCAGCCGGCTGCACCCTCCGCAGTTGGGGCACTCGCCCAACGGCTCGGCAGCCGCCGTCTTCTGAGTGGCCTTGCGCTGGTACCTCATGTGGTCGGGCCAGTCCGCCAGTCTGACAACAAATTGGAGCACCCATTCACTAATCGCGAACACAATTGTCGATTACAATCTGTATACTGGTTTGGTGGCATTAAGGATATCATCAAAGCAGGACTGGGAATGACAGCTGCTCTTTAGGCGTCTCGGTGGAACTGCTGACCGGTCCGTCACCGAGTGCGATGCATGCGCAGCTTTGCTACAGGGGCTTGACAAAAACATGGAAACGCGAGAAATGCATTCACCAAAGCACAAAAAAATTGCTCCTAGCACTATGGGACTTAACATCTATGGTCATCAGTCCCCTAGAACTTAGAACTACTTAAACCTAACTAACCTAAGGACAGCACACAAACACCCAGTCATCACGAGGCAGAGAAAATCCCTGACCCCGCCGGGAATCGAACCCGGGAACCCGGGCGCGGGAAGCGGGAACGCTACCGCACGACCACGAGCTGCGGACTCATCAAAGTACAGAATGACAATTATTGAACTATATGAAAAAAATCGTAACTTCTGAACGGTTTGCTTTAGGACTTTCAAACACCACGGTTGGCCGCGGGGCATGATGAGAATTAGTATGCGCATTTGTGATTTGGTTTACCGACTAAGCCCACTTTCATTTAGATGGGTTCGTCAATAAGCAAAATCGACGCATTTGGGGGACTGAGAATTCGCATTTCGCGACCGAGAAGTCTTCACATTCAACAGGTGACTGTGTGGTGTGCAATGTCCATTCACGGAATAATTGTAAGAAGGCTCTTTAGGTTTTTATGTTGGTAACGCCACGTAGCGCTCTGTATGAAAATCACTGGCTGTGCTGTGTGCAGTCTGTGGCTGGTTACCATTGTTGTATTCGCTATTGTGTTGGGCAGCTGGATGTGAACAGCGCGTAGCGTTGCGCAGTTGGAGGTGAGCCGCCAGCAGTGGTGGGTGTGGGGAGAGAGATGGAGTTTTGAGAGCGGATGATGTGGACGTGTGTCCATCAGAGACAGTAAATTTGTAAGACTGGATGTCATGAACTGAGATTATATATATAAATCACTTTCGAACATTATTAAGGTAAATACATTGTTCTCTATCAAAATCTTTCATTTGCTAACTATGCCTATCAGTAGTAGTGACTTCAGTAGTTAGAATCTTTTATTTAGCTGGCAGTATTGGCGCTCACTGTATTGCAGTAGTTTAAGTAACGAAGATTTTTGTGAGGTAAGTGATTTGTGAAAGGTATAGGTTAATGTTAGTCAGGGCCATTCTTTTGTAGGGATTATTGAATGTCAGATCGCGTTGCGCTAAAAATATTGTGTGTCAGTTTAGCGTTTCTCAGAATAAGTAGAGAGTACGTTCAGTTTTGCTCAGATGTTTGAAAAGCAAATAACGTAAGAGGTTTATCAGCTCAGTCATTCATAAATTTTTCTAAGGGGACGTTTCATAATCAATACGATATTCATCTACATCCATACTCCGCAGCCACATGACGGTGTGTGGCTGTGGGTACCTTGAGTACCTCTATCGGTTCTCCCTTCTATTCCAGTCTCATATTGTTCGTGGAAAGAAAGATTGTCGGCATGCCTCTGTGTGAGCTCTAATCTCTCTGCTTTTATCCTCTTGGTCTCTTCGCGAGATATACGTAGGAGGGAGCAATATACTGCTTGACTCCTCGGTGAAGGTATGTTCTCGAAACTTCAACCAAAGCCCGTACCGAGCTATTAAGCGTCTCTCCTGCAGTGTCTTCCACTGGAGTTTCTCTATAATCTCTGTAACGCTTTCGCGATTACTAAATTATCCTGTAACGAAGCGCGCTGCTCTCCGTTGGATCTTCTCTATCTCTTCTATCAACCCTATCTGGTACGGATTCCACACTGCTGAGCAGTATTCGAGCAGTGGGCGAACAAGCGTATTGTAACCTACTTCCTTTGTTTTCGGATTGCATTTCATTAGGATTCTTCCAGTAAATCTCAGTCTGGCATCTGCTTTACCGACGATCAACTTTATATGATCATTCCATTTTAAATCACTCCTAATGCCTACTCCCAGATAATTTATGGAATTAACTGCTTCAAGTTGCTGACCTAATTGTAGGTAAATGAAAAAGAATCTTTCTTTCTATGTATTCGCAGCACATTACACTTGTCTACATTGAGATTCAATTGCCATTCCCTGCACCACGCGTCAATTCGTTGCAGATCTTCCTGCATTTCAGTGCAATTTTCCATTGTTACAACCTCTCGATATACTACAGCATCATCCGCGAAAAGCCTCCGTGAACTTCCGATGTTATCCACATGGTCATTTATGTATATTGTGAACAGCAACGGTCCTACGACACTCCCCTGGTCAATTGGTCTAATAGTCCATATGCTGTTTGTTCATTAAACAATTGTGGGGATCTGTATCCTTGATGGCACGGCGGATACCGAAGGGTACGTGAAGGTTTTGAAAAAACGATTTCATCCCTATTAACCAAAGTGACCCTGATTTCACAGCTCGATCTCATCGAAGCGGGAGATGAATATCATCGAGGAGCACTTTGGGGTGCGCATTCCTGCTCTGGGATATCCAGAGGCCACTGGCATGGGCCTCGGTTGGCCGCCATATTCTCCGGATCTGAAGCCATGTGACTCCTTTTTGTGGAGCTATATTAAAGACAGGGTGAATAGCAATAACCCCAATACCATTGCTAAGCTGAAAATAGCCGTTCACGAGGTCATCGACAGCATGTACGGGGTGGTCCATCTGAAGTTTCGAATGAGATTATCTCGAAAACGATACATCGGGTAAAAATACTGGGTAAGACAAGTTCGTAAGATCAAAGCAGGACTTCAAATGATACTACACCTGACTTCCAGCCCCCTCCCACTTGGGTGGGGAGGGGGGAAACTTTTAAATCTTAAATGGAAACCCCCCAGATGGCGCTGAAATCGAGAAAAATTAAAATTGGGGAAGAACTCTGATTTATTTAGAATTGTCGGAGAAAGACGCATCATATCGATCAAAAACGTGCACCAGTTCTTTCGTTACGCCAAATTGAGCTATTTTTGTACAAAATGTACTGCATCCTACTTTTAGCCTTGCACAGGAACAGCGACATGAACGTAGTAGAATGATATTCCCATGGGGAGCTTCATTAATGTGAGTCCCCCTGCCTCTCACTATTTTCGAGTGCTTAATTAATGAAGTCAGCCACGAAAAAATTGTTCAAAATTATCCCCATTTGCTTCAATGCATAAAGCTAATCGTCTGCGAAAGTTGTCCACAGTTTTGAGCGGCACATCCAGTGGTGCCAGCCGCTGTGGCCGAGCTGTTCAGTCTGCAACCGCGCTGCTGCTATGGTCGCATGTTCTAATCCTCCCACGGGCACGGCTGTGTGTGATGTCCTTAGGTTAGTTAAGTTTAAGTAGTTCCAAGTCTAGGGGACTGATTACCTCAAATGTTCAGTCCCATAGTGCTTAGAGCCATTTGAACCATCTTTTTTTTTTTTTTTTTTTTTTTTTTTTTTTTTTTTTGTTGTGGTTTTAGGGCGCAAAACTTCTATGGTCATTAGCGCCCAGCCCGTGACGTAGAAAACCGGAAAAAAACGAAATTTAAAATCAGCAGCAATGGAAACAAAGTCAGAAAATCTGAGAAACTAACGGCAGAAGGAATGCTTAAAAGTCCACTATAGAAATGGGTTGGTTGTCCCCAAAAAAAAAACTTCAAATGACTGACGTCATTTCACTGTCACTAATAAACTGTAAAACACGGTCAGCTGAGCGCGTGTCATCTGCTAAAATCGACGATAGATCAGGCGATAGCTGTAGACGGGAGCGTAACGGATTAAAATAGGGGCATTCAATTAAAAGGTGTCTGACCGTCCACAGCTGAGAGCAGTGGGGACAGAGTGGGGGAGGATCACCGCTTAAAAGATGTCGATGACTAAAAAGACAGTGCCCTATCCGGAGTCGAGCTAAAATTACCTCCTCCCGACGACGCGTTCGGGAGGAAGAGGTCCAAGCGCAAGGAAGGGCTTTCACTTCCCGCAATTTATTGTGGGGAAGTGTTGACCAATGCGCATGCCATAAAAGAGTAACTTGGCGACATAAACCGCTCCGTAGATCGGTAAACGGAAGAGACTGAAGAGCTGGCCGAGGAAGAGAGACTGCAGCCTTGGCCGCTATATCGGCCGCCTCATTTCCACTGATACCAGCGTGTCCCGGGAGCCAGAGGAACGCCACTGAGACGCCCCCCAGGTGGAGCAAGCGCAGACAGTCCTGAATCCGGTGGACCAGAGGGTGCACAGGGTAAAGAGCTTGGAGACTTAGGAGAGAGCTGAGAGAATCTGAGCAGATTACGTACTGTATCCGCTGATGGCGGCGGATGTAGTGGACAGCCTGGAGAACAGCGTAAAGCTCCGCAGTATAAACCGAACACTGGTCGGGAAACCGAAAGTGATTTGGGGTGTCGCCAACAATATAGGCACTCCCTACACCTAACGATGTTTTCGAGCCATCGGTGTAAATAAATGTGGCTTCCGTCATTTGTGCACATAGAGCAGCAAATGCCCGACGGTAAACAAGTGTAGGGGTACCATCCTTGGGAAATTGACATAGGTCTCTGCGCAAGTCGATCCGGGGACGGAGCCAAGGCGGAGCTGTACCCCAAGTTGTCAAGAAGGTTTTAGGAAAGCGGAAGGAAAGAGAATGGAGCAGTTGACGGAAGCGGACTCCCGGGGGTAGTAGGGAGGAGGAGCGGCCGGCATACCCGACATCAAAGGAGGCGTCGAAAAAAAGGTTATGGGCTGGATTAGCAGGCATGGAAGACAGATGGCTAGCATAACGACTCAGAAGGACTGCCCGCCGATTGGACAGCGGAGGTTCAGCAGTCTCAGCATAAAGGCTTTCCACAGGGCTGGTGTAAAAAGCTCCAGACACTAAACGTAATCCACGGTGGTGGATAGAGTCGAGACGCCGAAGAATAGACGGCCGAGCAGAGGAGTAGACTATGCTTCCATAGTCCAATTTCGAGCGCACTAAGGCGCGATAGAGGCGGAGAAGGACCACTCGGTCCGCTCCCCAAGAGGTACCATTCAGGACACGGAGGGTGTTAAGGGAACGCAGACAGCGAGCCGAAAGATAGGAAACGTGGGAGGACCAGCACAGTTTTCTGTCAAACATAAGACCCAAGAATTTAGCGACGTCGGAAAACGGAAGGTTGACAGGACCTAGATGTAAGGAGGGCGGAAGAAACTCCTTACGTCGCCAAAAATTAACACAAACGGTCTTACTGGGTGAGAAACGGAAGCCGGTTTCGAGGCTCCACGAGTGGAGGCGATCGAGACATCCTTGAAGACGTCTTTCAAGAAGGCTGGTCCGTTGAGAGCTGTAGTAGATCGCAAAATCGTCCACAAAGAGGGAGCCCGAGACATCAGGTAGGAGACAATCCATAATTGGATTAATGGCGATGGCAAACAGTACAACACTCAGCACGGAGCCCTGGGGTACCCCGTTTTCTTGGGAGAAAGTACGGGAGAGAGTAGTGTTCACCCGCACCCTAAATGTGCGCTCTGCCATAAATTCGCGAAGAAAAAGGGGCAGCCGGCCTCTAAAGCCCCAAGAGAACAGTGTGCGGAGGATGCCTGTCCTCCAACAGGTATCGTACGCTCTCTCCAGATCAAAAAATATTGCTACCGTTTGGCGTTTCCGGAGAAAATTGTTCATGATATAAGTGGAGAGAGCAACAAGATGGTCAACAGCAGAACGATGCTTTCGGAATCCGCATTGGGCTGGTGTTAAAAGACTGCGGGACTCCAGCCACCAAGCTAAACGGTAATTCACCATACGCTCCAAAACCTTACAGACACTACTCGTGAGAGAAATGGGGCGATAGCTAGAGGGGAGATGTTTGTCCTTCCCAGGTTTCGGAACGGGAACGACAATAGCTTCCCGCCATCGCCTGGGAAAGGTACTGTCGGTCCAAATTCGATTATAAAGGCGAAGGAGGTAAAGCAGGCTATGGGTTGATAAATGCAGCAACATTTGGACATGGATACCATCCGGTCCTGGGGCGGAGGAGCGAGAAGAAGAGAGGGCATGTTGGAGTTCGCGCATGGAGAAAACAGTATTATAGCTTTCGCGATTTTGAGAGGAGAAAGCAAGATGTCGCACTTCCGCTGCACGTTTCTTCGGGAGAAACGCTGGCGGGTAATTTGAAGAGCTCGAAATCTCAGCAAAGTGCTGACCCAATGAGTTAGAAATTGCGACGGGGTCCACTAAGGTATCATGCGCGACAGTGAGCCCAGAGACCGGGGAGAAACTAGGCGCGCCTGAGAACCGTCGAAGCCGACTCCAAACTTCCGAGGAGGGAGTGAAGTTGTTAAATGAGCTAGTAAAGAATTTCCAGCTTGCCTTCTTACTATCGCGGATGACGCGACGGCATCGCGCACGGAGCTGCTTATATCGGATACAGTTGGACAAAGTTGGATGGTGACGGAAAATGCGAAGAGCACGTCGCCGCTCACGTATTGCGTCACGGCATGCCTCGTTCCACCAAGGGACTGGAGGGCGCCGGGGCAATTCGGAGGTGCGTGGTATTGAACATTCCGCAGCTGTGAGAATAACGTCGGTAAAATGTGTGACCTCATCGTCGACGCTGGGAAAGCGACGGTCATCGAATGTCGCTAGAGACGAAAAAAGTGTCCAATCGGCTTGGGCAAACTTCCAGCGTCGCGAGCGCATATATGGCAGTTGAGGCTGCAGTCGAAGAACACATGGAAAGTGGTCACTCGAGTGTGTATCATCAAGGGCGAACCATTCGAAGCGCCGAGCTAGCGGAACAGTACCGACCGCAAGGTCCAAATGGGATAAATTTGCCGTGGAGGCAGACAAAAATGTGGGGACCCCAGTGTTGAGGCAGACTAAATCCGCTTGGTGGAAGACGTCTAGCAATAGTGAGCCACGTGGACAAGGATGTGGAGATCCCCAAAGCGGGTGGTGGGCATTGAAGTCCCCAACCAGCAAATAGGGGGGTGGAAGCTGATCAAGAAGATGAAGGAGATCAGCTCGTGTCATTGGTGTAGACGATGGAATGTATACCGTACAAAGAGAGAACGTGTATCCAGAAAGGGAAAGACGGACGGCGACAGCTTGGAAGGAAGTGTTTAAGGGGATTGGGTGATAATGGAGAGTATCATGGAGCAGAATCATGAGTCCTCCATGGGCTGGAGAGCCTTCAACAGAGGGGAGGTCATATCGGACGGACTGAAAATGAGGGAGAACAAAGCGGTCATGGGGACGCAGCTTTGTTTCCTGAAGACAGAAGATGACCGGCGAGTAGGATCGTAAGAGGATCGACAATTCCTCCCGATTGGCGCGAATGCCGCGGATATTCCAGTGGATAATAGACATAGGGTGAACAGAAATGGAGGAACGTGACCAAGGGTGCTGTCAACTCAACGACTGCTCAGAGCTTGCGACCGACAGCATGGAATGGCATTCAGTCGAAGGCAGAAGATCCTGATCCATAGGTTGGTCAGGAGCAGCTCCTGCCACCAACGATCGGCCAGTTGACCGGCCACCAACAGTGCGCCTCGGCGACACAGAAGATGGCCGAGGGCGATTTCCGCCAGGTGGTGCTGTAGATGGGACACGCCTTGGCGGAGAAGGAGAGGAACTGTGTTTCTTCGTAGCCTTCTTGGAGGTATGTTTAGATGATTGAGGAACCGATGGTTGTGAAGTTGCAGTACGTAAAAACTCTTCACGAGAATGCTCTTTTTTTGAAGACTTGGCGTCTGACTTTTGGGCTCGAGATTTAGCAGAACCCGACGAAGGGTGAGCCATAGAGTGGGCAGGCGAAAGAGGTGAGGTTGAACGGGCGATCTTTGCGCTGGCCGATCTGACGACCGTGGTACTAAATGTGAGGTCGCAAGTCTGCGTGGCCGCCTCCTTTGTTGGCCGAGGAGAAGCAAGGACAGTGCTGTATTTTCCTTTCTGAGGCACGGTGGGCTGTCGACTGGCGAGTAACTTTCGAGCAGCAAAGGTCGACACCTTTTCCTTCACTCTTATTTCCTGGATCAGCTTTTCGTCCTTAAAAACAGGGCAATCTCGAGAGGAAGCAGCGTGGTCACCCATACAGTTGATGCAGCGAGGGGATGGAGGTGGACAAGCACCCTCATGGGCATCCTTGCCACACGTAACACATTTGGCCGGATTGGAACAGGACTGGCTGGTGTGGTTGTACCGCTGACATCGATAGCAACGCGTAGGGTTTGGGACATAAGGGCGAACGGAAATTATCTCATAGCCGGCTTTGATTTTTGATGGGAGTTGAACTTTGTCAAATGTCAAGAAGACAGTGCGGGTTGGAATGATGTTCGAGTCAACCCTTTTCATAACCCGATGAACAGCCGTGACGCCTTGGTCAGACAGATAGTGCTGAATTTCGTCGTCAGACAATCCATCGAGGGAGCGCGTATAAACGACTCCACGCGAGGAATTTAAGGTACGGTGCGGTTCCACCCGGACAGGGAAGGTGTGGAGCAGAGTAGTACGCAGCAATTTTTGAGCCTGGAGGGCACTGTGTGTTTCTAACAACAGGGTGCCATTCCGTAATCTGGAACAAGACTTTACAGGACCCGCAATTGCGTCGACACCTTTCTGAATAATGAAAGGGTTGACCTTGGAAAAGTCGTGACCTTCGTCAGACCGAGAAACAACAAGGAACTGTGGCAACGATGGAAGAACCGTCTGTGGCTGAGACTCAGTGAACTTACGTTTGTGAGCAGACATAGTGGAAGGTGAGGAAACCATTGCGGAAGAATCCCCCATGATTACCGGCGTCTCCGATGGCGCGCTCCTCCCTTGTGGGGGCCCTCACCGAGGGCACACCCGCCTTAGGTGATTGTTCACACCTCAGGTCACACCTCCCGACAAACGGACGGAGGGACCAATCGGCACTTTCGGAAGGTATCAGCTCGGGTAATCACCCCTCCCTGGGCCTGGCCTTTACCAGGGGGTACGTACGTGTCCTACCTGTCTACCCGGGGCGGGGAATTACGCGTTACCCCGTCACCGGCTACGCATGGAAGTGCGTGGGTCGGCCTTCAGACACGCACAGGGAGGAAGAAAGAGACAGGGAAAGGAAAGAAGAGAGGTCTCAAACGCCGCAGCGGAGAAAAGGGTAAAGAGAAGAGGTAAAGAGAAGAGGTAAGAAATAGAGAAGGACGAAGAAGGATGAAGACATACAAGCAAGGAAGGCGAAGAGCGCGGTACATTTACAAGCGTCCGTCTCCAGACGTAGGCACAAACCATACTCCCCAGAGGGGGAGAAAGGGAAGGAAAGAGCCAGAGGTGAGGGGGGGGGGCGAAGATGGGGGATGGGGAAGGATACGGAAAGGGAAGGTATGCAGCCCGGAAAGGAAGGAAGGCCACATTAGCTCGGGGTCCCGTGCTCGCTACACACGTATCCACAAAAGAGTTGTGGATCCCCTGGGGGATTGAACCATCCTGTGGTACGGTTGCACATGCTCTTTGAATGCGGTGCACCATATCGATTCGGGTTGTGGCCTGTCTTTCATAAACAATATTCTTTAAATAACCCCACAAGATAAAAATCAGGAAATGTTAGGTCTAGTGAACATGGGGGTCACTGAATTGGTCCGCCGCGTCCTATGCACCGAGCAGGGTACCGTAAATTTAAAATGTTCCGCACATTTTTAGCATAATGGGGAGCTGCTCCATCCTCTTGGAACCACATTCGTTGCCTAGTTTCTAAATCAGCGTCTTCCGTTAACTCCAACAAAACATTGCGGGGAAGTCGTAAATAAGATTCCACAGTAACATTTCGGTCAAGCCGGCCGCGGTGGCCGAGCGGTTTTAGGCACTTCAGTCCGGAACCGTGCGACTGCTACGGTCGCAGGTTCGAATCCTGCCTCGGGCATGGCTGTGTGTGAAGTCCTTAGGCTAGTTAGGTTTAAGTAGTTCTAAGTTCTAGGGGACTGATGATCTCAGCTTTTAGGTCCCATCGTGCTCAGAGCCATTTCGGTGTAAAAAAAAAAAAATACGGTCCTATCAAGTAATCGTTTAAAATTCCACACCAGACCATTAACGCTCATATTTGTTGACTGTCAACAGGTCTGTGCAAGTATGGATTGACAGGGGACCAATAATGACGATCATGACGATTTAATTCTCCTTCAAAATCGTCAAAAAAGTTGATTTCGGTATTCCAGTTTGTCCCTGAATCGCCTGACTACTAATTTCGGGATCCAGTTGAACACAGGTGAGAACGGTAAGTGTACGAGCATCATTTTCATTGTATTCGCGATGACGAGGTGGACAGTGCATGTATCCATTTCGAACTCGTTGAGTGCAATTTCGAATAATGTTTTAGCTTGGATGTCGTCTGTTTGGGAAACAATCCGCTTACAATTGCGCAACTGCAGCGTAATTGTTATGGCATTCACCTAAAATTAACATAATAACAACCACGTTTTGCTAAAGAATAATTTACTTTCGTCAGTTGATGTTTACGGTTCACAATCTGATAGTGAAGTGACGTCTGATCGCATTGAACCGACCTTCGTAGTTTGGCCACGTTAGCACCACAATCGGGTGAGTACTGCAATTGTGAATAGTTCTCCAACGAGATTTTAATGCCATTCCGCCTCCCTCCATCAAAAACTGTGGCGGATAGGTTAATTTGGCGTAATGAAAGAACTGGTGCACATTTTGTATCGATTTTTTGCGTCCTTCTCGGATCATTGTAAATAAATCAGAGTTCTTCCCAAATTTTAATTTTTCTCGATTTCAGCGCAATCTGTCAATGGTTTAAAAAATGTTCAGACAAAACTTTATTACTTTTTTATGGAGAATCCGAATCTGCAATAAGAAATGGGTGTTTTCATGTAAAATTTAAAAGTTTTCCCCGTCCCCACCCAAGTGGGCCGGGACTTGGGGGCACGTGTAATATAATTTGATGTCCCCCTTTGATCTTAAGAACTTGTCTTACCCACTGTTTTTACCCGATGTATAGTTTTCGAGATAATCTCGTCCGAAACTTCAGGTGGACCACCCTGTATGTACCGACGCTTCAGCGGGTCACGCATTATTTCGCTATTCGTCTGTGCCACATCATCGCCAATAAGGACAGGCACATCGAACATGTCAACCTAAATCCGTGTGTCTGTAGTAACATTTACATGTTGAATGAAATGTCTTCATGTTGCAGTTTGAAACTAATTTATGTTTCTTTTCTTGCAGTTCAATAACCATCACTCTGTAAATGCAAATGCTAGCTAATCCTGCAAGTGGCGCTATTATGTTTGTCCACGAACGGCACTTGTGAAATGCCTTGAATAAGTTTCATGTGTCAGTCGTGATCACAACAGTGGTCTGTGTTGTTGGGAGTGCATTATGTCGGTGTTTAGTGATTTCGAACGTCGGCGAATTGTTGATGCTGTATGGAAGTTGCTCCCCTAACCAAAGAACCTGAAATGTTTGGTGCTTCCAGAGGGACCGTATCGAAGACTTATACCACACACAGGGAAAGAGGTAAAACATCATCCACTTACCTGCAACGTGGATTAAAGTGTGTGTGAGTGATGTGACACGTTCATCGAAGACCATTAAAATGAAAAATTAACCTTCACGAACAGGGAATTTCGGGACGAGCTGGAATTCCAAAATCATTCATCAGTGCTGCAAATGCACCTAACTGGACAATGTGGATCCGAAACCATTAAATCTAGTTCATGGAGAAATCTAAGAATGTCACCCGAGGTCTAGGTGTAACGTCTTTGAGAAGTAATCTAAATATCTCCGGTCCCGGCTTAAATTTTGGTTAATAATCAGCATTGGTGGCCGAAGATTTCCGGCATAAGAAGTCACCCTCATTCTGCCAACGGCCTTCTCAAAGAGGGTGGAGGAGCGGACTGAGGTTCAGGACACTGTCTTGCCGTCGGGATGGGAAACTGCCCCTAAATGCGGAAGAATCCGTAATGATCAACGGCATGAGAATTCAGAAGGCAACAGAAACCACTCTATTGAAGACGCATAACGTGTATCCACAGGACATGGGGCCCGTAATTGAAAACGTATCATTTTCTCTCTATTGGAAAAAAGATTCCGCAATAGTCACTCACTCGGATCTCAGGGAGGGGACTGCCAACGGGGAGGCGATCATGAGAAAAAGATAAATGGTTCAAATGGCTCTGAGCACTATGGGACTTAACATCTGAGGTCATCAGTCCCCTAGAACTTAGAACTACTTAAACCTAACTAACCTAAGGACATCACATCCATGCCCGAGGCAGGATTCGAACCTGCGACAGTAGCGATCGCGCGGCTCCAGACTGTAGCGCCTAGAACCGCTCGGCCACACAGGCCGGCAGAAAAAGATACAATAACCAACAAAAGGACAACGTTCTAGGAGTCGGGGCGTGGAAAGTCAGAAGCTTTAGCTCGGTAGGGAAGCTTGAACATTTGTAATGGGAAATGCAAAGACCCAATCTAGTTCTAATAGGGTTCTGTGAAGTGAAATGGAACTAGGATTTCTGGTCAGTTTAGTATAGGATGATATCAACAGCAGCAGAAAATGGTGTAACGGGAGTAGTATTCGTTATGAATAAGAAGGCAGAGAAGAGAGAGTGTTACTCTGTACAGTTCAGTGATAGGGTTGCTCTCAGAACAATCGACAGCAAACTAACCACGATAGTTCGGGATGCCGACGTCGCAGGCCGAAGATGAGGTGAGAGAAAATTTATAAGGATATTGGACGGTAATTCAGTGCATAAAGGGAGATGAAAATCTAATAGTCATCGGGGAGTGGAATGCAGTTGTAGGAGAATACAAGTTTGGGACAAAGAATGAAGGATGAGAAAGTAGTAAGTTTTAGCTAGTAAAGGCGACTACTCTATTCAAGTATCACAGGAGGAGGTGGTATACTTGGAAAAGGCAGGGAGGTATTGGAAAGTTGAAACGTCCCCTTAGAAAAATTTATGAATGATATTCAATGTACTTACATCATCATAAACAAAAGTGAAATGCTATACGTATAGATATCTTAGTTATGTACATTACCGTGATCAAGAAAGTACTATACTCTAACGTATTGTTGGGCTACGAAAAAGGCTGTCTCATTGTAGCTATACCACAAAAGTTACCACTAAAACATGTTTTACTTTCCAGAAGAATTCAGAAAAACTATGCAGATATAAAACAGATACGGCACAAAAGCAACAATGTAAATTGTGTCACACATCAGTAGTGTCATGATATAATCGAGATGCTGTCAAAGAAACCAAGTACTAAGTCATCTTTAATCTCACAGAAAGTACTTCAAATAAAGAATGTGTTTTCAATAGCAAAATCAATTATGTCTTTGTGTCGAAGTTTACGTGTATTCGGAAAAGGTGCAATCTCTGATTCTGTTCGGTGGTTCTTCATTCTTCAGTACAAGAATAGGTGGTAAAGCAGTGGAGTCATGAGGCATTTCATACAGCACGTTTTGAAATAAGTGTAAATATCTGTCCCAATACTGATGCTTTCTGTGACTGCAAAGCTTATTGATTTGCTATCAAATGTACAGTTCGGCTTAGAAGTGGTTTAACAACTGAAAATGTTAAATTTTCTTTTCTCTGTGAGGTACTGGATGGATTAAACAAAATGTTTCGAACACTAGGCATCTTTTTGATTTAACTATGGCGTTTGTGTTAGTCACAAAATATAGCTCCACAAGTTGGACAATTATGGAATATGGAGAGTAGTGCACAACTGGTTCACCTGTTACATTAAGAACAGACAGCAAAAGATCATTCTCCACCGTATTCGAATGGGTGTAATGTGGGGTCCAGTGGGGCGTTATTAAATGGAGAGTGCCCCAGGGATCACTACCAGAGCCACTCATGTTTCTTATTTATATGAATGACATTCGTTCTAGTTTACAGTAGATACTAAAATATTTCTGTTTGCTGATGACACTAGCTTGGTAGTAAACGCATTATTAGCACTGTTTCAAATAGCGCAGTTCAAGGTATAACGTCACATCTTGTAGAACATTAACTTACGCTAAATCAGAGTAAGACTTATTTTTTTCTGTTTCAGACACTATTCAGCAACACCTGACATTCTAGTTACACAGAATGGGCACATGATTAGTGAGACCGAACAGTTCGAATTTCTAGGTATTCGGATAGATGGTAAACTGACGTAGAAAGCCCATGTTCAAGGATCTAATGCCACCCTTTTTACTATTAGAACAGTATCTGAAGTAAGTGATAGTTTGACACGAAGAATAATCTACTCTGCTTATTTTCATTAGCTTATGACGTATGGTATTTTCCATTCTGAAAGGGTATTTTCGGCTCAAACGGACCTCTTGTCGACCCCTGTTCATTAGTCAATGTATTCTGACATAGACCTCTCAATATATGTATAATATGTAATGCCGTTTCTTTCTAACAATGCCAGTTTATTCCCAAAAATTTGTGGCTCTCTCCCCTTTAATACTAGGCAGAAAACCAATCTGCATTTTGATTGCACCTCCTTGACTCTTGTGCAGAAAGACGTGAAGTAGTCTGCTGCATCCATTTTTAACAAGCTGCCACAAGACTTCAAAACTCTCTGCAGTAATTCACTTGCCTTGAAATCCAAATTGAATAGTTTCCAAATATTCTCTCGATGAAATCTTGAAAAGTTATGCTGATTGAGTTCATATACACTTATAGCTTGCCTTTTTAAGATTCATGAACATTTGATCTATTAGTACTTTTCTGTTATTTCATTTACAAACTCGTTCCATGAGCATGGAGATTTCCTCAATTTGGTCTTACGGAATTACAAGTGTAAAATAAAAAGAAATCGCATTGCAAGTTCCTGCGAACTTTCAATAGAAAAACTGTTAGTACACGTTCTTTCAGTGATAGCACAGACTCATGCTGCATTTGAAGTTGTCACGACGTACGTAAATGCAGCATGGTGTAGTGCGTCAATTAACACGATGCTGGAATCAAATCTCACATAAAAGAAAGTGAATTCACTCACATGGGTGAAAAGCAGCAACCTGAGTAAAAAAGGTACAAAACGAACTACCAGTAGTGGTGCACGCAGAACTGCTGCATCCAGTGCAGAGAATTCGTTCAATTTGCTAGTACTGTAACCACTGAAACAAAGGACAACAGGTGTTCATAGCGAATTATTAACAAGGTCAGTGGCAGAATTGTTCGTTTACTTGACATTTGAATACAGCGTTTCTTAAGTGGTTTTCAAGTGATCTGTATGTCCAACATTGCTGAATTTGGGTTCTTTAATCCTGGATCAGTGAGCTGTACAGATAAGGCTATCTTGGTGCTACTGCTTGCACGCAGCCTTTCTTTCATAGGGTCCCTTCCACAGTGTCAGTCTTACCTCCTGTTAATCTAATTCGAGAATCAATTAAATTGTTTTGCTGCTGACTTGATTAAGCTTCGTTTAAGCGTGAAAGGTTTTGTTTAAGACAGATTATGTTTGATCAACCTTTGTTGCATTTACGAGATACAGGAACCATTGGTATAACAGTTGTAAATTGTCGTAGCTTTGTTGGGAAAGTACCAGAGCTCCAAGCGCTAATAGAAAGCACTGATGCTCAAATCGTTATAGGCACTGAAAGCTTGCTAAAGCCGGATATAAGCTCAGCCGAAATTTATGCGAAGAACCTGACGGTGTTCCGAAAGGATAGGCTAAACACGGTTGGCGGTGGCTTGTTTATTGCCGTCAGAAGTGGTTTAACTTGTCGCGAAGTTGAAGTAGTTGCTTCCTGTGAGTTAGTATGGGCAGAGGTCATTGTTGGCAACCGGAATAAAATTATAATTGGATCCTTTTACTGACGGTGGTGGTGGTTGTTGGGATGTTTAAGGGGGACTAAACCCTTTTACTGACCTCCCTTATTCAGATGATACAGTTGCTGAAAGATTCAAAGAAAACTTTAGTCTGATTTTAAACACGTAGCCGACTCATATGATAATAGTTGTGGTGACTAATTTACCCTCGATATGTTGGCGAAAATACATGTTTAATTCCGGAGGTACGCATAAAATATCATCCGAAATTGTGCTGTACGCATTCGCTGAAAATTATCTCAAGCAATTAGTTGATGAGCCCACGCGAATAGTAAACTGTTGTGACAACACACTTGACCTCTTAGCAACAAATAATCCTGAGTTAATAACGAGCATCAAAACCGATTCAGGGATTAGTGAGCACAGGGTTGTCGTAGCGAGACTGAATTCTGTAATCCCCAAATCCTAGAAAAATATACCTATTCAAAAAAGCAGATAAAAGTTCACTTGACGCCTTCCTGAGAGACAATCTCCACTCACTCCAAATTTATAAAGTAAGTGTAGACCAGATGAGGCTTAAATTCAAAGAATTAGTGTAGGCAGCAATTGAGAGGTTTCTACCAAATAAATTAAACGACGGAGTTGATCCTCCTTGATACACAAAACGGGTTAGAACACTGCTGCAGAAACAACGAAACAAACATGGCAAATTTAAACAGACGCAAATCCCCAAGATTGGCGGTCTTTGACAGAAGCTCGAAATTTAGCGCGGACTTCAATGCGAGATGCTTATAACAGTTTCCACAACGAAACGTTGTCTCGGAACCTGGCAGAAAATCCAAAGAGATTCTGGTCGTATGTGAAGTATGTTACCGACAAGAAAAATCAATGCCTTCTCTGCACGATAGCAATGGAGATACTATCGAGGACAGTGCTGCCAAAGCAGAGTTACTAAACACAGCCTTCCGAAATGCCTTCACAAAAGAAGACGAAGTAAATATCCCAGAATTCGAATGGAGAACAGCTGCCAACATGAGTAACGAAGAAGTAAATATCCTCGGAGTAGTGAAGCAACTTAAATCACTTAGTAAAAGCAAGTCTTCTGGTCCAGACTGTATAACAGTTAGTTTCCTTTCGGTGTATGCTGATGCATGAGCTCTATACTTAGTCATATACAACCGTTCGCTCGACGAAAGATCCGTACCCAATGACTGGAAAGTTGCACAGGTCACACCAATATTCAAGAAAGTTAGTAGGAATAGTCCACTAAATTACAGGCCCATATCGTTAACGTCGATATCCATGTATTGTGTTCGAACATTATGAATTACCTCTAAGAAAACTGTCTATTGACACACTGTCAACATGGATCTAGAAAACATCGTTCCTGTGAAACACAACCATCTCTATTCACATGAAGTGTTGAGAGCTATTGACAAGGGATTTCAGATCGATTCCGTATTTCTGGATTTCCTGAAGGCTTTTGACACTGTACCACACAAGCGGCTCGTAGTGAAATTGCGTGCTTATGGAATATCGTCTCAGTTATGTGACTGGATTTGTGATTTCGTGTCAGAGGTCACAGTTCGTAGTAAGTGACGGAAAGTCATACGGTAAAACAAAAGGGATTTCTGGCGTTCCCCAAGGTAGTGTTACAGGCCCTTTTCTGTTCCCTATCTATATAAACGATTTGGGAGACAATCTGAGCAGCCGTCTTCGGTTGTTTGCAGATGACGCTGTCGTTTATCGACTAATAAAGTCATCAGAAGACAAAAAAAAGTAAAACCATTTAGGAAGGATATTTGAATGGTGCGAAAAGTGTCAGTTGACCCTAAATAACGGAAAGTGTGAGGTCATCCACGTGAGTGCTAAAAGGAATTCGTTAAACTCCGGTTACACGATAAATCAGTCAAATCCAAAAGCCGTAAAGTCAACTAAATACCTAAGTATTACAATTACAAACAACTTAAACTGGAAGGAACCCGTAGAAAATGTTGTCGGGAAGACTAACCAAAGACTGCGATTTATTGGCAGGACACTTTGAAAATGTAACAGACCTACTAAGGAGAATGCCTACATTACGCTCGTCCGTCCTCTTTTAGAATACTGCTGCGCGATGTGGGATCCTTACCAGATAGGACTGACGGAGCACATCGAAAAATTTCAAAGGAAGGCAGAATGTTTTGTATTATCGCGAAATATGGGAGCGGGTGTCATAGAAATGGTACAGGATTTGGGCTGGAAAGCATTAAAAGAAAGGCGTTTTTCGTTGCAATGAAATCTTCTCATTAAATTCCAATCACCATCTTTCTCCTCCGAATGCGAAAATATTTTGTTGACACCGACTTACATAGGGAGGAACGATCACCGAGATAAAATAAGGGAAATCAGATATGGTACGGAAAGATACAGATGTTCATTCTTTTCCACGCGCTATACGATATTGGAATAACAGAATTGTGAAGGTGGTTCGATGGACCCTCTGCCAGGCACTTAAATGTGATTTGCAGAGTATCCATGTAGACCTAGGAAAAGGAAATTCTGTTAAGGGTAAGTAACTATTACGAAATTTTAAAGTGGAGGAGGAAAAAAGGAAAGGCATTACTGGTAGCAGCTGAGTCGGGACTTCATGTTGAATCAGCAGCGATGAGTGAAAATATCTCCCAGGACAGGGCTCGAACCCGGTATCTCCTGCTTACCAGGCAGTTGCGGTAACCACTGTGTCATCCGAACACAGTATTACCGCAAATGCATGGAACATATCCGCAGTCCTCCCAGACCCTCCGTGCTCGCTAATTTCAAATTCCAGAAGGAGAGGGAACGAAATGTGCATCCGCATTACAACTGCCTAGTAAGCAGGAGATCCTGGGTTCGAGTCCCGGTCGAATACCCTTTTTAACTCACCTCTGATTCCGCATTAAGTCCCGATGCACAACAGTTCCTTCCCACCTCCACCTTGAAGTTACATAATACATATGACAGCTGCGGACTTCGCTTGGTATGTGTTCCTCGGAGACGTCCGAATGAACAGATACTACACATTTGTATAACTTTATCCATCACTGTTCAAATTCAACGTAAATAAAAATTCTATTGAAAGCAGACTGCTTCCATTATGAGATCCGTAGCTTATCCTACAGCTTTCCTGGTTTGTATGAAGATAACCTACTTTGCTATGAAGTTTTACGTTGCTGTGGTGCTGTTGTCCTTTGCTTCAGTGTCGGATTATACAACAGGAATCGCTATTTCGCATGCTGCAGTAGAAGCACGTTTATCACAGACGCTCTACGTCAGATATCGGAATTCAGTGCTTCAAGAATTTCCGCGTAAATTCTAGAACCACTTGGCCTTCCTCGGTCTCGAACCAACTATATTTTAATTAGTGTGTGAGACGAATCTGACCTACTGCGCATTGCATGTTTGTGTGCGCAGGTCTAGAAACAGTCACGAGCAAAATTGGGACACGGTGGCCGACAAGTACCTGCTGTACGATCCATAGAGTTTCAGTGTATGTGTAGAGAAGAGCCTGTGCTATTCTTTGTTGGTTTAGTGACTGATGATTGTTAAGAACAAATGAAGAAATGAGATTAGATTTTCAAGTAATTCATGTGTTGGACTTATTAGAAGCAAGACATGTTCATATTTTCTGGTGGTTATTAAACCAAACCTGTTGTAAATGTATTTTAATTGAGTCTAATGTTCGACGACTTGGCTGACTCGCACGAGTTCGAATATTTATATGAGAAATGGTGAATTTGTTTTTGTGAAAGTTGAAATATACCATGATAGAACTAACAATATTCTTCGAGTACCAAATTACTTCAATAGTAGAGAGAGTGTCTGATAAATTCCCTTCGAAGAAGTTTTTGGAGATCGACGTGGCCGTGCATACCAAGTAAGTCAAACTATGGGAGAAAGGTGGGAAGTTTGCAAACCAGCTCCACATCGTTTCTTGTCTGAAGCGTCAGAACATGGCGACCGATAAAGAACGATCCGAAAAAGGGGGGAATTAGAGGCGAAAACGAGAAAAGATGTTGCAATAGCAACCGACTATAGCAAGACGAAAAAACCGTTTCTAGAATCTTGATTTAGCCCAGAAATCAAAGGAAAAAGAAAATTTGTGAATGCAGCAAAGGGAAATACGTAAGGAAGTAATAACATTAAAAGAACGGAAAGAAGACCTTGGCGTATTAGACTAAGAAGAGATACGACGAGAATAATTCAACTAAGAAGATCCAGTGTGGGAGTGTACTGCTCTCACATCGCGCCGACGCTGAAACCAACAACCGACGCCACCCACACCAGTTCCTGTTCGCCTTTGCTGATTCCACACCCGCTCACCGACGCAGCCTAAAACTCTACGCTGGGTGAGCGTAAAACACTAATTGTTTGAGTATGAAGTTGAAGAAACTGTTCAATAGACTGTGTTTGTGTATTTATTATGCTTAGAATCTGTTTTTTAAATGCTTTCTAGATCTAAAATTGGTAAAACCATGAAAAATGTACAGTTAGGTGGAGAAACTTCAGAACCAGCCATAGCAATGAAAGTGAGTAAGGAGGTGCCAGACTAGTCTGAATTAGTGAATTTGATCAAAACTTTAAATGATAAAATAGATGACCAGAGGACATTCAACTGCTGAAAAATGCTTCTTTAAGAAAGGAACTAAATACAACTTTAAATCCTCAATGTCTTAAATTAGATTCAGTGAATACTCAATAAATTGCATTTTCAGAATGAAACTTAAGGATTGTTATATGCTAAAGTAGATGAACAAAGTAAGGAATTTAGCCATTTATGTGAAGGCATGGGAAATTTGAAAACTGAATTTGACGCTTTAACTACTAAAGTAGAAAATTTTAAAATAGATTTGAAAGGTGAACTAACTAGTTCTTTAAGCAGTCACGTAAATCAACTCTTCACTGACTTTAATCAGAGACGGAGCAATTTCAGGATTTGACAAAGAAGTTAGAATTTGATATTGAAGATAAATGTAATAATGTAAAATTTGAAGTTAGTGAGAAGCTAGGATTATTTCAGAATGTATGTAATGTCACATTTGATGCTGTAAAGTAAAGATTGCACAATTTGAGAGCGTATGCTGAAAAGCAGGATAAGTTAATACCAATAGTCCAATCGCAAATTGCAGGCGTAAACACTCGTGTAGATAACGCTGAAAGAAACTTTAAAGAGAAAATAGCTAACTCTGGTACAGTAAATATAGGTAGTCTCGAGGATCCAATTGACCAGATTATAGATCGAAAAGTTACCGAGAGAGTAACCCCCGGAAACGTTTCGACAATTGCTTCTTCCAAACTTCATGATACCAGCAAGGTTATAGACGACTTGTGGAAAGTATTCAAACTTATCCAGGATAAAGTAGAACATAGAATAACTTCACCTAATGTGGTGTTAACTAGTGAAGTGGTGATTGTTTTGCAATGGTAAAAATGTCCAAAGAAATGTAAAGACAAGTATTGGTCTGCATTTGCTCAAGTGAAGTTAATATCAGATCCATGGGACCCGGGCGGGGTCGTATCAACCTCCCAGTGACGTTAACGTTCTGTGTTAACGGGCGGAGTGACGACCGTCGGATCCCGAGGTGTTTTCAGTGTTTCTTCAGTAATAAAATTTTCCTGCACCGAATTCTCCCAACTTCTTACACTATTCTATCATCCCCGCTTAGAGGTTATTAGAGAAACATACCAGGGAGAAATTGTGATTGTGTCACCCAAAATTGCTTCTGGTATGTGATTGCGACGTCCTCGGTTGTTAGAGGGTTGTGCTCACTAGGAATCTTGATTACGTCTTCCTCGGTTATTCCAAGCGTGCTCCTACCGGAACTCATGACTCGTCCCAGCTCGGCCAACTGATCCTGTCTTTACTAGGCGGCGACAAGAGCGAGGAAATGTAAGCATATTATCCTTGAAATTAGATAGATAAAATATGCCTAGCCAGCCAGTCACTCCCGCGGTTTCGATTGTAATGTCGACAGCAGCCGACGCGGTTTCCACGTATACTTTGGTTTTATTTTTGCCTGCATTAGCCCTTGTATGTAATCTCAAAAAAAAAAAAAAAAAAAAAGAGATTCAAATGGCTCTGAGCACTATGGGACTAAACATCTGAGGTAATCAGTCCCCTAGAACTTAGAACTACTTAAACCTAACTAACCTAAGGACAGCACACACATCCACGCCCGAGGCAGGATTCAAACTCGCGACCGTAGCGGTCACGCGGTTGCAGACTGAACCGCTCGGCTACACCGGCCGGCGTAAGTAATCTCTTCACCAGTTTTCTGTGCAAATCTGTGGGCAGAAGTCTGGGTGAAATCAACGTTCAAATGTGTGTGGAATCTTATGGGACTTAACTGCTATGGTCATCAGTCCCTAAGCTTACACACTACTTAACCTAAATTATCCTAAGGACAAACACACACACACACACACACACACACACACACACACACACACACACACACACACACACACACACACACCCATGCCCGAGGGAGGACTCGAACCTCCGCCGGGACCAGCCGCACAGTCCACGACTGCAGCGCTTTAGACCGCTCGGCGAAATCAACGTCTTTAAATTTTTATATTCTGTTAATATGAATCATAATTACAATGATTCCAAAAATGGTTTTCTTGAAAGCTGCCTGGTATTTTTTTGTCACATAGCTCTAAGTAAGTAGGGAGAACCATACCTGGCACATAACTTTCCAAATAATTTCTGAATTCGTGACAATACCATTCTCACACTGAATGTAAGATAATCGAGTTAAAGTCATAGAAGCATATTTTTCTTAGTAAACTGAATGGAATATTATATTTGTGGAAAACATAATACTGTGTGACTAATTAAATGATTGTGATAATGTAATATACCAGGTGATCAAAAAGTCAGTATAAATTTGTAAACTGAATAAATCACGGAATAATGTAGATAGAGAGGTACAAATTGGCACACATGCTTGGAATGACATGGGGGTTTTATTAAAACCAAAAAAATACAAACGTTCAAAAAATTTCCGACAGATGGCGCTTCATCTGATCAGAATAGCAATAATTAGCATAACAAAGTAAGACAAAGCAAAGATGATGATCTTTACAGGAAATGCTCAATATGTCCACCATCATTCCTCAGCAATAGCTGTAGTCGAGGAATAATGTTGTGAGCAGTTCTGTAAAGCATGTCCGGAGTTATGGTGAGGCATTGGATGTTGTCTTTCAGCATCCCTAGAGATGTCGGTCGATCACTATACACTTGCGACTTCCGGTAACCCCAAACCCATTAATCGCACGGACTGAGGTCTGTGGACCTGGGAGGCCAAGCATGGCGAAAGTGGCGGCTGAGCACACGACCATCACCAAACGACGCGCGCAAGAGATCTTTCACGCGTCTAGCAATACTTTGTTTTTTTTTTCTAATAAAACCCCGTGTCATTCCCAGCATGTATGTCAATTTTTACCTCTATCTACATTATTCCGTGGTTTATTAAGTTTTCAAATTTATACTGATTTTTTGATCACCCAGTATAATTTTATACTTGGTACAGAGTACTTTATACCCTTTATGAGATGTGACGTAGACGGGAGGGTTTGTATCGATGTCGAAAGGGGGTGGGTAGTGTAGGTGAAAGCATGATTTACACTACCAGATAAATCATGACTAACACAGAACACACATCACATCTTTCAAACAACCCTCGCAAACAAGTGTGCCTGATTCTTCACCATTTGCCGTTTCCATAGGGTTGCTAAGATTTTCTTCGGGGACCTCAGGGGTGAAGGTGGGAATGTCCGTTCTGTAGGAGACGATTTAACACCATACCGCCTCCGGCTTCTCACTGAGGTACCGGCGAGGTAGGGATCCTGGGGAAGGGTGGTGGGAAGGGTTTCTTGTCTTTGGGGCTGTCTTCTTTCTCTTCGTCGATCTTAGCTACTACATCTACCTTCTTACTTCTCGTTTGAGGACCTCTTTTTCCCTCTTTCCATATCCATCTACTTCTATCGCAGAAGTCCTCCTTAGTTTCCGTGGTTTCCAATAACCTACAACTTATCTTCAGATAAGAAGGCCGAAGAATCAGACTACACGAAAACACTTCCGCATACACAAAAAGAAATACAAATAAACAAAAAATTAATTTACAGATTAAAAGGATGTAAGAACCACCAAGGATTGTGGGGAAAAAGATTTTTGTACATCTGGAAAGATGTGCACATTGTTTTTTAAGTGACGGTTCTACATCGTTCCTTTTGTCTTATCTTGTATATACATACATGTATATAGAGGTGTATAAAGAAAGAACGGTAGCAATCAACTCATGCGCCGAGAGAGGTAGGAGCATGAGAGCTTGTGGAGTAATTATAAAACAGTGATAAGCAAGGTTGGAGTTACTTTTGATAATCATTTAAGGAAAGTCAGGGTGTCAAACACACTGATGAAGTGATGAGTCAGTAGTGGGACTTTATCATACGTGTACGCACAGTATCAACTAACAGGTAATACAGGTAGAAATAGTATCCGTCATAAGTTGAATAATATGTGTAGGCTTAGTATCTACTACGATTACAGAAGTTGAGAAGTGGAAGAGGACTCTAGGGTATTAGAGGAGGCACTAAGAAGTGAGAGTGAAGTGTAAAATAGATTTTATTTTTACCAGGAAACGATGATGTACATAAAGATGTATACTAGGGCAATGAACCATGAGGCCTACTCAAAGGATATGGGGGACGTCCATAGCATTTGCTAACGATATAGGGCAGACGTACCTACATGGATATAGGACGACCTGTGGCCTGATGAATAGGGATGTTTTATAAAGGGGCGTACTCATAGGGTCAACCCACATGTAAGATATGGGTACTGATCCTAGGAGAAACGAACAGTATCGTGACAGAAGTCACACGCTTAATAGGAATTATTATAGTAAGTTTGAATTCTATATACCACTAGCTTTATTATGTTTTATGTGAGTTTACAAGGGTCGAGAAGAACACTTTCATTTACCCAGAGTTCCTCCAGACTACAAACTTCTATAAATAATGATGCTAGTACGTACTAAGGAAGAAGTAGTACAAGGAATTAGAATAAATAATAAAGTACCAAGTGTCATGAACACCTGGAATTTTCGATTGGATAAAGAGCAGAAGAAAATTGGTCCTCGCATTTTTTATATATTGAAAGAGCTAACGCCAACATTGAAATATTCACGTTTTATAATTAAAGTAAAATGAAAAAATAAGGAATTGCTAAATAATAAAAAAGGTATTCACGGTTATTAAAAGAACAAGGTATATTGTTTAAATATGAATTATTATATGTGATAAATGTACATAATGATGGTATATAAAATATCGCGTGTTCGATCTGACTGGAATATGTAGTGCTTCGAGAATTTCCGCGTAAATTCTAAAACCACTTGGCCTTCCTCCGTCTCAAACCCACGATATTTTAAATAGAAGTGTGTGAGAGACGAATCCGACCTACTGTGCATTGCATTTTTGTGTGTGCAGGTCTGAAAACAGTCACGATCAAAATGTAGACGCGGCGCCGACAAGTAACTGCTGTACGATCCATAGTGTTTCAGTTTATGTGTAGAGAAGAGCCTGTGCTATTCTTTACTGACTGTGATAAGGACAAATGATGAACTGAGATTAGATTTTCAAGTAATTCATGTGTTGGACTTGCTAGAAGCAAAACATGTTCATATTTTCTGGTTGTTATTAAACCAACTCTGTTGTAAATGTATTTTAATAGAGTCTAATGTTTGACGACTTGGTTGACTCGCACGAGTTCGAATATTTAAATGAGAAATGGTGAATTTGTTTTTGTGGAAGTTGATATATACTAAAAGTATTCTTCGAGTACCAAATTATTTCAAGAGTAGAGAGAGTGTGATAAATTCCCTTAGCCAGCATTATTCTTCGGAGAAGTAGTTTGTGGAGATCGATGTGGCCGGCTATCCAGAGAAGATTGGCTATGCATATCAAGCAAGTCAACCTATGGGAGAGATGTGGGAAGTTTGCAAACCAGTTCCACATCGCTTCTTGTCTAAAGCGTTAGGGAATCAATTTAAGGCGACCCCTTCATCGCTACATTGCAGCCTCCTGACTACTCATTAGCAACAGACCGTAAGTATTTCTTTGCCGTTGCAACGTTGAAGCTCGCAAGGAGTCAACATTTCCTCGAGAACCGTGGCTATTGATAAAGGAAAGCCCGCAACAATGTCATAGTAGGAGACGCAAAGAAATGTTTAAGAGGTAGTCACATGCTAAACATTCGTTTTTCAGTAGATATTGGCCGTTTGGGAGCGATATTGGCCATTTACTCAGTATATTGGAGACCGCAGAGCTTCATAAATATTGACGCTCGCTCAATGTATTGCGCAATCTAGACTAATTGGCGGACATGCAAACAACTCTGCGACACCATACCAATTTGAGTACATCGAGATCGACAGATGAAAGGAATCGTGTGATGAAGTGCATTCAGTGGAATAGTTTGATTACTAACTTCATCTAACTGATTACTCTGCTATTCACAATAAAGTGCCTGGCAGTAATCAGCTGTAAAAACTTTATAGAGGAAAGCGTGTAAATGTAGCGAGGCAGCACTACAACTGCTTATTTGTTCGTTTCAGAATCTAGAATTATTTATTGCAGAAATAATTAACACCAGTACCCACCACTCCTCTACAGTATTGTATCCTACTCTTTTGAGGTTTCTAGATCGCTTCCAACCTTGTGGAAAGTGAAATCCCACGAGTATTTGAACAATATCTTATCTTTGTACATAAGGTGTAACAAAGTTCACTAGTGCGTTGAAAGATTCCTCTTTCATCCTTAAAACATTCCGACAGTCATCCGTGTCTGCTGCAAGTCCTCTGTAGAACGTCAGTATCGCTATATGTAAAACTACTTGCAAGAAACGGTATCTTCCATCACCACTTACTCTTGCTTTCTCTTAGCAGTTGCTATCAACTGAAACTGCAGGTCATGCGAGTTCTACATCATAGCTGCGAAGGCAGATTTCTTGCGCGTCCCCAGCATAAATATTGCGCAACAATTCTCTGTCCTTCTTGGTCTCGCACTTTCGCGCAATATGTTGACCATACTGTGGGCATAATATTCAGCATGTGAGGTCCCCTTTACGCTTTGCTGCATCCATTGGTCAGGAAATATCTGCAGCCTATTCCCTCTCAATCGAAATCGATGTAACCATTAATGTATGAGAGAGACAGGTGTATATTCAGAAGTGTGCTGCGTTTACATGAGAACTTCCGGAATACAAAAACTGATTTGGAAATCGTTTTGCGTGTCGTGTTTACTTATTAAGGACAGAGGCAGTTTTTCTATGCGGCTCAAATATTGGTTTTCCGATGGTCAGTTGCTTTGCGCAAACGGCTTTTGGAAATCAGATGTTGCGGTTTTGATTTAGTCAGCATCAAGGTTGTTTCTCTTCAGTTAAATATCCTTGCTAGACAACTGCATCCTCTGTCTACTACTTCACTGCACAACGTCACTCCGATCGGATTAAATGAAATAAAACGTAATCTGACAACCCGAAGACTAATCAAAACTGGTTGAATGTTTACATGGAAGTGAAAATCGATTGGACGAGGAAATCCTGCGATTAGAACCACATTTCCACAATCGATATTTATTTCGATGACCAACAACAAGTAGCACTGGGTAATAGTTTACGAAATGCGGTTCTGGGAGCCTCATGTAAACATTGATAGATATCAACAGAAGACGACACCATCAATGCCAAGAAATTTCGGAGCGACCACAAGAATGCTATTATGCCAGAGGAAATTATTGAGAACCATAGTTACGTGGCAACAAGCAACATTTGGTTTTTAGCTTTGAAAAAAAAAGCATCGTTTTTGGTTTCGAATTTACACAATCATCAGAAGGCATGTACACTTTTATCAAAACTGTGAACATGTTCTGTTCCAGGCTTTTATTTCACAGCAACCCAACTATAAATCAGCGTACCACAGTGTTGATAAAAAGCATGTAAGCCATTACAGTGAATGCAAATCTGAAAATGCTAACTATGTATTTCCAATAAAATAAACGAAGACCAAATTGTGGCTACTGTAGATCCACGTTGTGATCTTTTGCACCGCAACAGTATTTGCCGTTCTGAAACTCCGGATCAAAGTGGGGAAAAGGGGGGGGGGGGGTGATGAAAAGAGTGTGATGAACCATCCCCAAAGGAATTTTAATACACTTTTTTCTATTTTTGGATATAAATTTGGAAGTTTCTCAGATAACTTTCGGGAAATTATGTAGCATGGAAATTACGAGCCTCGGAACTGTCAATTTTTCTAAAAAATACCAGCTATGTTTAAGGATTCTCTTCTGTTTGCTCGCATTAAGATCCCTTTATACCGGAGCGAATGGAAGCGATTACAAAGCGAACGAGCATTTGCAGGCATTTCGTCAGATTTTGCTACCACTCGCTTGTGCCTGAACAAGCGTTTACTCGAGAGGGAACGCAAGAACGGCACGAACATATCCTATGACCGCTGTGTTTTTTTATTTAGTCCAAAACTTGGCAAATAAGTCGGCTGATTATTTTCTCTGGCTTATTACAAATGGGAACGTTAATTCACGGGTAGGCTACCAACATACGCTGACGAAAGGATGGCGTTTACACTATCAGCAACCGGCAATAAATGGGTGACTGTTTCGCATTTCAGTACGTGCTATACATCAGTTTGTTATCTGCAGTGACACGCGAAGTACTTCATGGATTTCACTGAAGCACGTGTAAGCAAATGTGAAAGTGCGATTAATGAAATGTCAAGTTACATGTAATTTGTCAGGCAACATGGTGAAATCTGCCACGTAATCTGTTGGAGTGTAGATAACTTGATAGAATGAAAACTATTTTTATTTATTCGGTTATTACACCAAAACTATAAAATAGCAATCAGGTACGTAATTTCAACTACCACGTGCGTAAGCAACGTGAATTATCAGGCCTTCGACGTTTATTAATTTGAATCAGCATATTAGATGATGTAGGCATTCGAATCTTTTTACTTTCAAGAAAATGATTACGCTTATATCTGGAAATAAAAAATACAAAGTTTGTACTTGTTCACTTATTTCCCGCCCGATACAAGCATCTAATGAGTTTCTCTCTCCCCCCCCCCCCCTCTCTCTCTCTCTCTCTCTCTCTCTCTCTCTCTCTCTCTCTCTCTCTCTCTCTCTCTCTCTCTCTCCTCCTCCCCCCTCACTCACTCACTCCAATTTTCAAAGAACCACTCCATTGTTCACGTAACTGATAGCAGAAGCAGGCAGTATAGCAGACGGAAGCCTTCTGCTTGTTAGCGCCTAAGCGGAGAGGATGCGAATGTCTGATGGTTCGCTGAAAGACCGACAACTGAATACGAGCTAACAAGCGAATGCGAACCGAACACGATCGAATGCCGTTTGCTCACACGCGTCTAGTGGTTACTCCAGAAAATTCTCGTTCCCTATTTTACGTTCCGTTGTATTCACTTCGGCGCAAGGGGGGGGGGGGGGGGGGGCTTTCAGGCTTCCGAGGGTGGATGTTCTTGCGGCTTGAACGGAGACGTTGCAGGAAGAAACAGCCAATCAGAGAATGACCATATCTACTGCCGAAGACAAATCCTCAACGTTTGAGAGTCCATATGTACAGAGGACCGGCATACCTGCAGAGGTTACGGGCCCTGCACGCACCAATTTATCGACCGACCGACCAATTTCGTGGCACACGTCCCGACCGACTGCACTCTGCGATTACCGCGCTACACAGCCGGTAGCGAATCTTTTATAGTAAGTGTATGATGTTATATTCGACGAGATGCCGCTTGGCTTTACACCAACAAAAACTAGGATTTGTCTTGGCTGTTTTAGACGTAACACAGCAAAAAAGCTGTGGGTGGGTACAAAGAGATGGGAGCCGATGATTTTTGTAATAGTCTAAGAATGGATAAAATATGCTGATTGGTTGACCATCGTCAAACCGTTAATTAAGAATACAGTCATGATGGAGGCTGTAAGCTGCGAGGAGAAGCCGTTAGCTACATTACGGTTTATAGCCACTTGCAAAACTTAGAAGCAGCTGAAATTCAGTGCTGTTCTGTCCCCACAATTATCTAAAAGGTACCTGAAACCTGCAACGTTATGCATAGTTGAATGAAGAAATACATCATGGTAAAGCAAAAGAAAAGATGTTCATGAGCGCGTTACTTGTTCATATACTTAGAATAAAACACGTCTTCTGTAAGATTAACAAATTCGTTTCAGATTAGAAGACAGACTACAAATGATTGCAGCGTACATCTAGTAAGTGCAATCTATATAACAAATGGGGCACTTAGCAACTGTTAGATCCGTAAAACAAGAAAGCCCTATACTCTTTCTTCATAGCAGAAGTGTTGGATTTTTTTGAAACACTTCCAACAATGAAGGAAGTAAATGATAAAGAGCTTATCTCATTCCCCACTTATTTAGACGCTCAGAAAACCGCAATTTGCAGACTTGTGTTCACTCTCTCAGGCTGAAATGAAACAACGGGGAGATCACATTTCCAGTAGCCCTATATATCGCGTAAATTAAGACGTAATTTTTTTTTGAGTGTGTTGCCATAGTTCTTAAATCAATTTGATTACACATAACTGCTCAAAGTTTTTTAAATTATCTAATTTTCTAAATTCTAATGTCCTTCAGTTTATCCTAAAGCTATATATTAATCAGAACTGCTTTGAAGTTACTTGAAAATATATATTCGACGTAATGATTTATTGAAATCTTGAGCATGTGTGACACGTTAAAAGGGCGTGTGATAGCAAATTATATTTCGGGTATGGGAGAGGAGAGTGTGTTCTGCAAAAAACGGTCCACAAAAGCTTAATTCCACAACCATGGCTAAAAGTAGGATCGATATTATTCCTGTTGATGGTTAGTCACGCACGTCAACAAACAAGTTAGGGCGCAACGCTAGTACGGCAGAAGAAAAACACGGTGCGCTTACGAGACTGAGGCGAGCAACTCAGCAGCCCACTGGTCCCGTCTTTGACAAACACACTTGCACTGCTGCCAGGCACGTGCGCTGTGTCGCCGTGCTGGGAGGCGGGGCTCCGAGTGTGTGCGCACTCGCAACGGAGCCGGTCGACGTGCAGCGCTCCTCGCGGTCGGCATTGGCACTACTGTAGTTAGCGGGCGGTTACCTGCAAGGACACGCCCGTCGCCTGGCCTGATCTACCTGCGCTGAAGTCCGTGGAGCCCTCTGTCCTGCCTACTGTGCCCTTCCCGTACTGAAAAGTGAAGATGGCCACATACTTCAGCTGGGCGATATTTTTCGTAACTATTATACTGAGTCGTTTTGGTCAGGAGAGTGTAGTCTACTGCTCCTCAACTTTAAACGAAATATTGACGATGCATTGTGAGTGTTTCACTATTAGGTTAACAAATTTGCTTCCGCCGTTTTGCAATAGATGGCAGTAGCGGCAAGTAGCGTTGCAGGTGGTAGGTCATACAATAAGCTTACACATTCGTAAACATAACACCATCATAGTATTAGTCCAGGGGCGGGCAGGAATCCTGCACATGTACGGTGCACTTGCACGCGTGCAGTTAACAGGTGTTCCGCGTGCACACAGGGGTAAGATGGCCACCCGCTTATCTCCCATCCCCACCATACCTTCTGTGCGCTCCTTCCTCTGTAATGCGTTTTGTTTCCTAGCTTGCTTTATTGAGTGAATGAATAAGGTTAGTAGGAGTGCTTGAAAGAAATCATGGTTTGAAAGAGTACCTATTACCTACGATACGTTTTATTTAATTATCACAGGTGGAGTTTACAATACGTTTAATATCTGGAACAAAATTTCTACATACAGACAAACACAAACAGTTACGTAAATTTTCATCACTGATGTTTGCTCTTAACCGAGACTTATTAATTCAGCAAATGGTTTTCCAGCTCTCACTATATTAAGCGCAGTCTTATAACTTGCACATACTGCTGGGCTATTATTGTTGTCGTCCTGAAAACTTGAAAACAGTGCTCCATAAAATGTTAAATCAGTTAGATGAGAGACATGACGAGAGAAAGTCGCAGATCTCTCGTGACAACAGCAACTATGACAAATTCAAATGGCTCTGAGCACTATGGGACTTAACTGCTGTGGTCATCAGTCCCCTAGAACTTAGAACTACTTAAACCTAACTAACCTAAGGACATCACACACATCCATGCCCGAGGCAGGATTCGAACCTGCGACCATAGCGGTCGCGCGGTTCCAGACTGTTGTGCCTAGAACCGCTCGGCCACTCCGGCCGGACAACTACGACAGATTCATCTGGTATCGTCAGATCGCTCTTCTTAAGCTCAGTCAATTCCCCGTCCGCTCAGAATCCGACAATAAATTGTACTCGTCCTTGTGAAATTTATTATAATGGCCTTCAATACTAAACTTCCGTTGACCAGCGAGAATACTGCCACATATTAAACATTTCGAATTTTCACGTTTTTGCACAAAGAAAAAATGATTCTCCCATTACTTTTTAAAAGATAGCAAATCTCCACTTCTCCGTTTCTTGAAATACAGCGTTCACTACATAGTGTTCGCTTCGCATCAACGTCCACAGCTTAGCCTGGCACTACACTGCCGCAACCTGCCGGCTGTCGCCACAGCCCCGGTCGACGCCTGCACGCGAGCAGCACACGTGCAGCGCTGTGCGCTCATGAGCCGCGTGCAACGTTTGCCCGCCCCTGTATTAGTCGATTTGTGATTGCATTATAAAGTAAATCTCGATTGAATACGCCAACACACGAGTCCAGTTCTCGTCATTTGCCGGAAATTTTAATTTTCTGCTTTAATACGAAGAATCTGTGGCTGAGGCTCATAAAACCCCGGACAAGTCCTACGGCGAGGTGCCTATTAGTGAGATAACGTATAGCGTATGGTTTCAGAGCTTCAAGAACGGTGATCTTGACGTTGAAGACCGGCATGGTTGTGAAAGAGAACAAGATTTCGAAGCTACTGAAACCGATGGGTCGAAACCAGTTGATGCGTTTGAGCAGAGCACTGATAGACAAACGACCACAATTCAGCGATAAACATGGATGTTGCAGCATGCCAGTTACAATGTTTATATCCGATACACCTACCGACAGATAAAAACCGCTTTTCGGATACGGGTTTTCGCTGTCTTGTTTATATGTCAAGGTCTGAAGCGGATTTGGTAGCGCAGTTAAATATGGCGCCTGTTCCAGTTTCTAATTCAGTCGGCACAATCCGTTTCTTCCATTTCAATTTTGGACGTAGATTGTTTCATGTTCAGTCTAATATTTATGCTTCTCCTTCAGTGCACAATAACTCGCCCCTTCCACATTAGTCCAACATTTTGAAAACAAGACGTAACCCGACCATCCAAGCACGCATCAAAACCGGTTTTGCTTCTACATGGGAGCGAAAATCGATTGTGGAAAACCAGCAACTAGTATCGGATTACTAGAATCGATTTTGAAGTGTTTATATTACCAACCAGAAATGGTGTTTTGAAATCGGTATACGAAATTCGGTTTTGGGAGCCACAAGTAAACATAGTGAATGCTAGACCTCATGTCGTAAAACCGTCAAAACATGCTTGGAAAATTTGAAATCAGAAGCCCTACGTCGCCCACCGCTTTCTCCAGACGTTTTTCTCTCTGACAACCACATTTTTCGATAAATGACACACGGCCTGACTGACCAGCATTTCCCAGTTATGTGAACAAGATCGTCCGCCGCGGGATTCGCATCCTACCGGAAAGATGGGAGACAGCAGTGGCCAGCAATGGTCAATACTTTGAATTTAAAACTTTTCGTACGTTTTTCACAATAAAGCCTAGAACTTCGACAAAAACGGCGGAAGGGGAAGTTGCAGACGTGATGCATAGGGTGCCCCATTTCTCTTGACCACCCCAAATGATTTTTTGTCCAGAAACATAAAAAATACATATCAAGCAAATGTTGTTTTGCTAGCACGGGAACATTAACCAGCATGATTGCCTTTCTTGTAACTTTGTTCGTTACAGAGATACGAACAGCAGCAGGTTTTTTTTTTATAATCAGCACCTTATATTTTTTTGTTCAGTAATCCACTTCCTCTCCTCAAGACCTACTCAAAAACGTATAACATTGTACCAACATATATGACATCATTAAAAATGTAACACAAAAGTAACTTTGACTCTTCTGTGCTAGCACACGGTGCAAGTACGGGGAGTAATGTAACTCGTCCAATTGCTGGAGTCAACAACTTAAGAAAAAAAAAATGAAATACACGCACTGCTTACTCAGTCAAACATCGTCTTACAATTGCTGTTCTTCTAATGTACATTCTACATAGATAACTAGTGTTTGTGTAAGATGGCAAGAACAATGCCCCTCAAATGAAGTCATTAAAGATCACCCCCTCACGTTGAGCGAACAGTAGGGCTGAACAAAAATGACTGACAAGGCACAATGCGTCTTGTAGATGGTATAGTATGGACGTATTGGAATAATTAATGTTGGGTGATGGTTTTAAAGTGATTCACATGACATGAAAACTTTGTGGAAACGCGTCGATTTACAGGAGGCTAGTTTATCCCAGGGAAGTATTCAGAGTTGACCACGGCCAGGTGGCGGCGTGTGGCTGGGGAGCGGCGAAGGGAAGCAACAATAGGCAGCTTAGGGCGGCTCAAACTCTGAGAAAGCGGTAATGGGGCGCAGCCCCTAGCTGCCTTAAGATGAGTGACAGTGAGGGGTTGGTTGACCACATGCTGGTGTACCAGGAAGCAGATGGACGACTTGTAGGCCTGCTGATAAATGTCCATCATCCTGTTTTCAGTGAAACATGCGAGAAAGCCACGCAAAGCTATGGTGAAGCGGTCAACAGAGGCCGAAATATGCATAGCATAGCGTGACTATAGCAACTTCACACTGAATTCACGGTCCGCAGAGTCTGAAGTAAATCAGGTGCACAGCAACAGAATGAAACACGCCGGCTTCCGAGGGGAACATAGGACCAAGGAATTTGAAGTATTCTCCTGGGAGTCAGTATTTCGGAAAAATTTGTGTTTTATGCAGATGCTAACCTTGATGGGTGGCCTGGGAGGAGCTAGATAGCAGAAGTTGAGAGGAAGGGAAATTTTGTGGGAACTTGTTCACTTCCCAGAGCAGGCATTGGTCGGCACTGGGAAGTGACGCATAATTAACGGGACTTGCGCTGCAATTGGCGTAAGTGATTTTGCTGGAGGGGAAACTGAAGCGAAGAGCGGACTGGCAGAAGTCTCCGTAGAAGTCTTCCATTCCCAGCTTACCTAGAGTGCGGATGTGGCGCTCTTTACTCAGCTTGCCTGAGAGAGAGTAAGCATCTCTGCAATTTAGGACGTAGCAAACAGAACAATTGAGCTTGGAGAGAAAGTTTTCGTTCAGCTGTGTACTGAGCAAGATAGCTAGGAGAGAATAAACGAGCGCAGCCTTGCAGCACCACAAGGCCGGCCGATGTCCGCATAACGACGACGCCCCGCCATGCTGAATTCGGTGATATTGCGCCCGCTCCGGCTTGAGTTAGGCCACTGATTAATTTGTTGGATCACGTCGGCAAAGTTTCCATGAGGGTTTCATGGGCTGTTTATCGTAGAATTCTTCTCGCACTTCCCATTACGCCTGGGTCAGTCGATAGGAATTAATTTTGATTTATCGCGCTTTACTCCACGTAAACGCAATTTATTCCCACTGCCTGTTAGGAGAGTCATGTAATGTGATGATTGAAGGTCGTGAGTTTAAATAAATTTGTGCTAATCGACTGCATCTGTCCTCAATCAAGTAGTTGAAATCCCAAGTCACTTTCTCAATTAGTTTTATGTTCAAAATTTGCATCTGGTGTTCAATACCTGAATATAACATCAATTTGCACCCCTTTTTAGTTAAAAGGGATCAATTCTGAATCAATTAATGTCAACACTGCCACCGCAGTTCAATCAGGAGTCACAGGGCCTTATTAGTTTCTTTGCGTAATCCGATATTGCGGCAGTTTTGCACTCTCTGTTGATCTGTTAGTCAATTAGCTGGGGGAACACACGCCAAAACCAGGTAAGTGACGGGTGGGGTGTTACATTTGTACCTGTTCTTCTTTGACGTGCATTGTGACGGTCCACCTAATGCAACAGACAATATTCGTTTTGATCCTTGAATATATCGTCAAATTAGATTAGGAGTTTTTAATTACTTTTGCTGCTGAGAGGCCAGGTGGACCACAAGTAAGGGTAGCGCCATGTGCTGTATTTGCGTAAAATGTTACACACGTCATGTACTAGAGCGAGCACGCGCCACCCTTTTGTACCGAGGGAGATAGACGTACCCGGCAAAAGGATGTGCGGCAGCGGTCATCAAAGAGCTTCGACAAGCCATGGCCGAAGAATGAAGACTTTGAAATAGACATTACTGCACTTTGAGTTTTACGTTGATCATTTCATTGCATTCTGTTGAGACTAATGGGCGAGGCCAGCTTGATTGAAATAATGAAACAAGACTGAACTGTATTTAATAATCAACTGAAAGACAGCCGCGGACTCAAGATCTGCAACACTTGTATTGGCTTACTTACAATATACAGTACCTGAGTTACAGCAGTTCGTGACTTTGTGATTTGCAGCCTGGTGTGCATTGAAGTGAAATCATTCTACAATGACTGTTCATTAACGTATAGCTTTGAACGGCTTATGTAACTTTTCTTTGTCCTAGAATGTACTAGCAGATAGTGTTCCCCTCACTTGCAGTCCTCTGAGCTTATCAATAGCCATCTACATCTACATCCATCTACATCCATACTCCGCAAGTCACCTGACGGTGTGTGGCGGAAGATACCTTGAGTACCTCTATCGGTTCCCCTTCTATTCTAGTCTCGTATTGTTCGTGGAAAGAAGGATTGTCGGTATGCCTCTGTGTGGGCTCTAATCACTCTGATTTTATCCTCATGGTCTCTTCGCGAGATATACGTAGGAGGGAGCAACATACTGCTTGACTCCTCGGTGAAGGTATGTTCTCGAAACTTCAACAAAAGCCCGTACCGAGCTACTGAGCGTCTCTCCTGCAGTCTTCCACTGGAGTTTATCTATCATCTCCGTAACGCTTTCGCGATTACTAAATGATCCTGTAACGAAGCGCGCTGCTCTCCGTTGGATCTTCTCTATCTCTTCTATCAACCCTATCTGTTACGGATCCCACACTGGTGAGCAATATTCAAGCAGTGGGCGAACAAGCGTATTGTAACCTACTTCCTTTGTTTTCGGATTGCATTTCATTAGGATTCTTCCAGTAAATCTCAGTCTGGCATCTGCTTTACCGACGATCAACTTTATATGATCATTCCATTTTAAATCACTCCTAATGCCTACTCCCAGATAATTTATGGAATTAACTGTTTCCAGCAGCTGACATAATTGTAGCTAAATGCTAGAGAATCTTTCTTTCTATGTTTTCGCAGAACATTACACTTGTCTACATTGAGATTGAATTTCCATTCCCTGCACCATGCGTTAATTGGGCTGCAGATCCTCCTGCATTTCAGTACAATTTTCCATTGTTACAACCTCTCGATACACCACAGCATCATCTGCAAAAAGCCTCAGTGAACTTCCGATGTCATCCACAAGGTCATTTATGTATATTGTGAATAGCAACGGTCCTATGACACTCCCCTGCGGCACACCTGAAATCACTCTTACTTCGGAAGACTTCTCTCCATTGAGAATGACATGCTGCGTTCTGTTATCTAGGAACTCTTCAATCCAATCACACAATTGGTCTGATAGTCCATATGCTCTTACTTTACATTAAACGACTGTGGGGAACTATATCGAACGCCTTGCGGAAGTCAAGAAACACGGCATCTACCTGGGAACCCGTGTCTGTGGCCCTCTGAGTCTCGTGGACGAATAGCGCGAGCTGGGTTTCACACGATCGTCTTTTTCGAAACCCATGCTGATTCCTATAGAGTAGATTTCTAGTCTCCAGAAAAGTCATTATACTCGAACATCACACGTGTTCCAAAATTCTACAACTGATCGACGTTAGTGATATAGATCTATAGTTCTGCACATCTGTTCAACGTCCGTTCTTGAAAACGGGGTTGACCTATGCCCTTTTCCAACCCTTTGGAACGCTACGCTCTTCTAGAGACCTACGGTACACTGTTGAAAGAAGGGGGGCAAGTTTCTTCGCGTACTCTGTGTAAAATCGAACTGGTATGCCATCAGGTCCAGCGGCCTTTCCTCTTTTGAGCGATTTTAATTGTTTCTCTATCCCTCTGTCGTCTATTTCGATATCTACCATTTTGTCAATAAGAGTTCCTATTTTGACGATTCAATCGAGGTTCAAAATAAATATTGACGGTTGCGTTACGTGGACCGTCACAACACTATACTCACACAAACCTTCAACTGAAGACGGTTGAATGAATGACCGATGTGCGTTTTAACTTCAGAAATTGTACGAGTTACGTTACGAGTGGTACCGGTGCTGTGTGCTAGTAAACGAGTGTGAAAGTCAGTTTTGTTTTACGTTTATAATGACGTCGCATTTATGCACTATAGGCCACTGGAAATAGGCACCACTTATGTATCAGCTATTTCCTTGTTGTTCTAGTGAGACTAACAGGCTGCAATGCACTAAAGCATTGAAAGTCTTCACTATTTTTGCACATAGCTTGCAATATTACTGTGGTCTTGCCGTATGATTTGAAAGGCTACAGGCGACTATGCCATGACAGAAATCACTTTAACTAGTAAGTTTTTCGCTTGTCCACCTGACCCTTGCTTCTCCTAAATTGATTTTAGCAATTTGACAGTGGTTGTTGTTGTTGTAGTTGTTCAAAATGACTCTGAGCACTATGGGACTCAATTGCTGTGGTCATAAGTTCCCTAGAACTTAGAATTACTTAAACCTAACTAACCTAAGGACATCACACACATCCATGCCCGAGGCAGGATTCGAACCTGCGACCGTAGCGGTCGTGCGGTGCCAGACTGTAGCGCCTTTAACCGCTCGGCCACTCCGGCCGGCTGTTGTTGTTGTTAGCCTGCATTGGAGGTTATCACTTTTATCGGAATTTAAATAAACTTGAATGCTGAAGTAATTTAATGAAATGGTGGCCCTTTCATTATTGTTGTCAATTATTTATGGGTGATTAATATATCAGCAAGGGATTGATCTTTTATTTAAAAGAATAGCGAAAGTTTTTGACCATAAAATAGGACAAACAATATAAGATAAGCAAAATGACAAATAAATCTTGAACTGTCGACAACGCAGATAGAAGCAACAAATAGTCAGCACTCCAATGGGTGGGGATTGATTGGCAGATACTAATGTTTGTTTGATTAATCGGTTTACTCTGCCTCAAAACATGGACAACGCAATCTGAAATTATCTAACGCTGAATAGACATTGATGGATTTATTCTACACCAAAGTTATACTACGTTGGTGCGGCCGAGAACAAGTGGCGAGACTGTGATTCTGTGTGCTCTAACAAAAGCGGAGCAGCAATACTATACGCCTTTCTCGACGCGTAGCGCTGCCTCGGTGACGATCGTGGTCAAGCATCTGCAGAGTACTTATGTACAGCGCCTGTAATTCGTTCTCGTGGGCACAAAATATGCAAAGTCGTGTCTGACGATCTGTTAGATGGATCACAATTACTATCTAAAGGAGCCCTGAAATCTTGGTTGGCAGATTCCAGTATGTTACACTCCCGTTCGCCGGTCGTACCAGGGACCAGTCTGATTCACTTATACGGAAGTGTACACAAGGACTCCAAACATCGAGGTGGCAAACCTGACACAAGTAAGATCACCCTTGGCTCATAGCAAGTTGTCCGAGATGACTGCAGTCTTAGCTATTGATACAGCTAAGTTCTCACCACAGCTCCCCAGTCAAGACCACTGCCAGTGTGAAGTTACGCTCAAGAAAAGTGTCCCAAGTGCAACCCATTCACAACAAGAGTCAAGACTAGATCCTCTCCAGATCGAATTCCGAATCAGAAGACAAAGTTTCTCCGTTCCCCCCTTTCCATAAAAAGTACTCCCACAACCACCCCCACAAGGGTTTCATGCCACTCACAAGACTCCACGAGCTCAGTGTCTCCCCTCTAACTCGTCTGCTCTACCCATCGGTTAGTCCTAATCAAAGTTAGTAATATTCTTCTCGTTTCTAGAGAAGCAACCAATCCCTTACCAGTAAACTCCCACTCAGAGAGGAGAAGACCATGCTCTCCCTATTTGTTTTTTTTTTCCACGGCCACTTTAGACAGCGTCTTTTGAGTTTCCTTTCAGGTCTAAGGTGAACAACACATTTATCACAGAGATCGTTATCTGGATAAGCCAAACATTGCAGCATGTCTGACCAGGGGCCTCAGCTAAACTAAGAGAAGTGCTTTTGTGTCCCAACTCAGACCATTTCAGAGCCACCGTAAATGTAGCATTCCTTTCTTAAGTTCTTTCGAAGACCTGAGGCTTCCCAAAAACTTGGCAGGCCAAGGAACGACACAAACCGACACCTCCTTCGACAGCGCCCACTCTATGGTGAACACGGAAACTCATGAATTTTTATAGCCACCATCCCTGTTCGCAAAGGGCGTTTACGACACAGTCAGAACGCCTTGGTCGGGCGATCTGCGTTTCTCTTGCGTCCCTGTCCCTGTCATGGCAAGAGGTGTCCAAAAGGTAGATCCAGGTAGGCAGCTTTTTTCGCCTCTTCAGCCAAAATTATTACCCGTACACTGGTGCGAGAAATTCTTCCGACCAGACTTCTGTCCCCAGTAAGTGCTTCGAGATGTTTCTTTCCCTAATAACTGTATGTGGGTCCCAAGCCCCAAACATCCATTCCAAGGTTGCTGTTTAATAATCAAACTGCCTGCTTGTTTCCAGCTCCATGAAATACTATTCGAAGGACAGCCACCATAAAGATCTCTCATGCATTGACAATGTACATGCTCCCATCAATGCCTGCTTATATTGATAATTTCCTGTCGTCTCACAAAAATGACGTCTTGAGTGTAAAATCAACATTAGAGACTAACCTTGAATGTGAAGAATGAAGAGAGGGAGTGACTCGCCCTCTCTCAAGCTTGTGTGGTTCTTAATCCTGACTTCATTGGAGAGTCGCTTTCTCTGGACAGCCAGTCATGTTCGTGTGCTCTTGTCGTTCGTACCTGCTGTGAAAATTTGCCGGGTTGTTCCACGTTCTGTAGAGAAACATAAGTCCAGAAAACCACTAAACAGCAGCAGGAAGCAGATCATGCTTAATGTTTTTGAAATTTTTTGGAAAAAAATATCTGTAGCCACATTTGAAGTTTACCAGAGTTCCTGTGTCAAGTGTATTAGGTATACAGAAAGAGCAACAAAACCCAGGTACACTACTCTCTGCTCTTCTGATCTGTACAATACGCCTTCGCATTACACATAACTCACACGTAAGAAATGTCCCAGATCTGAAGAAATGTCACCCGCTGCCACACAATCTGTCGCGGTACTTTTACATGCACAAGTTTTAATTTTGCAAATCATTAAATATTTTCCTATCATACAAAGCACTCGACACAGTTCAGACGCGATTTCTGTTCTTAGTTCGTAGTGTTTCTCGTACAGTTAACAGCGTGCCTTAAAAGTAGAGCCGGCCGGAGCGGCCAAGCGGTTCTAGGCGCTACAGTCTGAAACCGTGCGACCGCTGCGGTCGCAGGTTCGAATCCTGCTTCGGGCATGGATGTGTGTGATGTACTTAGGTTACTTAGGTTTAAGTAGTTCTAAGTTCTAGGGAACTGATGACCTCAGAAGTTAAGTCCCATAGTGCTCAGAACCATTTGAACCATAAAAGTAGAGAACAATTAATGCCATTTGCCACGCGATTTGCTACAGTTTAGCGAACGGCCCACAAATCAAAACATCGAAAACGAAACATAGGCTTTCCAGCAAGTTATTAGCCGATGCAACATCACTTAAACACCTACACTAGATAAGCGCGATAACTAATTCGAGCGAAAAACAATTGTGCCAGTCTTCTTTACCGGCATCCGAGGTTTAACAGGCACAATCGCAGAAAGAATCACGACAAACTCTGTAGCGTTGCGAGACACATCACGTATGACTGACGATGATCGAATGACTACTCAGTGATCACTGGTCACTGGAAAGACAGGCCATACCTAGACCTGAGATGGTGCAGGCTAAGCACTGGAGTGCTATTCCTGCATAATCCTGGCTGGCAAATTTTCTTCTTCCCTCTCTTGATGAATTGGCTGCAGCTGATTCTATAATCAAGAAACGCGTATTTGCTAGCAAGTTAACGATTAGTAATTCTGAGGTGCGGGACCTGTCAAGGCGTTATTGTACGCTGCGTGGATCCTCCGATTGTTATTCTTCCTTATCCGACCGAGGCACAGCATTCATTGCTCCGTAGAGCCGGGAATGTGGTCCTAGTATGCGGTAGTGGACACTACAATGGCGTTGATGACCCTCAGGCCATTCCGTGGGAGGAAGTCACGCAACACCACTAGTTAGTCCTGGGTGAAGATATGGTGTCTATGGCGGACGGGAGGTTTAGGTCTGTCAAGTAAAGTGCAGGGGTAGGGATTATGGAGGGGAGGATACACGTTGTCCTGGATAAACATCTGGACAGATCTCCTGCAGCACCGCCATCACGCTGTCCCCATCTGGGAAGAGGGAGACAGTCCAGTGTCGGTTCTGACGCGAGCGTTGAAACGTTCTCTCTCTCTCTCCTCTCCATTTACGAAAGGATTATTGTGTTCCTGTTCTTCAAAATATCAGTGCTTGGCGCTCTTCTTTCTTGATTAGTGGCACTGGTACTTGTTATGATTGTCATTTCTGTTTAGAGACTTTGTTCAGGTTTTCCAGAAGAGTCCGTAATAGCTAGTTATTTGAGGTAGAGTTGTTGTGTACCTTCAGATTACTACAGTCGTTATTGTTGTCTCAGTAAGTCTGGCTATCCTATTCCCTGTCGCGAGTGAATTCTTTACCCCAAGGTGCGAATGATTGCGTTTTGTGACGATGCACGTTTCTCATAGAATTCTCTATCAGGGCCCTGTACTTTAGTCGTTATAGTGTGTTGATGCTGGTGTTGGCGGCACTTTCCCCATTTCGCTGCGTATCCGAAGATCTGGTTATAGTTCTCTCAGTGGTCCTATTCCTTAGGTTCAGATTTCTGCGATGTGTTGCCGCCACGTCAAAACGTGTGTCAAATGTGTCGCCTAGGTATCTCGCTATTTGTTACCAGGGAACAGGACTTGGAGTGGCTTGAGTGGCACCGTTGACCCCTGGGACCGGACGGCCTCGGCAGACTCTTGCTGCACGATCGTAGCCCCTCTGGGGATGGGACGGCTAGAGCAGGCGTTCCTTCTTTTTCCTGTTTTGGCATCACTCCCATGGCTTCCTGCATCTCTGCAGTGGCCATGGAGGCGTCTGCGTGGCGGCGACCACCTCCTCCCTCAGCCCTGTGGCGTCTGGGAGGGAGGTGGCGGGACGGGCATCTCTTCTTTGGCTGACCTCTTCCAGCAGCTGCTGCAGCTAGCGGTGAACTTCGACTTCAGCCTTCAAGGCAGTCCTTCCTCCCGTAATGGCGGCTTTCAGGACGGCCACTGCGTCCTCGGTGGTAGTACGCAACACCCCGCGTATGTCAACGGTGTCGGCGGCCACATCTACACGGTGGCACGTCCCCTCTTGATCTCGGTGCCGCTGACGGCCACCTAGTTTTGACTGACGGCCTTGCGGGAGGCTCTTCTTTTTCGTCTTGTCTTCTTTCCGCGGTTTCAACTCGTGATGTGGTGCAGTGCGAAAATTCGCTGTGCCGAAGACGGCAAGAGCTGACAAGTGCGAGAATTATCGCACAATCAGCTTAACAGCTCATGCATCGAAGCTGCTTACAAGAATAATATACAGAAGAATGGGAAAGAAAATTGAGAATGCGCTAGGTGACGATTAGTTTGGCTTTAGGAAAAGTAAAGGGACGAGAGAGGCAATTCTGACGTTACGGCTAATAATGGAAGCAAGGCTAAAGAAAAATCAAGACACTTTCATAGGATTTGTCGACCTGGAAAAAGCGTTCGACAATATAAAATGGTGCAAGCTGTTCGACATTCTCAAAAAAGTAGGGGTAAGCTATAGGGAGAGACGGGTCATATACAATATGTACAACAACCAAGGGGGAATAATAAGAGTGGACCATTAAGAACGAAGTGCTCGTATTAAGAAGGGTGTAAGACAAGACTGTAGCCTTTCGCCCCTACTCTTCAATCTGTACATCGAGGAAGCAATGATGGAAATAAAAGAAAGGTTCAGGAGTGGAATTAAAATACAAGGTGAAAGGATATCAATGATACGATTCGCTGATGACATTGCTATCCTGAGTGAAAGTGAAGAAGAATTAAATGATCTGCTGAACGGAATGAACAATCTAATGAGTACACAGTATGGTTTGAGAGTAAATCGGAGAAAGACGAAGGTAATGAGAAGTAGTAGAAATGAGAACAGCGAGAAATTTAACATCAGCATTGATGGTCACGAAGTCAATGAAGTTAAGGAATTCTGCTACCTAGGCAGTAAAATAACCAATGACGGACGGAGCAAGGAGGACATCAAAAGCAGACTCGCTATGGCAAAAAAGGCATTTCTGGCCAAGAGAAGTCTACTAACATCAAATACCGACCTTAATTTGAGGAAGAAATTTCTGAGAATGTACGTCTGGAGTACATCATTGTATGGTAGTGAAACATGGACTGTGGGAAAACCGGAACAGAAGAGAATCGAAGCATTTGAGATGTGGTGCTATAGACGAATATTGAAAATTAGGTGGACTGATAAGGTAAGGAATGAGGAGGTTCTACGCAGAATCGGAGAGGAAAGGAATATGTGGAAAACACTGATAAGGAGAAGGGACAGGATGATAGGACATCTGCTAAGACATGAGGGAATGACTTCCATGGTACTAGAGGGAGCTGTAGAGGGCAAAAACTGTAGAGGAAGACAGAGATTGGAATACGTCAAGCAAATAATTGAGGAAGTAGGTTGTAAGTGCTACTCTGAGATGAAGAGGTTAGCACAGGAAAGGAATTCGTGGCGGGCTGCATCAAACCAGTCATTAGACTGATGACCAAAAAAAAAAAAAAACACTGACACCGTAGACACAGGTCGGCGAGGCGTCGCGCGTCTTGGTAAAGGCACATGTGTTGTGTGCCTGCGAGCACTTCATACACGGCACATCTTCAGTGTGTATACAGGGCATAAAAGTCACGAAAAAGAATGAAAATCAACAAATGATCATGAAAGTAATGAAACGAAATTTATTTTGTGTGTCAGTCAGCCAGGTGTGGTTCTAGAAGAGAGCAGAAATCAGTGCCATCCGTAAAATCTATACAGCAGACTATTTGGAGTGACAATTGCACTGGAATAATTTGTGTCAAATAACATATGACACAGAATGAAATTTTCACTCTGCAACGGAGTTTGCGTTGATATGATACTTCCTGCCAGATTAAAACTGTGTGCGGGACAGAAACTCGAACTCGGGACCTTTGCGTTTCGCAGACAAGTGCTCTACCAACTGAGCTACCCGAGCACGACTCACGACCCGTCCCCACAGACACTGGCGGAAGTAAAGCTGTGAGGAGTGGTCGTGAGTCGTCCTTGGGTAGCTCAGTTGGTAGAGCACTTGCCCGCGAAAGGCAAAGGTCCCGAGTCCGAGTCTCGGTTCCGCACACAGTTTTAATCTGCCACCAAGTTTCAACCTATGACACCATTACCAGCTGGCGCAATGAAGAGAGATTGCTTTAAATTTTGTGAGTATTCTAACAACTAAAACAATTCAGTCGTAAGTGGGATAAACATAATTACTTTCTGATGAATTCATCGCAAGTGCGAAGCATGATTTCAAGTCCCTTCAGGAGCTGTTTTGCTTTTTTCGTGGAAACGTTGCATTGAAAGAGGCTTTTATGTTAACAAAGAAATTTTAGTTGAAAACAAATGTTGCGGAAAGAACTTTCTGAATTGTAATACAATCGTTAGGTGATGAACTTAATAGTGAGAAACAGCTGAATGTGGACATTACACAATCATTGTCACTAGCTGTGAAGAATCCATCGTCAAGATGCGTAGAAGCGTTAAAAAAGAAGAGATTTGATGAAAATGAAGTCGCCAATCCGAAAAGAAGAATAGTCCAAGAAATAATAAGGAGTAATTTTGGTGTGACGTCAAATGTGCTGGAATGCTGTTCAAATTGCTCGTCAATATTTTATAAAGTTTTTGTCTTCGGTTAGATATTTCAAAGTTTACTTGTGTTAATATTTGCTGTAAAAGTAACTTGTTAGTAGATTTTCATTCATTTCCGTCTTCCTTTCTGTGTTATTCGTGAGTGTACTTACGCCGTTCATCCATGTCTCACGCCTCAGCAATGTGTTCACATTTCGCGGGTTGCGATTCCAGCTGTAGCAGTTATAAAACTAAGTACCGCCAAAATTGTTTGTGCACTGTATTCGAACACTAAATTTGGTAGTTTCCAATAGTTCATGCAAATATTAGTAGTGTGTTTACATTTCGCGGCGTGCAGTTGCAGCTGTAGTGGTTCTTAAGTTCCGACAAAGTTGTTTCTGCACTGTTATACAGTTATTAATTTTACTAGTTTTCAATGGTGTCTTGGACTGTTTGTGGCGAAACAACGGTTTAATAAACTTTTGGAAACGTTCGCTCACTGAATTTTTTAGAGGTTTCTATGCGTTGAAGTCGTTTAGTAAATTTCGTGCGGTAGTTTTCAGTTGACGTTTTTTATTGTTTCTAGCGAAATATTTCAGTAAAATTTTCATTCACTGTTTTAACTTCGTTAAGTGTTCCAGTGACCGCTTGAATTTTTGGTTTTAGCTAATAAACTGTGTGAAGTTTTGCTACTTTCTTAGCAGTGAGAGAATTTAGAGACAACTGTTGTTAGGTCTATAAATAGTTCTACTGGTGTAATTAGCTTAACACAGACGCTTAGTTTTTTCAGTAACTGTAAAATTTTACCATGAGTGAGAAGTGTGGGCTTTGTCGTAGGGTTGTGAGTAGTAGGTTGCGTTGTGGGATTTGTTCAAAGTATTTCCATTGGGGAGAATGCAATGGGGAAGCCAGTAGGCATTCTAGCGAGATTCTCTACTGGAAATGCAGAATTTGTAGCAGAAATAAATTGATAGAGGAGTAGGAGCATAATATCTATGCCCATCAGTTGCACTTACAAAACGAAAAGGAGAAATTAGATAGGTTGATGAGGGTGGGCAATGGGAATTGGCAGTTGGCAAGAAGGCAGGAGGAGGAGGAGGTATACAGACAGTTTTACTTTGCATGTATGCAATAGATTTGACCAACTGTCAGAGTTGAGTGGAGAGGAGCCTCTTGTAGCTGCATGTGTAGAAAACGTGCAGCAGTCCTCAGCAGTTAGGAGGCCTAAGTCAGTTGCAAAGTCTGACAGAATTCTCAATTAGGGAATCCAATATTCGAGATCCACAGTGACAAGAGTGTTGGCTCTCACCACGGACGCCTTTAATTAACGACGGAGAACAGGGGCGTTTGCGTAAAGTTGTGAGTGCTAACATAAAAGCAATAGTATGTGAAATAACCGTAGAAATCAATGTGGGACGTACGCCGAACGTATCTGTTACGACAATGCGTCGAAATGTGGGGTGAATGGGCCGGACGACCGGCGCGAGTGTCTTTGCTGATAGTACCACATCGTCTGTAGCGTGGAAAGCCACGAGCCGGCCGCTGTGGCCGAGCGGTTCGAGGCGCTTCAGTCCGGAACCGCGCTGCTGCTACGGTCGCAGGTTCGAATCCTGCCTCTGGCATTGATGTGTGTGACGTCCTTAGGTTAGTTAGGTTTACGTAGTTCTCAGTTCTAGGGGACTGATGACCTCAGATGTTAAGTCCCGTAGTGCTTAGAGCCATTTGAACCATTTGAATATGAAAAACCGTGGCTTCGTCAGATGAGTCCTAATTTCAGTCGGTAGGAGCTGATGGTAGGTTTCCAGTGTCGCACACACCCTACGAAGCCATGGGCCCAAGCTGTCAACAAGGCACTGTACATGCTGGTGGTAGCTGGATAATGGTTTGGGTTGTGTTTACATGGATCATTGACTGGAAATGGTTATGTTCGGCCACTTCGAGACCATTTGCAGCCATTCATTATGTTCCCAAACAACGATGGAAGTTTTGTGGATGACAATGCGCCATGTCATCGTGATTGGTTTGAAAAATATTCAGGACATTTCGAGCGAATTATGTGGCCGCCCTGATCGTCCAACATGAATCCCAACGAATATTCATGCGACATAAGGAAGAGGTCAGTTCGTGCACAAAATCCTGCATCGACAGCACTACCGCAATTATGGACAGCTATAGACATGGCTCAATACTTCGGCAGGAGACTTCCAATGACTTGTTGATCCAACTTCTGAGCTCATCACTCCCCTAGAACTTAGATCTTCTTAAACCTAACTAATCTAAGGACACACACACATCCATGCCCGAGGCAGGATTCGAACCTGCGGCCGTAGCGGTCGCACGGTTCAAGACTGTAGCGCCTACAACCGCTCGGCCACCCCGGCTAGCAGGGCGCCGGGCAAAGGAGGTCCGGCACGATATGGGTAGGTATCGCATGACTTTTGTCAATTCACTGTATAAATGAATCGCGGTCGTATAATTCACGCAACGTAACACGCTTCTGCGTTACTCTCCCTACACGCTTACACTGACAAGCGCTGGTGAAGTACCCGCCAGCGCTCTAGGTCGAAGCGCCGGCGCAGCCATGACCGCTACGATTTTAGCTGCAGGTATACCTTGAGGTGATGTAAATTTCGACAAACTCAATTTTCACGTGTTTTACGGTGAAATCAACGAATAACGTGTCGAAATAATTTTATGTTGAAACCAGTGAATATCTACACTCCTGGAAATGGAAAAAAGAACACATTGACACCGGTGTGTCAGACCCACCATACTTGCTCCGGACACTGCGAGAGGGCTGTACAAGCAATGATCACACGCACGGCACAGCGGACACACCAGGAACCGCGGTGTTGGCCGTCGAATGGCGCTAGCTGCGCAGCATTTGTGCACCGCCGCCGTCAGTGTCAGCCAGTTTGCCGTGGCATACGGAGCTCCATCGCAGTCTTTAACACTGGTAGCATGCCGCGACAGCGTGGACGTGAACCGTATGTGCAGTTGACGGACTTTGAGCGAGGGCGTATAGTGGGCATGCGGGAGGCCGGGTGGACGTACCGCCGAATTGCTCAACACGTGGGGCGTGAGGTCTCCACAGTACATCGATGTTGTCGCAGGTGGTCGGCGGAAGGTGCACGTGCCCGTCGACCTGGGACCGGACCGCAGCGACGCACGGATGCACGCCAAGACCGTAGGATCCTACGCAGTGCCGTAGGGGACCGCACCGCCACTTCCCAGCAAATTAGGGACACTGTTGCTCCTGGGGTATCGGCGAGGACCATTCGCAACCGTCTCCATGAAGCTGGGCTACGGTCCCGCACACCGTTAGGCCGTCTTCCGCTCACGCCCCAACATCGTGCAGCCCGCCTCCACTGGTGTCGCGACAGGCGTGAATGGAGGGACGAATGGAGACGTGTCGTCTTCAGCGATGAGAGTCGCTTCTGCCTTGGTGCCAATGATGGTCGTATGCGTGTTTGGCGCCGTGCAGGTGAGCGCCACAATCAGGACTGCATACGACCGAGGCACACGGGGCCAACACCCGGCATCATTGTGTGGGGAGCGATCTCCTACACTGGCCGTACACCACTGGTGATCGTCGAGGGGACACTGAATAGTGCACGGTTCATCCAAACCGTCATCGAACCCATCGTTCTACCATTCCTAGACCGGCAAGGGAACTTGCTGTTCCAACAGGACAATGCACGTCCGCATGCATCCCGTGCCACCCAACGTGCTCTAGAAGGTGTAAGTCAACTACCCTGGCCAGCAAGATCTCCGGATCTGTCCCCCATTGAGCATGTTTGGGACTGGATGAAGCGTCGTCTCACGCGGTCTGCACGTCCAGCACGAACGCTGGTCCAACTGAGGCGCCAGGTGGAAATGGCATGGCAAGCCGTTCCACAGGACTACATCCAGCATCTCTACGATCGTCTCCATGGGAGAATAGCAGCCTGCATTGCTGCGAAAGGTGGATATACACTGTACTAGTGCCGACATTGTGCATGCTCTGTTGCCTGTGTCTATGTGCCTGTGGTTCTGTCAGTGTAATCATGTGATGTATCTGACCCCAGGAATGTGTCAATAAAGTTTCTCCTTCCTGGGACAATGAATTCACGGTGTTCTTATTTTAATTTCCAGGAGTGTATCATATTATCACGTTAAGATGTACCTGTGGAAGGGGACAAAAATATTAGTACAAGTGTGTTCGTTGCTCTGTTTACAATCACACTGTATGAACTGTAGAAGAAATTCCCCTGACTATACTTATGGTGGCTCAATTCAGAAGCGTGTGGGCACATACTTTGCGAAACATTAATGCCAAACTTTACAAAATCTGTTGAGATAAAAGCGGTGTGTTCAATATAATGTATAGCCCTCGTGAGTGAAATTTGAAAAATCAGAGTCTATTCCCTTAATAGTACATAACAGTGCCCCACCTCATATCAACAAGGAAGAGATCGAAACAATTTTTGGGGTGTATCTGCAAGCGTTCTTTTCTCGACGCGTTATTGAGAACGATTAGATATTAAATTGACTCAATCGACAACTGCACACAAGTAATGCTACCTCACACCGTGGTAACAAATTGATCAATAATATCGACACACGAAGCGAGAACACAGCGCAACAGAAACCTCCTTCGCTCATCCAGCATACATCCAAGCCAAATCACCTAAGTTTGTGCTGAAATCTATGAAAAATTTACCGCAAGAAGTGAATTTCGTATCATACCTCTACCCTTTCCCACATTTGTGTACACCATTATCTTCGAGTTATGTGAAAATTGTAATAGATACTAGTCTGTCTTTGCGGAACTGAAGCCCACATACTTGTATTTTGTGTGAACTTATTTCCTGGTCAGTTGTACTAATACTTCATGGGCTGTTAACTCTCAACATCTCCCATGCTAGTGGACTCTCGCATTCTCTTAGTAGAGTTTCTATGCTGTGCTTAGGGAGTTGATCTTATACGTCAGTCTTGTTCGTAAAATATTACCGACTAAACATAGCGAAAGCAAAACAGAAGTCCAGGTGTGAATGATTTTCCCTGAGATGAATTTCTGCCTTCCTCACTTCATACCTATCCTTGATCTGCAGAAGCCTGCAGAAGGCGGTATTAGACACGTGACACTATTTAACAGTACTTTTCTCTCCAGATGTCTTGCGCCGGAAACTAAGTCCTTCGACCACCTGCAATTTTCAGCCTCAGAAGTCCAGTCAACAATTAGCATCAGGAAGGCTAGCAAATAAAAAGATCTTTCACATTGCTCGTATATAACATCCGATGAACGGATGTTTTCAGTGGGCGACGCAACTGGAGAACATGCTGTATTAAGACACTTCTTACTGCAAACATTACGATTTCCTACCTCAAGGTATGCAACGTAACTGTACAATCCTGCTTGGTCGACTGAACAGTACGTCTGTTCTCTTGGGCGCTAGCGCGCGGGGTAACCGAGAACGTGCATGGTTTTGAGTATGGTCTTCCTGAAGCAATCGATTCTATACTAACATGACCGCCGTATCACCCCGAGCGTCGTGAGCATCAATCACCTCCGAATTTTCCCCCCTGAATAATGACGAACACTTTCTTCTTACCTTCATATGCAAGATACCTCATATATCGTAATTTAGTGACCCACGCTGTTCCCACTGAATTTAGTTTTTCCTCCAGATACGTCTGAATCTCGGAGATCATGTCTACAGCATCTTTCGTGGTACAGATGCGAGCACTAGGTGTTGAACTGCAACTGATAGATGCTGGAAGTAAGCTCTTAAAAATATCAAGAGTGTAACATCTTGTTATTGTTCAGGCTTTTAAAAAAAGGCTTATCCACTAGAGTTAATTGTATTTGCTACCTCTTTGACGTTTTAGTTTTTGGTGCATTCTAACCTTGCTACAAGCTATGTGCACCAATGTGGAACTATAGGTTCAGGTGAGTGGGGAGTGTTTGGAGCTATTTCCTTAAAGGACTGAATGCAGATAGGAGCATTGAGAAATACTTTCCTAGCATAGGGAATGTTACCGTCAACCTCAAGAAACTTTTTTCCAGATTCCTCTATTAGACAGTGTAGGCCATGGAAAATGCAGGTACAATGGATTACATTGAGATATTTCAGTATTGCCCCCATTTTTACATACAGGCAGCACAGGCTGTATCCAGCATCAAACGTTTCTCGTCCCTAACCGCTACAATGTGGGCGACAGTACTCTGAATCGTGTTCTCCAATTTTGTACACAGTAGTAGATTGGATTTTCCTGGCGGCGTGTAAGATGATCTCCTTACCATGACATTAGCTACACTACTGGCCATTAAAACTGCTACACCAAGAAGAAGTGCAGATGATAAACCGGTATCATTGGACAAATATATTATACTAGAACTGTCATGTGATTACATTTTCACGCAATTTGGGTGCATAATCCTGACAAATCAGTACCCAGAACAACCACCTCTGGCCGCAATAACGGCCTTGATACGCCTGGGCATTGAGTCAAACAGAGCTTGGATGGCGTATACAGGTACAGCTGCCCATGCAGCTTCAACACGATACCACAGTTCATCAAGAGTAGTGACTGGCGTATTGTGACGAGCCAGTTGCTCGGCCAACATTGACCAGACGTTTTCAATCGGTGAGAGATCTGGAGAATGTGCTGGCCAGGGCAGCTGTCGAACATTTTCTGAATCCAGAAAGGCCCGTACAGGACCTACAACATGAGGTCGTGCATTATCCTGCTGAAATGTAGGGTTTCGCAGGCATCGAAAGAACGGTAGAGCCACGGCTCGTAACACATCTGAAATGTAACGTCCACTGTTCAAAGTGCCGTCAATGCGAACAAGAGGTGACCGAGACGTGTAACCAATGGGTTCAAAAAATGGTTCAAATTGCTCTGAGCACTATGGGACTTAAAATCTATGGTAATCAGTCCCCTAGAACTTAAAACTACTTAAACCTAACTAACCTAAGGACATCACACAACACCCAGTCATCACGAGGCAGAGAAAATCCGTGACCCCGCCGGGAATCGAACCCGGGAACCCGGGCGTGTTAACCAATGGGACCCCATACCATCACGCCGGGTGATACGCCAGTATGGCGATGGCGAATACCCGTTTCCAATGTGCGTCCACAGCGATGTCGTCAAACACGGATGCGACCATCATGATGCTGTAAACAGAACCTGGATTCATCCGAAAAAATGACGTTTTGCCATTCGTGCACTCAGGTTCGTCGTTGAGTACACCATCGCAGGCGTTCCTGTCTGTGATGCAGCGTCAAGGGTAACCGCAGCCATGGTCTCCGACCTGATAGTCCATGCTGCTGCAAACGTCGTCGAACTGTTCGTGCAGATGGTTGTCGTCTTGCAAACGTCCCCCACTGTTAACTCAGGGATCGAGACGTGGCTGCACGATCCGTTACAGCCATGCGGATAAGATGCCTGTCATCTCGACTGTTAGCGATAAGAGACCGTTTGGATCCTGCACGGCGTTCCGTATTACCCTCCTGAACCCACCGGTTCCATATTCTGCTAACAGTCACTGGATCTCGACCAACGCGATCAGCAATGTTGCGATACGATAAACCGCAATCGCGATAGGCTACAATCCGACCTTTATCAAAGTCGGAAACGTGATGGTATGCATTTCTCCTCCTTACACGAGGCATCACAACAACGTTTCACCAGGCAATGCCGGTCAACTGCTGTTTGTGTATGAGAAATCGGTTGGAAACTTTCCTCATGTCAGCACGTTGTAGGTGTCGCCACCGGCGCCAACCTTGTGCGAATGCTCCGAAAAACTAATCATTTGCATTTCACAGCATCTTCTTCCTGTGGGTTAAATTTCGCGTCTGTAGCACGTCATCTTCGTGGTGTAGCAATTTTAATGGCCAGTAGTGTATAAATCTGCCACAACTGTCAGTGGTCTCGTCGACTGAGAGCCAAAGTCTGTATTCGCATCATGAGTAGCCATATCATACACCTGTTTCAAATAATTTTGGCGTACCTTCGACTCATCTGGTATACTGCAGCCGCTGATACTCTCCAGGAAGCCATTAAAAACAGGTGTCTTTCGCACGTTGTACGGCAAAGTGGAAGAAACTAAAGCCTCTCCTAAGTCTAGATTAAAGCTGTTCACTGTACTACTTGTCACAGGGGAAATTGATGGTTGATTCTGTTGTTTGTTCTTCTTTCTAGTGACGCTCATAGTGTGTGCTGCAGAATCTTAGTGTTGTGGATAATGTGACAATTTATCATGTATTACCTAAAATTAAAATAAACGTACAGAAACAGAATGGCAGTGACTAAAAAATAAAAGCTAGATTACATAAAATATCAACTTAAGCTGAATCGCACAGGTAAACTAATTTTAAATTTCGATTTGAAAACCTGAGGGAGGAATAGTAGCAAGGAGACTGGCACATAAAATGAGTGACAAATATGACCTGTGTTTACGTAAAGGCTTGGCCATAATTTACTCGGTTCAAATGGTTCGCCGCGCGGTCTAAGACGCAGCAGTAATGGACTGTGCGGCTGGTCCCGGCGGATGTTCGAGTCCTCCCTCGGGCATGGGTTTGTGTGTTTTTCCTTAGGATAATTTAGGTTAAGTAGTGTGTAAGCTTAGGGACTGATAACCTTAGCAGTTAAGTCCCATAAGATTTCACACACATTTGAACATTTTTTTTCAAATGGTTCAAATGGCTCTAAGCACTATGGTACTTAACATCTGAGGTCATCAGTCCCCTAGAACTTAGAACTACTTAAACCTAACTAACCTAAGGACATCACACACATCCATGCCCGAGGCAGGATTCGAACGGTAGCAGTACCGTAGCAGTCGCGCGGTTCCGAACTTAAGCGCCTAGAACCGCCCGGCCAACGCGGCCGGCCCATAATTTACTCGGCCATCAGTGGCAAAATTGGAGTCTTCCTCAATCCAATGCCGGAGAAATTTTTTTTTTTTTACCATTTCTGTTTAGGTATTACAAAATTACACTTAAAAGCGCACTACTCAATGCGATTCAGTACACCACGCAACTTTACTTCGTAAGTAAAAAAATTAAAAGGATCAAGTGTCACCGACTTTTTGCTTTAATATACGTGTTTATTGTAGGGTGGCATTTAAGTAAAGTCTCGCTGGAGTTGTCCTAACACAGTGGCCTTGGACATGCTCTAAAAGTGACAGTTCAGTGTCAATGAATCATCCACAGTGTTGAGGTCAGTGTGGCCTATATTTCTTATACCTTCCGAATTAGAGAAATAAGTAACCGATACAATAGCGTGCAAGAACATTATCGAGTTGCAAAGACAATGGACGTTGCGCCATGCGTATTCTTGATTTCAGTGCAGTGTATCAGTTTATTTATTACGTCGTTTCTTAAAATATGCAGATTCGTGTTATAGATTTTATTGGTATTAATTCAGGAAATGAGTTTAATAATTGTGTCTTTCGGCAAAAGTCCTTTTTAGAATCTACTTTTTTCCAAAATCTTATTTAGCACATTTTGCACCCTGTAATGCAACCTAGCCCCATTTAGGCTCTATTAGCTTCAACATTCAAATCTGAGCCCTAATTATCAAATGGTGTAAATGGCTCTGAGCACTGTGGGACTTAACATCTGAGGTCATCAGTCCCCTAGAACTTAGATCTACTTAAACCTAACTACCTAAGGACAGCCGGCCGGAGTGGCCGAGCGGTTCCAGGCGCTACAGTCTGGAACCGGGCGACCGCTACGGTCGTAGGTTCGAATCCTGCCTCGGGCATGGATGTGTGTGATGTCCTTAGGTTAGTTAGGTTTAAGTAGTTCTAAGTTTTAGGGGACTGATGACCTCAGAAGTTAAGTCCCATAGTGCTCAGAGCCATTTGAACCATTTTTTTAACCTAAGGACATCACACACATCCATGCCCGAGGCAGGATTCGAACCTGCGACCGTATCAGTCGCGCGGTTCCGGACTGAAGCGCCCAGAACAGCTCGGCCACAGCGGCCGGCCCCTAATTATCATGTTTGCGTTAATGGGAGCTCAAAAACTCTCCAGATAGGAATAAATGTTTACTGTATTGCAGTAAACGCTCACTGTGACATTTTTCTCCTTTACTCCTACTAAAGGTATCCAGCTTGTCAACATTCGTTTCCGTTCCTTTCTTCATCAACTCCTCCGTCGAGATTATGATAGGCTTATTGGGATTGACTAAGGCAGAGAATCAGATATTGTCAGTGGTTTTCAGAATTGTTTCAGTACTGATTTCTTGTGTGTAAATCAGCGATTCACTCGTGTGCACTAAGATCTGTTTTAAATTGCCTTATATGAATTAATTGTCTTGTATGTAACTGAGTACCTATTTTTTATGCATAAGCGAGGGTAGCTTACTAGTATTTTTGTTGGATTGTATCCTAGTTGCTGGTGTTTGTAGTAACAGTAGAACAAGATGTTGCTCCATAATATACACTGAAACGTCAAAGAAACTGGTATAGGCTTGTATATTCAAATACTGAGATATGTAAACAGGCAGAACACGTCGTTGTGGCAGGCAACGCCTAAATAAGACAACAAGTGTCTGGCGCAGTTGTTAGATCGGTTACTACTGCGACAATGGCAGGTTATCAAGATTTTAGTGAGTTTGAACGTGGTGTTATAGTCGGCGCACGAGCGATGGAACACAGCATCTCCAAGGTAGCTATGAAGTGGGAATTTTCCCATACGATCATTTCACGAGTGCACCGTGAATATCAGGAATCTGGTAAAACATCAAATCTCGGACATCGTTGAGGCCGGAAAAAGCTCCTGCAAAAACGGGACCAACGACGATTGAAGAGAATCGTTCAACGTGACAGAAGTGCAACCCTTTCGCAATTTGCTGCAGATTTCAGTGCTGGAAAGTCTGCGTGCGAACCATTCAACGAAACATATCAATATAGGCTTTCGGAGCCGAAGGCCCACTCGTGTACCTATGACGACTGCACGACACAAAGCTTTATGCCTAGCCTGGGCCCGTCAACACCGACATTGGACAGCTGATGACTGGGAACATGTTGCCTGGTCGGACGAGTTTCGTTCCCAGTTGCATCGAGAGGATGGACGTGTACGGGTATGGAGACAGCCTCATGAATCCATGGACCCTGCGTGTCAGCAGGGAAGTGTTCAAGCTGTTGGAGGCTCTGTAATGGTGTGGGACGTGTGCAGCTGGAGTGATATGGGACCCCTGATACGTCTAGATACGACTCTGACAGGTGACACGTACGTAAGCATCCTGTCTGATCACCTGCATCTATTCGTGTCCATTGTGCATTCCGACGGAGTTAGGCGCTTCCAGCAGGACAATGCGACGTCTGACGTGTCCAGAATTGCTACAGAGTGGCTCCAGGAACACTCTTCTGAGTTTAAACACTTCCGCTGGCCACCAAGCTCCCAAGACATAAACATTATTGAGCATATCTGGCATGCCTTGCAACGTGCTGTTCAGAAGAGATCTCCACCTCCGCGTACGCTTACAATTTATGGACAGCCCAGCAGGATTCATGGTATCAGTTCCCTCCAGCACTACTTCAGACGTTAGTCAACTCAATTCCACGTCGTGTTGCGGGACGTCTGCGAGCTCGCGGGAGACCTACACAACATTAGGCAGTTGTACCAGTTTCTTTGGCTTTTTAGTGTAGCTTTGATCCTAATAATAAGATATATATCGTCTAGTTGCATAAGTTTTCAGTTATTTTGTATAATGCGGTAGCGTCTCCAATGGTTTAAATTATTATGTTCTTATCGAGTCGCCCGTTGAATATTTTACCTTTTCTTTTCTTTTTCTTTTTTAAGGATGTTTTGTGTTTGAATATTCTAGACCTAGCCCTAATAAGTCTTTTGGGCAGCATAGAATTATATTGACTTATTGTTAATAGTTTTGGTTTTGTTATTGTCCCACATCTACACAAGACTGAGCTCATACTCCATTCTGTTTAAATCCCACACTACATGCTAAGTGCCTGGAATAGTTAGCAGCACAACGAAAGAGGTTGCTGAAAAGAAAATTTTGTGTTAGACTGTAGAATATGTCAAACAGATCATGGAAAATATTGCTTAGAACAGGTAAGCAGAGGTGAAGAGATGGAGAGCAAAGTTTTATATCGAACAAAAGAAATTTATTACTTTAAGAAACATTGTGAGGCTAACAGCAAGAATGTGTGATACATTAAATGCAATTCACTACCCCATCACTTCTCTTTCAGGCATTTCCGGTCGCATCATGTGTCCTGCCCTTACTGCTAGGCACTTCCAAGACCTCCGTTATCAGAAGCAGATGATCCTAGCGTCGCACCAGATGCATCAGAAGTATGACCAGCAGATTCGATAACAACAACTGCGCCCACAATGTAGGAAGCAGTTTCGGGATCGCCTTACAGAATAACACCTCAAGCGACTCCAGCATACGTACTACCAGGAAAAGCTTCAAGAGCGGCAGGAGCAGTCTGGGCTTCACCACTATCGCCATAAGCATCATCAGTGCCACCAAACACCTGATGTACTTAAATTCTCCCCACTCCTGCGGCAGCATGAACCTCAGCACCATCAGGATCAGCACCAGTCCCAGCATCTGCAACAGCATAACCAACCTCAGCACCAGCACCCAGCACCAACACTATCCACACAACTGCCAGCGTCTGCACTGCTAGATTCAGCTTCAGCAGAGCTAATGAGTGCTTCAGGATCAGCAACTGCCCCATCCTCAACAACAACAACACACTCTGAAACGGAACCATCATTTAGCGCACCTACCATGTTTGGTCACTAATGTGCGAAGTTGGAAATGAATTGCAGCAGTGCCAGCGGCAGCTAATAGTTAGTGTTATGCTTTACAAAATATAACACAGCCTTCGCAATGTTTGCGGCGATTTGGCCTGGAAGGGTGTGGAAAGCAATACACAAGTGGTGGGTGCCCTGAGCCTTCCCACACCGGTGGCTGCCGAAATGTTTTGTATAAATGCTGCAAGGCAACGCAAAGCCTAAATAACCATTGCTCGAAAGTGTATAAATACCTAGCCATTTTATAGTGAAGTAACTTCTGGTAGTATCGCAGCTCTATCGCCATTGGACTGTGTGGCTTGGCCGCCACATAGAGTGCTGTTCGGGGACTAAAGTTCAACTCTGCATCAAGACAATCTGTCCTGAGATCTTGTGATGTGGAACCGCTGCCACAATGAACCACCATCGGCCCTGAGAAACAGAACGCCGGCCATCAACTCGAGTGTAGTAGGTCACCGCCATTGCGTCACCAAGCTGCCACCTTCTGGACAGGCGTGTGCTTGAGCCATAACAAAACACACTGACCACGACTAGCCGTGGCCACCCACCGCTAGAGTCGTTGTTAACAAGTTTGCGTTGCGAGGCACTCCCCTGCCGACGCTGCGCACTGTCTGTATTGCGGGGTGACAACACGCAGGGGCCGCTCGATGCCGCTGCCAAGCTAACACTTCCTGCACGGAGCTACTGCGGGGTGTTGTAATATTGCATTTAAAGTTAAGCTGCGTTTTCCTAGCTGCCGGAATTTCATGCAGCATGCTGCGTAAAACGCGTGTGAGACTCCGCTGCTCACTCGCAAAATGCAAACAAACGAGACCGGTTTCCTAGAGTGCGGACAACGAAGTGCCGCAGCGGGCTCCGTCTGCGAGAAACGCTTGCGTGGTTCGGCTACGGTTCATTCCACTTATGGTCGCTCTCGATAGTCACTCCTAGATTTTTTTACGGCAGACGCTGTCTCTAGCTTTTTGTCATCAACAGTTTAGCTGTGCAGTAGTGGATTTATTTTCCTAAGTATGCGCAAAATGTTACATTTACTTACGTTCATGGTCAACTGCCAGGGCCTGCACCAATCATCAGTTCTATGCAGGTCGTTCTGCAAATTCTTACTATCTTCGGGTGTTGCTACTTTGGTGTAAACAACTGCATCATCTACGAATAGCCTTCAAGAGCTCCGACGCTTTCTACTACATCATTTATACATAGTGTAAACAGCAAGGTCCTACCACACTTCCTTGTGGTACTCCGGATATTACCTTTACATCTGTCGATTTTGTTGCGTTAAGAGCGACGTGTTGAGTTCTGTCTGCAAGAAAGTCTTGAATTCATTCGCAAGTCTGCTCCGATACTCCGTAAGCTCGTATTTTATTATTATTAAAAGGCAATGCGGGACGGCGTCAAATGCCGTTCCAAAACCAAGGAACACGGCATCAACCTGAGCGCCGTTGTCCACTGCGATGTGGATCCCATGGAGGAACAGAGCGAGCTGAGTTTCGCAGGATCGGTGTTTGCGGAATCCACGTTGATTTTTATAGAGGAGATGTTCATTTTCCGAAACTAATTCTTGAGCATAATACATGTTCCATAATTCTCCAACAGACTGACGTCAACGATATAGGTATATAATTGTGCGGATCTGTCTTACGGCCTTTCTTAAAAGCGGAAATGACCTGTGCTTTTTTCTAGTCTTTAGATACTTATCGTAGCTCAAGCGGTCCTCGATAAATTACTGCTAGAAGGGGAGCAAGTTCTTTCGCATAATCTCTATAGAAACTTATAGGTATCTCATGTGGTCCTGACGCCTTTCCACTACTAAGCGATTGTAACTGCTTTTCAATTCCCCGATCGGTTATTCAATATCTGCCATTTCGACGTTCGTGCAACGACTGAAAGAAGGAACAATGTTACGATCTTCCGCGGTGAAACAACTTCGGAAGACCGAATTCAGTATTTCGGCCTTCTCTCTGTTATCTTCCATTTTGTGGCCGGTGTGGTCGCTGAGAGAATGAATAGATCATTCTGAGCCACATACATATTTTACATACGACCAAAATCTCTTAGGGTTTTCCTCAGGTCGGTTGACAATTTCTTACATTCAAAATCATTGAAAGCTTCTCTCATTGCTCGCCTTACGCTCATTTTTGCTTCGTTCAGCTACAGAATGTGCATAATAACAAAAGAATACAAATGTCTCAAAAATGAGATCGACAGGAAGGGCAAAATGGCTAAGCAGGCATGGCTAGAGGACAAATGTAAGGATGTAGAGGCTTATCTCACTAGGGGTAAGATAGATACTGCCTACAGGAAAATTAAAGAGACCTTTTGAGAAAGGAGAACCACTTGCATGAATATCAAGAGCTTTGATGGAAACCCAGTTCTAAGCAAAGAAGAGAAAGGTGGAAGGAGTATATAGAGGGTCTATACAAGGGCGATGTACTTGAGGACAATATTATGGAAATGGAAAAGGATGTAGATGAAGATGAAACGGGAGATATGATACTGCGTGAAGAGTTTGACACAGCACTGAAAGACCTGAGTCGAAACAAGGCCCCCGGAGTAGACAACTTTCCATTAGAACTACTGACAGCCTTGGGAGAGCCAGTCCTGACAAAACTCTACCATCTGGTCAGCAAGATGTATGAGACAGGCGAAATATCCTCAGACTTCAAGAAGAATATAATAATTCCAATCCCAAAGAATGCAGGTGTTGACAGATGTGAAAATTACCGAACTATCAGTTTAATAAGTCACAGCTGCAAAATGCTAACGCGAATTCTTTACAGACGAATGGAAAAACTGGTAGAAGCCGACCTCGGGGAAGATCAGTTTGGATTCCGTAGAAATGTTGGAACACGTGAGGCAATACTGACCCTACGACTTATCTTAGAAGAAAGATTCAGGAAAGGCAAACCTACGTTTCTAGCATTTGTAGATACTCTCTTTCAAATTCTAAAGGTGGCAGGGGTAAAATACAGGGAGCGAAAGGCCATTTACAATTTGTACAGAAAGCAGATGGCAGTCGAGGGGTATGAAAGGGAAGCAATGGTTGGGAAGGGAGTGGGACAGGGTTGTAGCCTATCCCCGATGTTATTCAATCTGTATATTGAGCAAGCAATAAAGGAAACAAAGGAAAAGTTCGGAGCAGGTATTAAAATCCATGGAGAAGAAATAAAAACGTTGAGGTTCGCCGATGACATTGTAATTCTGTCAGAGACAGCAAAGGGCTTGGAAGAGCAGTTGAACGGAATGGACAGTGTCTTGAAAGGAGGGTATGATATGAACATCAACAAAAGCAAAACTAGGATAATGGCATGTAGTCGAATTAAGTCGGGTGATGCAGAGGGAATTAGATTAGGAAATGAGGCACTTAAAGTAGTAAAGGAGTTTTGCTATTTGGGGAGCAAAATAACTGATGATGGCCGAAGTAGAGACGATATAAAATGTAGACTGGCAATGGCAAGGAAAGCGTTTCTGAAGAAGAAAAATTTGTTAACATCGAGTATAGATTTAAATGTCAGGAAGTCGTTTCTGAAAGTATTTGTATGGAGTGTAGCCATGTATGGAAGTGAAACGTGGACGATAAATAGTTTAGAGAAGGAGAGAATAGAAGCTTTCGAAATGTGGTGCTACAGAAGAATGCTGAAGATTAGATGGGGTTGGGGTTGTGGGGCGCTCAACGGCGTGGTTATCAGCGAAGATTAGATGGGTAGATCACATAACTAATGAGGAGGTATTGAATAGAATTGGGGAGAAGAGGACCTTGTGGCACAACTTGACTAGAAGAAGGGATCGGTTGGTAGGACATGTTCTGAGACATCGAGGGATCACCAATTTAGTATTGGAGGGCAGCGTGGAGGGTAAAAATCGTAGAGGGAGACCAAGAGATGAATACACTAAGCAGATTCAGAAGGATGTAGGCTGCAGTAGGTACTGGGAGATGAAGAAGCTTGCACAGGATAGAGTAGCATGGAGAGCTGCATCAAACCAATCTCAGGACTGAAGACCACAACAACAACAACAAGAGAATTGACTATGGAATCGGTGAAGGATAGAAAAAGTACGGTGTGAACGACGAATAACAAGTTGGAAAGAATTCAGACTCCGTTAAATTAGATGGTAGAATGACCGTAGCCAGTCTGCTGCAAGCATTAGCAGATAGCTTGAATGACGTAAGTCTAGAAGCACCAGTACAGCAAGAAGCAGTTTACTACGCAACTTACGGATGCGTGAATTCTACACTGCTCCCTCCAACACAGTTCTCAACAGGATTACGCCAGGCACAAAAGATTTACCCACCGAACGTGTAATAACTCTAACCGAGGGAAACCATCACTAAGAAACAGTGGCATATTAATAAATGGTACAACTTGTGATACAGCAGGAGCAGATTTTCATGTTCCAGCTACTATCATGAGAACGATCACGATCCAGTTCTCACAAAGGACGTTGCATTGGTTGGGAAAACGGTTAGAATTGTTACCCGCACAAAAACTAACATTCCTCAACAACACCCCCGACCTGCTACAATCACTTGACGAACCGATAGCGCCACATGAAAGAAGAATTTCAGCAGAACAAATGTTCCAGTGTATTCAGAACTATAGAGTTAAACAACAGTCTAACATCACGACTGTAATCATTTCCACTACATGTGCTGCCATGGTTCTGTTAACAGTTTGAGCATTCTACTTTTGCTTGAGAAATAAAACCACTCAACTACCCGAATCACCAATTCATCAAATACTTGTCAAGAGGCTAAATAGCAGTAAAAGGGTGTACCGTAAAGTACGATTGTAGAGAATAAGGACTCAGCAGAGACAATATAGGATTAAGAAAAGATTTAAAAAAAGCCTTGTGGACAAGATTTTCAAACATTTCAATAATAGACAATTGCACACTGTGTAATTACCTATGCAACATCCATGTCATGACATAGTTTCAACGGCAAGCTAAGAAAAATTCTGGACGATTTTTTTAAAAATAGAGAACAGAATTTACACACCAGAAATGTATTATGGACAGGTTTTCTCAAAGTCCTCTCCAGCCAGCACCCAGCCAAGAGAAGCCAGGCCAGTGTTTCACGTCACAGTACGAATGACGAGCGGGAAGAAAGCCGACATTGCGAAAAGCGGTGCAAACCTGGAAGATATTGCCCCACCTAGAAGACCGAAATGCCTGAATTGTAAACTCAGCAACCGGACCTCAGCGGGAAAACAGTGCAACGTTCTGACACCATAGCTTGTTTTCGCAAGAGAGAGTAAAAGTTTTACAAGGACATCTACCAGACTGCTGATATGGCGGAAAGGGAATGAATGACTGACGTACACGTGTATGGTGCACACCCGGCGAGCTGCCTGTTTCATAGTGCTTTCGTCCATGACTCACAGCTCTCATTCCATGCTTCATGGCGTGGTGGGACCATGAGTTACAACTCTCGGGTACATTTCTTACTTCTACAAGGTAGGATAACCAGTGCCCACTACACTGCACAGACTATTATCCCTAAGTTATTGCCATTTATTCGACAGCAGGATGATGCGCCTTTTCATCAGAACAATGAGGTTTAAGCTCACGTTATGAAAGTGTAAATTCAGGCAATCTGTAGAAGAAAGCTCATTTCGTCTGAGGCACATCAGAGGGAGTAGCAAGCTGTATATCTATGATTCTGTCTGCTTTTATTGTTCACTTTTTCACTTAGCCTTGCTAGGAAGCTGTGTGTGGACACAGGAGGAGCAGGCTGGAGTTCGCAAACAGCTGAATGCTCTTTTGACTATGAACCGTCATCTTCAGGTTGCCGCTTCGGGGTGTACAGGTGGTCGAGAATCTGGCGTGTTGCATGAGACACCTCAGGTGTCGCTTGTTTCCCCCACGTCCTCTGCTGCCGAGGTAGCTCCTAGTCTACTCGACGCGGTGGATCCGACCTCACAGGAAGGTGAATGACAGGTAGAAACGCTTTCGCGTCGTTCGTGGCAGGTGGCCAAACTGGAGGTTGCCTGTCTGGCTACGCCTGTTCGCCCTATGAGTGAACAGGTGGCCATTCCTTCAGCAGGGTCGGAAGAAGCATATGTTGGTAGGCGTTTGTTGATTATCGGGAGTTCGAACGTTAGGCGTGTTATGGAGCACCTTAGGACGATAGCGTTCAGGGCTGGAAAGAAAGCCAGTGTGTACCCCATGTGTCTGTTGGGGGGCTTCTCCCGAGATCTGGAGACAGCCTTGCCTGCGACAACCGATCATGCAGCATGCTGTCGTACATTGTGGCTCACGTCTGCACCAACGGTGCCTGTCGCATGGGTTCTGAGGCTTTCCTCAGAACATACAGGCGGCTGGTGGAGATGGTGAATGCTACTGACCTCAAGTATAGGGTGCAAGCAGATCTCTAATTCTGCACCACTGGTCCCAGAGTTGATCGAGGTCCTTTGGTTTGGAGACGAATCGAGGATCTCACCCAAAGTCTTCGTCCACTAGGTGACAGTCTTGGTTGCAGATTTCTAGACCTATATTATCGGGTAGAGTTTTGTGGGACTACCCTTGACAGATCAGGTGCGCGCTATATGAAGGAAGCAGCTGCTCCGGTAGCACAGTACTTGTGAAATGCACTTGAGTACACTTTAAGCTAGGTGGTTGTTTGAAGTACTGTGATGAACACTCACCAGTCGATACGCAGAAAGGAAAGTCAGATCTCGTTCAGAGTAAATACATAATTTTAGCAGTAAATTGTCAAAGTATTCGTAACAAAGTTCTCTAATTTACTGCCCTATAGGAATGTTTTCGCGCTCAAATTATTATTGGAACTGAGAGCTGGCTGAAATCCGAAGTGGAGAGCTCTGAGCTATTTAGCAACCCATGGAACATATATAGGAAAGAGAGATTAGACGCCATAGGAGGGCGAGTATTCATTTCAGTTGACAGAAATATTGTCTCTATTGAGCTAGAAGCTGAGTGTGGTAGTGAAGTTATCTGTTTGCGTACAACAGGTCTAGGTGATATGAAATTGATTTTTGGACGTTTTTACCGGCCATCCGTTTCCGCTTCGTCATTCAATGAAAGTCTACGGACAGTAGATACCCAGATCATGCAATACTAGTTGGAGGTGATTAATCTACCGTGTATAGACTAGGATATCTATGGATTCACTGCGTGAGCTCCAGACAGGCAGTCATGCTAGGTACTTTTCAGCACGTTTTTTGAAACCTGTCTTGAGTAGCTATTTCCGCAGCGCTCACGCAGTGGAAATAGATCTTGTAGCTACAAATAGGCTGGACTTTGTCGAGAGCGGCACTATAGAGACGAGGATTAGTGATCATGATGTCATTATAGCAACTACGAGAAATTAATAAATCAGTCAAGAAGAGTAGGAGAGTGTTTCTGATAGATAGAGCAGACAAGCAATTATGAGCACCTCAGACAATGAACTGACATCACTTAGTTCCAGTAAGATGGGCGTAGAGGAATCACGGGTAAACTTTAAGCAGATCATAAACCGTGGTCTAAAGAATTATGTGCCTGGTACTTGGATTAGGGATAGAAAAGACTCAACACGGTTTAACAACGAAATTCGTAAAATACTGAGGAAGGAGAGGCTGTTGCACTCTCTGCTCAAAAGAGAACTCGCAAATGACGAGGAGCAAATGCTATTAGTGATTCGTGATTCCGTCAAAAAATCTATGCGGAAAGCATACAACTACCAACGTCCTACCTTAGCAAAAGCTCCGGCAGATAATCTGAGAATACTCTACTTGTATGTAAAGTCGCTAAGAGGGTCTAAAGCTACCATCCAGTCATTCGTGGTCTTTTTGACAGCTGAAGACAGCAAAACGAAAGTCGAAGTTTTAAATTTTTCGTTTAAGAAATCGTTCACGCTGGAGAATAGAACAAACTTACCGTAGTTCGACCATCGAACAGGCTCCGGTATGGACTACATAATAATAAACATAATTGGCGTAGAGAAACAACCAAAAGAGTTGAAAAAAAGATAAGGCCCCAGGCCAGGATGCAATCCTAATTCGGTTTTACAAAGAGTACTCTACGGCAATGGTCTCTTATCTAGCTCTTATTTGTCGCGAATCTTTCGCTCAGCGCAGAGTCCCAAGCGAGCGGAATAAAGCGCAGGTGACTCCTGTAGGTAAGAAGGGTAAAAGAACGGACCAGCAAAATTACAGACCAATATCGCTAAACTCGGTTTGCTGCAGAATCATTGAACATATTCGCAGTTCAAACATAATAAATTTTCTTGAGAGCGAGAAGTCTCCACGAGTCAGCAAGGTTTTACAAAGCATCGCTCGTGCGAAACTCAACTTGTCCTTTTCTCACACGATGTTCTGCTAACCAGGGATGAAGGACAACAGGGAGATTCCATATTTCTAGATTTCCGGAAAGCATTTGACACGGTGCTCCATAGCATACTATTAGCGAAGATACTAGCATGTGGAATAGGTTCTCAGATAAGCGAGTGGCTCGAAGGTTTCCCAAGTACGTCAATCCCGCATGTTGTCCGCGACGACATGTGTTCATCAGAGACATGGGTGTTGTCAGGAGTGCCCTAGGAAAATGGGACAGGACAGCTGTTCTTTCTGTATAAATAAATGATCTGGCGTGCAGGGTGCGCAGCAATCAGCTGTTGTTTGCTGATGATGCTGTGATGTACGGAAAGGTATCGAAGTTGAGTGACTGTAGGAGGATACAAGATAACGTAGACAAAAGTTTTAGTTGGTGTGATGAATGGCAAATATATTGCTCCAAATATAGAAAAATGTAAGTTAATGTGGTTGTGTAGGAAAAACAAAACCGTAATATTCGGATACAGCATCAGTAGTGTTCTCTTTGGCAAAGTCACCTCATTTAAATACCTGGGAGTAGTGTTGCAAAGCGATATGAATTGGAACGAGCGTGTGAGGATGGTTGTAGGGAAGGCAGATGGCCGACTTCGGTTTATTGGAAGAATTTTGGGAAAGTGTGGTTTATCTGTGAAGGAGACTGCATATAGGATGCTAGTGAGAAATGTTCTTGGGCGCTGTTCGAGTGTTTGGGATCCGTACCAGGTCGGATTAAAGGAAGATATCGAAGGAACTCAGAGACGGGCTGGTAGATTTGTTACCGGTAGGTGTTTTACGGTAACGTTACGGACATGCTTCGGGAACTCAAATGGGAAACCCTGGAGGGAGGAAGACGCCTTCTCGCACTGGTGAGCACATTTAGAGAACGGGCACTTGAATTTGACTGCAGAACGATTCTACTGCCGTCAACATACATTTCGCATGAGAACCACGAAGAGAGGAGGCGAGAAATACGAGGTGCATTCAAGTTCTAAGGCCTCCGATTTTTTTTCTAATTAACTACTCACCCGAAATCGATGAAACTGGCGTTACCTCTCGACGTAATCGCCCTGCAGACGTACACATTTTTCACAACGCTGACGCCATGATTCTATGGCAGCGGCGAATGCTTCTTTAGGAGTCTGTTTTGACCTCTGGAAAATCGCTGAGGCAATAGCAGCACGGCTGGTGAATGTGGAGCCATGGAGAGTGTCTTTCATTGTTGGAAAAAGCCAAAAGTCACTAGGAGCCAGGTTAGGTGAGTAGGGAGCATGAGGAATCACTTCAAACTTGTTATCACGAAGAAACTGTTGCGTAACGTTAGCTCGATGTGCGGGTGCGTTGTCTTGGTGAAACAGCACACGCGCAGCCCTTCCTGGACGTTTTTGTTGCAGTGCAGGAAGGAATTTGTTCTTCAAAACATTTTCGTAGGATGCACCTGTTACCGTAGTGCCCTTTGGAACGCAATGGGTAAGGATTGCGCCCTCACTGTCCCAGAACATGGACACCATCATTTTTTCAGCACTGGCGGTTACCCGAAATTTTTTTGGTGGCGGTGAATCTGTGTGCTTCCATTCTGCTGACTGGCGCTTTGTTTCTGGATTGAAAAATGGCATCCACGTCTCATCCATTGTCACAACCGACGAAAAGAAAGTCCTATTCATGCTGTCGTTGCGCGTCAACATTGCTTGGCAATATGCCACACGGGCAGCCATGTGGTCGTCCGTCAGCATTCGTGGCACCCACCTGGATGACACTTTTCGCATTTTCAGGTCGTCATGCAGGATTGTGTGCACAGAACCCACAGAAATGCCAACTCTGGAGGCGATCTGTTCAACAGTCATTCTGCCTTCATTAAACTGTCGCACCCACGAACGCACTTTCGACACATCCATAACTCCATCACCACATGTCTCCTTCAACTGTCGATGAATTTCAATTGGTTTCACACCACGCAAATTCAGAAAACGAATGATTGTACGCTGTTCAAGTAAGGAAAACGTCGCCATTTTAAGTATTTAAAACAGTTCTCATTCTCGCCGCTGGTGGTAAAATTCCATCTGCCGTATGGTGCTGCCATCTCTGGGACGTATTGACAATGAACGTGACCTCATTTTAAAACAATGCGCATGTTTCTATCTCTTTCCAGTCCGAAGAAAAAAATCGGAGGCCTTAGAACTTGAATGAACCTCGTAGTGCCCATGAGGAGGCATAAAAACAGTCGTTTTTCCCTCGCTCTATTCACGAGTGGAACGGGAAAGAAAATAACTAGTTGTGGTACGCTCTGTACCTCGCAGAGTATGTGTTCAAATGTGGACGTAGATCTTCATAAACTTACAACAGGCAGTTTTATGCATATCACAGTATTTAACAGTACTTTCTTCTCCCGATGTAGCTGAGTCCTTTGAGAACCTGTATATTTCAGCCTCAAAAGTTAAGGCAACGAACAGCATTAGTAAGGCTAGAAAATAAAATAATTTACACACTGCTTGTATACGGCATCCCATGACCTCAGGTGTACGGTGGGCGAGAGAACAAGAGAACACACTGACCAGGGCGAACACTCGAACATCTTCTGTATCGAGGTAAGTCAAGACTCCACGTACAGTATGTCGCCATGCATTTTCATGTTGAAAGCTAACGTCACAAATACCTTGACAATACAGTATACCCATTGGGATTAATACGTCAGAAATGTAGTGGTTGATGCCCAAATTACCTGCTATGCGAAAGAGAGATCACCTTGTGTACCTGTCGCCACCACAATCCAATCCATCACCCAGTGTGGCGAAACAAGCGCTGCATCATCTGTGAGATACAGAGGCGAGCAAGTGTGCCGGGACTTATCCCAGTTCACTGCTACTAGCGCCACGTCATCATAACGCGCCTGTGCGTAGCCTACAAACTATTACGCCATAATCTTAGAATGAAACTCAAATTTGAAATAGCTTTTCCAAACTTTGTCATTGTATGCTTCAGTACATTAATGCTGAAACTGTTAAATCTCGGAATGATCAGATGAATAAGCTTTACTATATATATTATTGTCAGAAGAAAATACGTGGCGCTAAATAATAACGCTAAATAGCCAAAAATTGCTCATAATGTGCAAATGTATGTCACAATCAAAAGTTACAAGTCTCAATTTTATTGGTGTAATAAATTGGTCAAAATCGACCGTTTTCGAAAAACTGAAGGCGCTAAATATTTTTAGACTCAGAAAGATGAAAATTCCTACGTAACTTCAATCTGATATAGAAACATTAACTATGTGACTCTATAAAGCTATCTGTAATAGTTTTCAAGTAATTTACTAAAAACCAAATTTGGAACAAAAACCTTATTCATAATGGACTAAGTATCATTTGCATTTATGGCAGTTCTCATTACCGCACTCAGCTGCATTAAGGAAATAATACATCTGTACCAAATTTTGAGACTTTAGTGTAAATAACAATCAATACAAGGACTCTTAAAGAAGTAGTTCAGAGATCATTTTCTACTGTCAGTTCCGTTCTAAAAATTCAAGCAGGCAAAGCTTAAATGCAGTGGGGCTAAAATTTTCTTAGTAACCACAGCCAATTTAACTTCATTTACATAAAGATTATGAAGACTGTAAATTGTTACACAACATAGTTATTAAATAATACGTGTCTGCGTGTCTGAGAAAGCGGACGTTTAGATGCTGCTGACAGCGCCGAAAGCGGTTGACAGCAGATGTTTCCTTCGACAGTCCACTGAGCCCGTATATAAATACGACCAGAGAGATAGTGAGAGCCCCGACGAGCACCTATCTCGGGGTCCGGATGGACCACAAGCTGCTGTTCCACTGTCATGCAGAGTATGTCGCCAACAAGCGGCAAAAGCTTACTTGGGCCTTGTGCCCCCTCTTCCGCAGTGGGGAATTCAACCCGCCTCCAAGCTTCGTATCTAGCGGGCCGTTATCCTGCCTGCCCTCACGTGTGGCTCCACTGCATGGGCCACGATTAGTGTTACCAGGATGCGGACGTTGCAGCGCCTGCAGAACAAGGTTCTCAGGTGGAGCCTGCACGCCCCACCACTCACGCGGATTGTGACTCTCCATGAGGAAGCAGATATCGCCCCCCTCAACGAGACCACAGACAACAACGAGCGACGGCTGTATGAGAAAGTGGCTGCCCTACGGGACGCTCTCCATGGTCTACGCCACGTTGGGGCTACACATCCATGTCGCTGGCATCGCCATCCGGTTCCGCTGACCATCCTCGAGGAATCGGCTTCCCAATAGGACTAGCGCTGGGCTTGGCACGCCCACCACGGCTGCCTCCTTAGCCAGGACTATCCCTCCACTCCACGTCCACGACTTTCCAATGTTACCTGCCCGTGTCGGAATACGTTTCTATGCCGGACAGAAGAGTACTGTCACCGTTGCAGGGTGGTACACCTCCAAAGTGTACTGCAGTGACGCAGTGTCACTGCCCTTTGCTTTATATTTACTGGCTCACCAAAACAGTTAGACGGCGGAAGACTGGTGATGCTGTAGTGTACTGTATCACAAAATTAAAAAAAAGAGTGAGAGCGACACTTCGCATCGAGCTATCAATCTGTCCGCGGCTGGCGTACGCTCCGCCTCGGATGACGTCAGAGCTAGGCAGCTATCAAACACTTTCAATAAAAGTAGGAAATGAACTGGTGAGGACTGCACTCCGTACTGGATCGTTTAGATTTCACAGGAGAGACACTTCGCAACCAGCTGTCACTCTGTCACGTCAGTCGAACGCCGGCATACGCTATGCCCCAGCTGACGTCAAATCTAGGCACTTATCAAAGGTGTTTTCGGTAAAAGTAGGAAGTGAACTCGCGAGGAGTGCACATTGTCCTGGATCGCTTAGATTTCATGGAAGTAACTGTTTGTTGTCGCCCGTAATGTTGACAAATCTGCGTGGGAAGTGCTGAGATTATTTTCCACTTTTGTGATGATTAGAAGTCAAGACGATAGATCATGTTACTTGGAATTTACCGTAGAGGTCGCCTCTGAACTGCTAATAGTGCTGATAGGGACATTATTATTATTATTATCAGAAATCTTATGTTTGTGTGTGTGAACTTTTACTGAATATTTTAATTAGTTAGAACTCCAAACTTTTATTTACAATCATAGTTTCTGATCTCGCTGAGTTAATTGAGAGTAAGAATATTTTCTTTCAGGGAGCGCAAGAAGACTGTGGACTTACAGACTGGAAATTATGGGCGATATGTTCTTCATCACTTCCTGGCTGATCACAAAAATAGTCTTCTGGCCCTTGTAAAAATCGGCGACGAATATTATTTAACCCGCCACCCCACATCAAGTACTAGGTCTGTATGACGATCCAAAGTGCAATCTGACAACTTTAGTTTCCCACAGAGTCCCAAAACACAAATGCGTCCGTCGTGTTGCTCTATACAGAACAGGGACTCCCCTGAGGAAATAATGTGGTGCCACTCCTGTATCCACTGTTGTCGTTGGTCACATCACTGTTGGCACGCTTCTATCTTCTGCCACGTCAAGGGAAATCGCAATGATGGTTGTCGTGTTGACAGTCTGTGCTGCTGCGGCTGGTGACTCACGCTGCACGAGGTAACCTGATGATGCTCCCCTACTCGGCGCGTCGCTATTGAGCCAATAAAGAGCATTCTGCAACCTGCGACTGTCTTTTTATATGAATCACAATAGAAGGCTGATGTACCACCGCGCCACAACTACTTGAACAAATTTTATATGCCATTTTCCTGGTGCCACAGAATCTAATTTCTCCACCACTACATTAGCTACAAATCTGTCAAAACTGTCGGTGGTCTCGTCGACTGAAAGCCAAATTTAGTGGTCCCAAACGTCTGTTTTAACATCAGCAATAGACTTTTCGTATACCTGTTTCAAACCATTTTTATGCATTGTCCACTCGTATACTGCGGCTGCTAATACTCTCCAGGAAGCCCTTAAAAATAAGTGTCTTTAGTAAGGTCTGTGGCACTACTTGTTTCACAGGAAATAAATGGTTGATTCTGTTGTTTGTTTTTCTTCCTAGTGACTCTCTTAATGTGAGCTACAAAATACTTGTGTTGTGGATAATGTGACGTTTTATCATCGCATATCCAAAATTAAAACAAATGAATACTACTAAGATGGTAATAACTAAAAGAATAAAAACGGGATCATATATCACGTCAACGTGAGTTGAGTCGCACAGGCATGTCAGTAAAGCAATCTTAAATTTCGATTTGGAAACCCAAGGGAAGAAGATAGCAAGAAAACTAGTAGATAAAAAGAATGATAAAAATTAACTGTGTTTACTTATCTGCTTTTGACGGTGTTGACGATAATTTACTCCGCCATCAGTCGCAAAAATTGGAGTGTTCGCCAATACAATGTCGCAAAAAAAAAACAATTTTAGGCGATTTCTGTTTGAACACGATAGAATTACACTTAAAACGCACGCTACTCTGTTTCGTAACTAAAAAAAGAAATACATTCAAGTGTCAACTATTTGTTCCATTAATATACCTGTTTATTGTCGATAGTGTTTAAGCCAAGACTGGCTGCATCTGTCCTGAAACATCGGCCTGTGTACGTACTCTCAAAGCAACAATACAGCGACAATGACCCATACACAGTGTTGAAGTCAGTGTGACCTATGTTTCTTATACCTTCAGAACTACAAAAATAAGACTCAAGCCAATCAATGTAGCAACATTATGGCATGTTACCAAGCTATAAAACGGATATTGCGGCATGCGCGTTCTTGATTTCAGTGTGTGATGAAGCAAGCTGGAATCTTTTTGCTTCCTCTCTCGTTTTGCCATTTACCTCCTTAAAATTCATTTTATTTTTCATTACTAATTACCATTAACATACATGAGTATAATCTGCCTTCTCATAAAAGAGGAAGGTTAGCCCTCAGTCTTAAGAAATATAGCACCAGATCTAATTCTGTGTTTAGCTTTGTGTATTTAATCAATTTCATAATTTATTTTGACCATTCCTAGTTAATACCTTTGCTATAGGGTGAAATCAGTAATTGTTTCGCGTCTTAGAGTCTGTTGTTGACTTATAAACAAATATAAATTCTGTACTAATTATAAACATTTGGAAGAAGAACTACTAGGATTCTTAAAGTATTTATTTGGCTCCATTCAGAAACATATTAGCAAAGCCAGCCCTTAATTAAGTCCAAGATAATTACCAGATTTGTCAAAAGCATTGTTTGCATAACTGTAACTGTGAATTTCATTATTTAAACTAATAATTTGGCCTAACCTTTGTGGTAGAGGAAACCGTTAAAAAGGAGGAATGTTATCGATGTATTAAGTTAACTGAATGAGTTATGTTTTAATTGTAATTTCTGTAACTTAAACATCGAACAATGTATAGTTTCAGTGCCTATTATTGTGAGGATATATAAGGGACGCATTTTTGGTCCTGACACAGTCAGTCCACGGCTGATTTTCAGACTGGAAGTCTTTATCAGTTAGAATAACAATGATGCATTAACTTGACAGTGGAATTCGTGTAACACAAACAGGCCGTGTGTTAAAACAATGACAGTGTCTGCTCAGTTTATTTGAGAAATAGTGTCACACGTACCTTATTATTCTGCAAGAACTGTGAACTGTGTGGTTAGGTATTTACTGCTCATAGTTGTTCAAGAGCAAACTATTGAAGTAGTATGCTGATGTTTGCCTGCAAGCTATTAATGAGGCTTATCATCTACCAATAGTGAACTGGCCATATAATTGTGTAACATTGCGGGGGGGAGAGGGGGATTGTGAACAGTGAAAGTAAGTGTTGAATTTCCACCCCCGTTTTTCAGCCAGTATAACTATACAGTACGTCGACACTGAGGCCTATCAACGAAGAAATAAAACAGGCGAACATCACAAGTGCAGTGTATCAGTTTATTTATTATGTCTTTTCTTAAAAGACGCAAATTCAAAGTATTTATTCTCCTTGCTATTTATCCAGAAAATATGTTTAATAACCGTGTTCTTTAGCAAAAATCCTGTTTAGACCTTACTATTTTCTATCCAAGTCATATTTAGCCACTTTTGTGCCTTGAAGTACAATTTTCTGTTTTTGGCTCTATTGGGTTAAAACCTTCAAATCTGGGCCCTAGTTATAACATGCTATCATGGGTGCTCAAAAAACTTTCCGATTAACAGCAAATGTTAACTGGATGGTAATATACGTGCACTATTACTTGTATCTTCTTTGCTGCTAATAAATGCCAACATTTGCTTCCTTTCCTCTCTTCTCCAACTCTTTCACCCACATTATGATAGTGTCCCATGTGTTTTATTCGTTAGAGGCATAGTAGCCTCCGGGCCATTCCTACACGGCGTACTAATCATCTGAACTGTTCGCATCAGATAATTTTCCAGAGCTTACTCTTCACTTTCCTGCTATATGCCTTGATAGTTCCCGAAAGTAGAAGATGCTGAAAGCAGTGAAGCATGTTTAGTGCCAGTACGCACACTATTTGGTTCAAGTGTAAAAAATAACGAATACGAAAACTGTGATCGACAGGTAAAGGGAGACTAGATATTTCCTTCTCATCCGACCTGGAAGGAACTTAGTGTGAAAGGGTAAGAATTCAGACATCTAAGAACCAAAGCTATAGTAAGTTATCGAATCGAAGGCAGCACCACAAGCAGATTGAACAGGGAGGGGAATCTTTCCCCAGGTACTGACAACAAAGATTAACTTCAATATGAGCACCAAAAATGTAAAACAAGACATGTGAGCGTTAAATGTAGTCGACAGAAGAGGAAGCGAATGAGAAACGGACGGCACCTGAAATGTCATTCTACAGAAGCCCTTACTGGACAATCAAAATACTCTAAAAAGACTAGAAAAGAGAGAAGTTATTCAAATCTGTAGCCGGTAGAAGAAATGAGTTAATGTCACCTGTAAGTACCATGTCTAGCAGCACTGCCATTATCTCTGGTGACAGATATAATGGTGATTAACGTGTGTAGCACAGGCAATGACAGAAGGTGAATGCGGCAGACGCATGAGCCAACGCAGCGGATCAGGGGAATGGCGCGTCCGACCGTAGGTGTCATCTGTATCCAGAGAAAAGTGCACTGTCTCCTGGAAGAATGTTCAAATGGCTCGGAGCACTATGGGACTCAACTGCTGAGGTCATTAGTCCCCTAGAACTTAGAACTAGTTAAACCTAACTAACCTAAGAACATCACAAACATCCATGCCCGAGGCAGGATTCGAATCTGCGACCGTAGCGGTCTTGCGGTTCCAGACTGCAGCGCCTTTAACCGCACGGCCACTTCGGCCGGCTGGAAGACTGTGCCGCATATGTGGTCAGTGCCTGAGGCACACTGCGGACTGTCTGCGCTACGCGTGGAGAGCCGAGGCTGACGGCTTGGGCTGGCCTCGGAGATGAAAGGAGGGAGAGTGGTCAATCCCTTGAGCGACACGGAAGAAGGCAGATCTGGGTGGAGACAAGTCGTAGAGGACCTCAAGGAGCTGGTATCCGGGACGGTGCCGGGTGTGGCGACAGTCAGCATGGGCAGGCTTGGCGTGTGGACAACAACCTGGAGTAGCAGTTGCTGTCTTTCCTCGTTAGACTCACAGCCTCAAGCCGTCGGCACACGGACCGTGCATCCAAACGTTTAGCGTTGAGCGTGCCGACTTTCTGACGTCATAGCGTGGAACAGCACGTTCGGGAGTCTTTCCGAACGTGCGGAGCAATATCTGGCATGTCAGATATTCCGAGCGTGCGTCTGAGCGTTGACCAATGAGATGGCACAACGCCACCTACGTCACACGCACGCCATTCCCTTCCGTACAGAGATGTGAGGCGCTATATTGTCATTCATTTCAAGCCTGTATGTATATATGCCGTTTCTGAGCACCAGCAAAATTGAGAATCACTGGAAAACCAGTTATTAACTGTGTGATTCGTTCCAAGAAAATAATGAGAAACATCATATTCGTGGCAAAAGAATTATTGTAACTTCCTTATTATGAGAGTAGGCTATTTGAAGTCAGCCTCACACTGAAGATCCACCCAAAGCGCATTGTTCTTGGTACAATTTGTCATAATTAAATTTCAATTAGTAACATATCTACGATTAACTTTTCAGAAAGCCATAACTGGACGTCGCGTTGGTTTAGCGTAATGAGTAGCGTTTCTGTCATGTAGGAAGTTGTTTGGGGGGCGGTGGTTTGCGTCTAGACACTTCCAATATTTTTTTTTTTTACCTAACATTCGCGTTTTTATTAGGTTCTGATACTTTATTATTACTTTAATATAAGTATAAACTATAATAGTTGGTGTTATGTAAATATAAGTTCAACTTTTTTTTGAGGGATGACTTTGTTCGATTGGCTTAATCTACAGGACAGCTTGCGGTACTTGTATAAAGATATTTTGCTCCTTTTTCTTTTACGCTTCGTAATTCACATGTTGCAAAGATTCTGCTGCTGTGGAGGAACAGAGATCAAATAAGACTGATCTTGGGGTTTTACTAAAATGTGGGAATGATGAAATAATGTTTATCTTATGCGGAGAACTATTCCAAATTTGTACCGCACTGTTTGTGATGGAACTTTTATAAGTCAGTGTCCTTATTGATTGGACATGGTACTTTCCTTTTCGTGGACGATGGAGGAAATGTGCGTTTTAATAGAGGTAACGTGGGAATTTTACGCTCGTCCGTTGAGTAAATAGTGTGATTTACAAACTAGAAACATCCCTCAACTGCCGCTGGAGTACGTTGCGATCGCGTATACCACGTTGGTCCGACGTACCGCATGCACAAGTGGCATCGTTCCTGAGCGTTCAGCAGCACGTTGAACTGGGCACGCTCAACGTTAACGTTCGACAGCACGGCCCGTGTGCCGACGGCTTTACAGTGGAGGCGACAGAACGGCTTCAGCAGATAGTTAGAAGTGATTTTACAGCTAATGGTTCCATCCTTTTGGCCTTGTGTTCAAGGTGCTCTACAGCGTTATGTGTGAACATGCACTAACAAGGAACCCCTTGAGTGCGATGTTGCAAAAGGAAAATGATGTTTGAGGCATTCGACGCACCACATATTGACTACGGTGTAAACATAATATTGCCTGCTAATGGTAACAGAGGGTGGGACTGGAGGTATCCAACAAAGAACACAGCATGAGGCTACGGAGCGTCATTGAACTGCTTAGTGGAAGAGTAACTCACAACAGTGCTACAGTGCTAGTGGTGTTGATACAAAGCAGAGCAATGGCAACGATAAACAAAGCAAGCATGCCATTATATCTGCAACAACAGTTGCCGAAGTTGACATTTCGTCAAAAGGAAACCAAGGAACTCCGCAGAGTGAGAAAGAAGTGGCTGATGAAATATTATGGTTTCTGCAAGATGAGTCAGTGGAATGTGTGGGGTTGTATACGCTCGACTGTGCGACAATGTGCACGAAGAATACAATGATGACGATACGAGCTTAACAAGCGAAAGGGATATTGAATCAAGTGTCGAACCACGTAGTTATTCATCCTTGTCGGACAGGGAGCCACAAATCCCGTCTCCAGCGATGCATAGTAAAGGACAATCATTGTCCAAGGAGCGGGGGATTGGGTGGGGTTGTTTGGGAGACCCGGCCGCTGTGGCCGAGGGGTTCTAGGCACTTCAGTCCGGAATCGCGCTGCTGCTACAGTCGCAGGTTCGGATCCTGCCTCGGGCATGGTGTGTTGTGATATCCTTAGGTTAGTTAGGATTAAGTAGTTCTAAGTCTAGGGGACTGATGACCTCAGATGTTAAGTCCCATAGTGCATTGTGGATAGAGCAAACCAAAGACTGCGATTCATTGGTAGAACACTTAGAAGGTGCAACAGGTCTACCAAAGAGACTGCTTACACTACGCTTGTCCGCCCTATTCTGGAGTATTGCTGTGCGGTGTGGGATCCGCATCAGGTGGGACTCACGGATGACATCGAAAAAGTACAAAGAAGGGCAGCTCGTTTTGTATTATCGCGAAATCTGGGAGATAGTGTCACAGACATGATACGTGAATTGGAGTGGCAGTCTTCTCATGAAATTTCAATCACCAGTTTTCTCCTCCGATTGCGAAAACATTCTGCTGGCACCCACCTACATAGGGAGAAATGATCATCACGATAAAATAAGAGACATCAGGGCTCGCACGGAAAAATTTAAGTGCTCGTTTTCCCCGCGTGCCGTTCGAGAGTCGAACGATAGAGAGACAGCATGAAGGTGGTTCATTGAACCCTCTGCCAGGCACTTTATTGTGAATAGCAGAGTAATCACGTAGATGTAGATAAATGTAGATTTGAACAATCTGCTTGAGGGAGCAGACCAGATAGCGAGGTCATCGGTCTCATCGGATTAGGGAAGGAAGTCGGCCGTGCCCTTTCAAACGAACCATCCCGGCATTTGCCTGGAGCAATTTAGGGAAATCACGGAAAAATTAAATCAGGATGGCCGGACGCGGGATTGAAGCGTCGTCCTCCCGAATGCGAGTCCAGTGTGCTAGCCGCTGCGCCACCTCGCTCGGTAAGGAACGGGGCCTAAACATAATCACGTACAACGAAGTTCATCCGCCGGACAGTAAAAAAATAGACTTCGAATAACTCCGCAGCAGTACGACCACGTAGCGCATAAGAAAAATTACAGATATGCAAGGAAGGACAAGGCGAACTTGTTACAAAAACTGGTGTTTGCGGGTTTCAAGGACGCTCGATACAGTTCACAGGATGTGCGTAATATTGACCTACTACGTTATGCACATCAGACTGCGAGTGACATAGATTACAGAGGCATCAAGGGAAGCAGTGGATGGTTCGATAACTTGAAACAGTGCCATAGAATTGGAAGATGTAATATAACGAAATTTCAAACAAATCGTCAACTTGATTACGCCCAGCAAATGGCTGAATAGGCCCGAAATTTTTTAGATGAAACGAACAAACTTATCCCATTGTTCACGAAGGAATCTGTTTCCAACACCGACCAATCGGGGTTTGAAGAGGAAATGCATACGAAAGGAACCCTGGAAATTAGAAATATCAGAGAGTTGTAACATGACCAACTAACCTTAATGTATTCGTATACAATTATGCCGAATGTTAACCTGTATGGTAAATCGGCTGGAAAGTTATTGATTGTGGTGCGAGAAGTTGGACGTGCTCTGCCTCCTACGATTCTTTCTCGTGTGCGTGATCTTGCAAGGGCAGTAGGGAATATTTACGTCACAGCAAGCAAGAGTGGGAAAATGGGCGTAAGAGAACTACAAGTATAGTATGAGCACTGATTCTGGCGAACAGCTGGTCAAAATAACTTGCTTTTGCTTGATTTCTGATCTGCGTATAAAAATCATACTGCTTTCAGCAGACTATCCCTCCTGAAAAGTGTAGTTGATACCATCTGGAACCACTGGACAAATTCAGCTTCTGGTTGTTTTGTTTCCGTGTCTACAAAACATGTTGTCGCACTATCTGCAGCTTCGCCTTAGGAGATAGCCAGTTTCGCGATAAGACCTACAACAGACTGTTTCTCATTTGGTTCCATGCCATCACATTCCACCTTTCTCGTCACCGTGTTACACCAATATGATCCCATATGCATTCTTTAAGAGTAGATACCTAACTGAAGGTGCTGCACGGTTTGTAACTCCCAAGGATTTTGCGTTGATTTTGATGTTGCGAATCTTTGTGATAACTGTGCTGCGCCATTTTCCTTTCGATGTTCTTGGTGCTAGTTAACGGTTTGTCCTGAACATTTCTTGAATGTCCGTTTTGTGAAGTGTAATACATATATCCCATTCAAGATTGATCTCAGCAACTCGTTATCTGAGGTCCTCCTGACGCTCGTGGTGAGACATTAGTAGCTAATGTTTTTCATGTCATAATAGTTAACACAACACTGTCAAATGAGCGTTGCTAAAGATTGAACATCCGACCTTTCTCACAAGGGTTTCCTTGTAACTGCCGTCGCTTGTAAATAACTTCCTGAACGGAAGCTTGCGAGCGCTCGGCAACGGCTTGTCTGTGTTTGAGGCACACGGGCGTGTGACTATTAGTGTTATGTGTGAGAGAGAAGGCCTGGTTGGTCAGTACACACTGCGTGTGATTAAGAAAAATATGCAAATATGTATTATTTTTTGGACAACTGTCAGTCTGTTACTTTCAATGATTTTAAGAATTGATTCGGCATTGTTTAATCGAAGGTTTATTGTTTCTCGCTGTGACAATGAACCAGATAGTGTCAGTGGTTTTCAGAATTGATTTTACATTAATTTCGTGTGAGTAAACCACCATTTCACTCATTGACACTAACACGTCTTTTGTATTGCGATCTACAAATGAACTGTCATGTATGCATATACAAATGAACTGTCATGTACGCAATTGCATAACGTGTATATGGAAGAATGGGAAACTTAATAGTGTTGTTGGTAGATGGTGTCATAGTTGTTGGTGTCGGTAGTTACACTAGGTCAAGATGTAGTTAGAGGTTATAGCTTTAATCATAAATAAGTACAATATCGTTTGGCTTCATACGTTTTTAGTTATCTTGTTTAATGGAGACGGCGTACCCAACACAACTATATATTACCTTGTTTTCTTCCTCGCCGTCTGTTTTCACAGAAAAAAGAAAAGTTCTGTAGAGGACTACTCTGGAACCTGAATCATGAGTTCTGTTATATCGTGCATACCAATAATACCAACTGATTTACCTATCTATTTTAATCCTCAAAGAAGTTTCTTTGGCAGTAACAGTAAACAAGGATCAAGGGCAGAGAGAGGGGGATGAGGAGATGGAGAGATGAACAGAGAGGGGGGAGAGAAAATGGACGTAGAAAGGGGGAAGGGGGAGATGGACAGTAAGAGGGGAACGAAGAGGTAGAGAAAGATAGGGGATGGAGGAAATGGACAGAGGTAGGGAGGAGATTAAGATGGACAGAGAGAGAGAGGGGGTAGATGGAGATTAGGACGTGTATGGAGTTGCCATAAGCACTTAACAGTTGCAAAGCGTTGCCAGGTTTGCTAGTGTATTAAATTAAAACATTTTTTTTTCTACTGACTGGCTTTTTGATGTATATACTCATTTTACGAAGTATGTTGCTTTCTTTTATGTACCTGTTGCCTGACCTTTCTTTCCTTCTTAATGTGTAGTTTCATATCACATAATGACTTAGAATATTTTTATTTCTATATCGTCTCGTCTAGTTCATGAACATTGATACTGGGCTACAAGTTACTTCCAATGAAGTACAGAGGTTGTGTACTACGAAATCCTTATACAGGGTGTTACAAAAAGGTACGGCCAAACTTTCAGGAAACATTCCTCACACACAAATAAAGAAAATGTGTTATGTGGTCATGTCCGCAAAACGCTTAATTTCCATGTTAGAGCTCATTTTAGTTTCGTCAGTATGTACTGTACTTCTTCGATTCATCGCCAGTTGGCCCAATTGAAGGAAGGTAATGTTGACTTCGGTGCTTGTGTTGACATGCGACTCATTGCTCTACAGTACCAGCATCAAGCACATCAGTACGTAGCATCAATAGGTTAGTGTTCATCACGAACGTGGTTTTGCAGTCAGTGCAATGTTTACAAATGCGGAGTTGGAAGATGCCCATTTGATGTATGGATTAGCACGGGGCAATAGCCGTGGCGCGGTACGTTTGTATCGATACAGATTTTCAGAACGAAGGTGTCCCGACAGGAAGACGTTCGAAGCAATTAATCGGCGTCTTAGGGAGCACGGAACATTCCAGCTTATGACTCGCGACTGGGGAAGACCTAGAACGACGAGGACACCTGCAATGGACGAGGCAATTTTTCGTGCAGTTGACGATAACCCTAATGTCAGCGTCAGAGAAGTTGTTGCTGTACAAGGTAACGTTGACCACGTCACTGTATGGAGAGTGCTACGGGAGAACCAGTTGTTTCCGCACCATGTACAGCGTGTGCAGGCACTATCAGCAGCTGATTGGCCTCCACGGGTACACTTGTGCGAATGGTTCATCCGACAATGTGTCAATCCTCATTTCAGTGCAAATGTTTTCTTTACGGATGAGGCTTCATTCCAACGTGATCAAACTGTAAATTTTCACAATCAACAAGTGTGGGCTGACGAGAATCCGCACGCAATTGTGCAATCACGTCATCAGCACATATTTTCTGTGAACGTTTGGGCAGGCAATGTTGGTGATGTCTTGATTGGGCCCCATGTTCTTCCACCTACGCTCAATGGAGCACGTTATCATGATTTCATACGGGATACTCTACCTGTGCTGCTAGAACATGTGACTTTCCAAGTACGACACAACATGTGGTTCATGCACGATGGAGCTCCTGCACATTTCAGTCGAAGTGTTCGTACGCTTCTCAACAACAGATTCGGTGACCGATGGATTGGTAGAGGCGGACCAATTTCATGGTCTCCACGCTCTCCTGACCTCAACCCTCTTGACTTTCATTTATGGGGGCATTTGAAAGCTCTTGTATACGCAACCCCAGTACCAAATGTAGAGACTCTTCGTGCTCGTATTGTGGACGGCTGTGATACAATACGCCATTCTCCAGGGCTGCATCAGCGCATCAGGGATTCCGTGCGACAGAGGGTGGATGCATGTATCTCGATAACGGAGGACATTTTGAACATTTCCTGTAACAAATTGTTTGAAGTCACGCTGGTACGTTCTGTTGCTGTGTGTTTCCATTCCGTGATTGATGTGATTTAAAGAAAAGTAATAAAATGAGCTCTAACATGGAAAGTAAGCGTTTCCGGACACATGTCCACATAATATATTTTCTTTCTTTCTGTGTGACGAATGTTTCCTGAAAGTCTGGCCGTACCTTTTTGTAACACCCTGTATATACAATGTGATCAAAAGTATCCGGGCACCCCAAAAAACATACGTTTTTCATATTAAGTGCACTGCGCTGCCACTTAATGTCAGGTATTCCATATCAGCGACCTCAGTAGTCATCAGACATCGCGAGAGAGTAGAATGGGGCGCTCCGCGAAACTCACGGACTTTGAAAGTAGTCAGGTGATTGGGTGTCACTTTTGTCATACGTCTGTACGCGAGATTTCCACACTCCTAAACATCCCTGGGACCATTGCTTCCGATGTGATGGTGAAATGGAAACGTAAAGGGACACGTACGGCACAAAAGCGTACAAGCCGACCTCGTCTGTTGACTGACAGAGACCGCCGACAGTTGAAGAGGGTCATAATGTGTAATAGGCAGATATCTATCCAGACCATCACACAGGAATTCCGGACTGCATCAGGATCCACTCCAAGTATATGACAGTTAGGCGGGAGGTGAGACAGCTTCGATTACATGGTCGAGCAGCTGCTCATAAGCCACACATCATGCCAGTAAATGCCAAACGACGCCTCGCTTGGTGTAAGGAGCGTAAACATTGGGCGATTGAACGGTGGAAAAATGTTGCGTGGAGTGACGAATCACGGTACACAATGTGGCGATCCGATGGCAGGGTATGGGTATGGTGAATGGCCGGTGAACGTCAGCTGCCAGCGTGTGTAGTGCCAACAGTAAAATTCGGAGGTGGTGGTGTTGTGGTGCGGTCGTGTTTTTCATGGAGTAGGCTTGCATCCCTTGTTTTGCGTGGCACTATCACACCACAGGCCTACAGTGATGTTGTAAGCACTTTCTTGCTTCACACTGTTGAAGAGCAATTCGGCGATGGGGATTGCATGTTTCATTCCCCCCTCTCTGTTCATCTCTTTGGTGCGACGTAATAAGCGATTGACTGCGTGTGAGATCGCTCTCCAAGTTTTCATATATTTTTAGGTTTCAGTTACATATTTTAACGGTTTTTGTGATAATATTTACTATATAAGTGACTTATTAGTGATTTCTTCATTCACCTCTGCCTTTCTTGTGTTGTGACCTGATAGTTGTGAGTGTTTCGTATCGAGCAACGTAACCTCTTACCTGTGTTTACATTCCGCACTGACCAGTTGCAGCTGTAGCGGCGCATCGAAAGCTAAGTACTAATTAATTGTTTGTATATAGTGGTTTATTTAGAAACTTTAGTAGTCTTCAACCGGTGTTTTTTGTGTTTTCTGGTGAAATAATTTCAGAAGAACCTTTTGGGAACTGTTTTCAGCTTCGTTACTGTGTCATTAGAAGTTTGATTCTCTTTCTGTATTAGTCTTTTGTTATATTCACATTTGTTGTTTATTAATACTGTTAATAATAGTAGTTACTTCCCTTGTAGAGTAAGTTTGTGATTATTGTAGTTAGGTTTTTAATATCTTCTTATTGTAGTAGCGGAACTCAGAAAAAGTAAAATTTTACCATGAGTGAGAAGTGTCGGCTTTGCCGTAGGTTCGTGAGTAGTGGATTGCGGTGTGAGACTTGTTCGAAGTATTTTCACTGGGGGGGGGGGGGGATGCAGTGGGGAAGCCAGTGGGCATTCTGGTGAGATCCTCTCCTGGAACTGCAGGTTATGTAGCAAGAGTAAGTCGATAGAGGGGCAGGAGCGTAAGATCTGTGCCCTTCAGGTGCGGTTGAAAAACGCACAGGAGGAGCTAAATAGGATGAGGAGGGAGAAGGGGGTTGGGGAATGGGAGCTGGCTGTTGGCAAGAGATCTGCTAGGAGAAGAAGATTGTCAGATAGTTTTACTATTGGTGTTTACAATAGATATTGCCAACTGTCAGAGTCTAGTGGAGAGGAATCTCTAGTAGCTGTAGATGTAGAAAGTATGCAGCAGACCTCAGTAGTTACGGTGGCTAGAACAGTTGCAAAGTCGAAGAGGAAGAAGAAGGTTCTGCTGTTAGGTAGTTCTCATGGCAGAGGTGTAGGCCAGCAGTTGCAGGAAGTGCTGGGAAGTGAGTACCAGGTCACCAGCATTGTGAACCCTAATGCAGGATTGGCTCAGGTGACTGTTAACATAGGGGGGTTATGTAGGGACTTTACTAAAGAGGATCAGGTAGTGATTGTGGGTGGGGCTGGTATTAGTATTGATAGGGATGGGGAGTATGACATAGATGGTGACCTGGAAAAGATAGCCACTCAGACTGGCAACACGAATGTGCATTTCGTGGAACTGTTTCAGCGTCACGATCGGCCTCATCTTAATACAGCCGTCAGGCGTAATAACATGAGACTTGGGGGTGCGCTGATGACAGAAAGCATGGGTCACATTTCAGTGGTATCGGTGGAGTCTATCAGAAGGACGGGTTTCACTAGACATGGCCTGCACCTCAACAGATATGGGAAGGGGAGGTTAGCAAAGCTTATAGGTGACAGCATAGGTGGGCTTGGTGGGATCACTCATGGGAAAATTCCTGCAGTAGTGGGTGTTAGAGCTGCACCTTTTTTAGATTGGAGTCAGCTGATAGGTATTCCTGCTTAAGGGAAGTCTCTCTAACAAAGGAACCACTTTTGACAAAGCTTAGGTATCCGAGTAATGAGGGAATTAGTATATTTCATCAAAATATACAAGGTATTATAGATAAAGTTAGTGAATTGCTTATAGACGTTGACTCTGAAATTATTGGTATATCTGAGCACTTCTTAAATATGGAGATAATTCAGAGGCTTCCTTTACCAAGATACAGTTTGGCTGGCAGCTTTTCGGGGAGCTCTTTGCGGTGTGGGGGAGTAGCCATGTATGTGAAAAACAGCATCCCATTTGAGTCAATTGATGTTTCAAAGTACTGCACTGAAAAGTTGTTTGAATGTTGTGCAGGTGTGGTTAAATTTAATGGAGCTAAACTTCTAACTGTTGTTATTTATAGATCCCCAGGCTCCGATTTCACAACATTTTTGCTAAAGCTAGAGGCGGTTCTTGGTTCACTTTATAGGAAATACAAAAAGTTAGTTATATGTGGTGACTTCAATATTAATTGTATAAGTGACTGTGCAAGGAAGAGGATGCTGGTAGACCTCCTTAATTCATATAATCTTATATGCAAACCGTAGTCTTTCCAACAAGAGTGCAAGGGAACAGTAGAACAACCATAGACAACATTTTTGTTCATTCCTCATTACTAGAAGGGCATTCTGTTAGCAAAAAGGTGAATGGCCTTTCAGATCATGATGCTCAAATTTTAACTCTAAAAGATTTTTGTGCTGCAACACGTGTTAAATATAGTCATTAGCTGTTTAGGAAAGCTGATCCAGTTGCTGTAGAGACCTTTGTAAACCTTATCAAGGAACAAGAGAGGCAAGATGTTTATAGCGCTGATACAGTAGACGATAAATATAATGCTTTTCTCAAGACTTTTCTCGTGCTCTTTGAAAGTTGCTTTCCATTAGAACGTTCAAAACAGGGTACTAGCACAAACAGGCAGCCTGGGTGGCTGACTAGAGGGATAAGAATATCTTGTAGAACAAAGTGACAATTATATCAAAAAGCTAGAAACAGTCAGAATCTAAATGCAGCAGCCCATTACAAACAGTATTGTAAGGTGCTTAAAAATATTATTAGGAAGGCAAAAAGTATGTGGTATGCAGATAGAACAGCTAAGTCTCAGGAAAAATTTAAAACCATTTGGTCAGTCGTAAAGGAAGTGGCTGGTCTGCAGAGACAGGTCGAGGATATAGAATCAGTGCGTAGTGGGAATGTCCGTGTTACTGATAAGTCGCATATACGTACAGTATTTAATGATCACTTTCTGAATATAGCAGGTGAACTAAATAGAATCCTAGTCCCAACAGGTAATCATATAGCGCTCTTAGAAAAAAGTGTTCCGAGACTGTTACCTGAAATGCTCCTCCATGATACTGACAAGAGGGAGATTGAGTTAATAATCAAATCACTAAAGACCAAGAACTCTCATGGATATGACGGGGTATCTAGCAGAATACTGAAATATTGTTCTGTGTATGTTAGTCCAGTACTTAGCCATATCTGTAACTTTTCTTTTAGGAGTGGTCGGTTTCCTGACTGATTAAAGTACTCGGTAGTGAAGCCACTTTATAAAAAGGGAGACAGGGATAATATTGACAATTATAGACCTATTTCTATGCCATCGGTGTTTGCTAAAGTTATCGAGAAGGTTGTATGTACAAGGTTACAGGAGCATTTAAATTCACATAATTTGCTGTTAAATGTTCAGTTTGGTTTTAGAAATGGTTTAACAACTGAAAATGCTATATTCTTTTTTCTCTGTGAGGTTTTGGACGGATTAAATAAAAGGTTGCGAACGCTAGGTGTTTTCTTTGATTTAACGAAGGCTTTTGACTGTGTTGACAACAAAATATTACTGCAGAAGTTGGACCATTATGGAGTAAGGGGAGTAGCTTACAATTGGTTTGCCTCTTACTTTAACAACAGAAAGCAGAAGGTAATTCTCCGCAATATTGAGAGTGGTAGTGAGGTTCAGTCCCAATGGGGCACTGTTAAGTGGGGCGTTCCCCAAGGGTCGGTGCTGGGGCCACTGCTGTTTCTTATTTATATAAATAATATGCCTTCTAGTATTGCAGGTGATTCAAAAATATTTCTGTTTGCTGATGACACCAGCTTGGTAGTGAAGGATCTTGTGTGTAATATTGAAACAGTATCAAATAATGTAGTTCATGAAATAAGTTCATGGCTTGTGGAAAATAATTTGATGTTAAATCACAGTAACACTCAGTTTTTACAGTTTCTAACTCACAATTCAACAAGAACAAATATTTTGATCAGACAGAATGGGCATATTATAAGCGAGACGGAACTATTCAAGTTTCTAGGCGTTCGGATAGATAGTAAGCTGTTATGGAAAGCCCATGTCCAGGATCTTGTTCAGAAACTAAATGCTGCTTTATTTACCATTAGAACAGTATCTGAAATAAGTGACACTTCAACACGAAACGTAGTCTACTTCGCATATTTTCATACGCTGATGTCGTATGGTATTATTTTTTGGGGTAATTCTTCTGATTCAAAAAGGGTATTTTTGGCTCAAAAACGGGCTGTTCGAGCTATATGTGGTGTAAGTTCGGGAACCTCTTGTCGACCCCTGTTCAATAGTCTGGGAATTCTGACATTGTCCTCACAGTATATATTTTCATTAATGTCTTTTGTTGTTAGCAATATTAGCCTATTCCCAAGAGTTAGCAGTTTTCACTCAGTTAATACTAGGGAGAAATCCAATCTGCACGTGGAATGCACTTCCTTGACTCTTGTGCAGAAAGGAGTGCAGTATTCTGCTGCATCCATTTTCAATAAGCTACCACAAGAACTCAAAAATCTTAGCAGTAGCCCAAACTCTTTTAAGTCTAAACTGAAGAGTTTCCTCATGGCTCACTCCTTCTATTCTGTCGAGGAGCTCCTGGAAGAGCTAAAAAATTAAGCAAATTCCAGTGTTACGTTGTTGATTTTCTTTATTTAAACTTACGACTTGTCACCTGAATGTTTTTTTTATATTTCATTTTATCTGTTTCTAATATCGTGTTGTAATTTCATGTATTGACTCGTTCCATGATCATGGAGACTTCTCCTTAATTTGGTCCCACAGAATAATAAATAAATAAATAAAATAAATAAAACACGATCTAGCACCTGTTCATAACGCACGGCCTGTGACGGAGTGGTTACACGACAATAACATCGCTGTAATGGACTGGCCTGCACAGAGTCCTGACCTGAATCCTATAGAACACCTTTGGGATGTTTTGGAACGCCGACTTCGTGCCAGCCCTCACCGACCGACATCGATACCTCTCCTCAGTGCAGCACTTCGTGAAGAATGGACTGCCATTCCCCAAGAAACCTTCCAGCACTTGCTTGATCGTATGCCTGCGAGAGTGGAAGCTGTCATCAAGGCTAAGGGTGGGCCACCACCATACTGAATTCCAGCATTACCGAAGGAGGGCGCCACGAACTTGTAAGTCATTCTAGTCATGTGTCCGGATACTTTTGATCACATAGTGTAAACGCTGCTAGCGGCGAATCAGTGTGTTGAACCGGAAAAAATTATTTTAACTTATGTCGTGAGGGAAACTCAGTCGTTGACACAAGTTGTATTAAAGCCGAGGAAGAGATTGCAGGAGTTCCTTCTGAATCAATTTTCGGCACGATTGTGTTCCGGCCGCGAGTGTTAAGGTCGATACTGGCCTCGCCACAGATAATAGGGCGCCGAGTTTGCGGCGAGTGGGCCTCTGGCAACGAGGAGAGGAGGGTTGGAGACTACCGAGCGAGAAGGACAGAACGGCAGAGTGTTGGGTACTGAATTGTGCATTAATAGTTTTGGCACTCTGTGGTAATGAACTGATGGTGAAACCGAGACGCTTGGGAATTCAACGCTCCTATGGAACGATAAGCCGTGAGCTCTGCAATTGTATGGACGCAATTTACGGCGAACTGTGCCCGAAGTCGTTTGTGGGTGTTTTGCCGCGGCAGATAAACAAGACGGAGTGGGCCTAACCTGAATACGCTGTGCTGTAGCATGTTCGCCGATAATAAGGATGTCATGATGTTGGAGAAGAAAGCAGTGGAATACGGTACGTGTATTAACCTTCAGTGACTTCCGCAGTGTTAGTTTACTTAGTTTTGTGGAGATTGAGCAGTAACTGTCACTTTTCAACGGAATTTACGATTGTGTAAAGGTGTGGCCAATGCCGGATGGGCGTTGTCAAAAAATGGCTCAAATGGCTCTGAGCACTATGGGACTTAACTTCTGAGGTCATCAGTCCCCTAGAACGTAGAACTACTTAAACCTAACTAACCTAAGGACATCACACACATCCATGCCCGTGGCAGGATTCGAACCTGAGATCGTAGCGGTCGCGCAGTTCCGGACTGTAGCGCCTAGAACCGCTCGGCCGCCCTGGCCGGCTAGGCGTTGTCATAAAGTTATATTTCTTCTATAATGAAATATTCACTCTACAGCGGAGTGTGCGCTGATATGAAACTTCCTGGCAGATTGAAACTGTGTGCCGGTCCGCGACTCGAACTCGGGACCTTTGCCTTTCGCGGGCAAGTGCTGAGCTACCCCAGCACGACTCACGCCCCGGAGTGTGCGCTGATATGAAACTTCCTGGCAGATTGAAACTGTGTGCTGGTCCGCGACTCGAACTCGGGACCTTTGCCTTTCGCGGGCAAGTGCTGAGCTACCCCAGCACGACTCATGCCCCGTCCTCACAGCTTTAATTCCGCCAGTACCTCGTCTCCTACCTTCCAAACTTCACAGAAGCTCTCCTGCGAACCTTGTGGTACTAGCACTCCTGGAAGAAAGGATATTGCGGAGACATGGCTTAGCCACAGCCTGGGGGATGTTTCTAGAATGAAATTTTCACTCTACAGCGGAGTGTGCGCTGATATGAAACTGGCGGAATTAAAGCTGTGAGGGTGGGCCGTGAGTCGTGCTTGGGTAGCTCAGTCGGCGCCGGCACGGTAACTCAGCGCGTTCGGTCAGAGGGTTGGCTGCCCTCTGTAATAAAAAAACTGAGTTAATGGAACAACGACGAACTGAAATGGGTGTCTTTAGAAGTCCGCCCCGAGCAGATACAACGAACGAAAATGAACAAAATTAGATTTAAAAAAAAAAAAATGTCGGTAGAGCGCTTGCCCGCGAAAGGCAAAGGTCCCGAGTTCGAGTCTCGGTCCGGCACACAGTTTTAATCGGCCAGGAAGTTTCATTATATTTCTTACTTGTGAACATAATTTTCTGTTATCAGGATTACTCATTAGACATATTTGAAATTGTCAGTTCTGTGCTGTAGTTCAGCGGGTTATAAATACTGGAATTTGACGAATATGCTAACTTTGAGTTTCGGATATGTTTTTACACCTGCGTGTTAAATGAAAGTGAGTTTTGAAGTTTGTGAGCTACCTTTCTACCATTACGATTCTGTAAGTTTTTATTTGGAAGTGATGTTGTTTGCTACTGTTATTGGTTGAGAATTTATTACGCGATTAATCAGAGGAATAGTTATATAACCAGCCTTTCTATGAAGTGTTCTAAGACTTGTTTTTCAGTGAACTATTATTAATCAATTACGTAAATCAGTAATGTTGTGTAAGCAGTTATTGAAGGCACCCATCTCTATTAGCCAGTCAACCATGGCCAGTTGCGAACGGGAATTGATGTAACATTAGGGTAACTCGAAGTTGTGGCAACGCTAATCATGTTGCTTGTTGTTCCTATTGAAGTATCTAGTATCCCCTAAATTAAATACTAATTTCGCACATTTCACCATCTCCAACAGATCCGTTCATAATCAGATCCGTGGAGCTACCAAACTGTGGCGAGAATGTTAAACAATGTCTATGAGGTTAAGACTCGGTAATTTATTGGGCCAGCCGAGGTGCGACCGTGTGCCTGAAGGTTCCTGAAACCAACGGAAAAATGCTCCCACCGGAGCACAACTTTAATAAATAAATAATGCGTGTAAGTTCCTCTTTAAAAGACTCTGACAGAAAAGTGGAGAAGAGAGTAGCAGAATTCCACACGTTTGTGCACTGAGTTTATATATATATATATATATATATATATATATATATATATATATATATATATATATATATATAAACCTAATGTTACCGCTGGATATATTTCGTAAACCACATCAAATACTGACGAACTCATTCCATAGACCGAACATGATGAGAGGGGCTAGTGTAATTGTTTAATACAAACCATAAAAAAAATGCACGGAAGTATGTTTTTTAACACAAACCTACGATTTTTTTAAATGGAACCCTGTTAGTTTTGTTAGCACATCTGAACATATAAACAAATACGTAATCAGTGCCGTTTGTTGCATTGTAAAATGTTAATTACATCCGGAGATATTGTAACCTAAAGTTGACGCTTGAGTACCACTCCTCCGCTGTTCGGTCGTGTGTATCGGAGAGCACCGAATTACGTAGCGATCCAAAGGGAACGGTGATGGCCCTTAGGTACAGAAGAGACTGGAACAGCACATTACGTCCACATGCTAACACCTTTTTATTGGTCTTTTTCACTGACGCACATGTACATTACCATGAGGGGTGAGGTACACGCACACACGTGGTTTCCGATTTCAATTACGGAGTGGAATAGAGTGTGTCCCGACATGTCAGGCCAATAGATGTTCAATGTGGTGGCCAGCATTTGCTGCACACAATTGCAATCTCTGGCGTAATGAATATCGTACACGCCACAGTACATCTGGTGTAGTGTCGCCGCAGGCTGCCACAATACGTTGTTTCATATCCTCTGGGGTTGTAGGCACATCACGGTACACATTCTCCTTTAACGTAACCCACAGAAAAAAGTCCAGAGGTGTAAGATCAGGAGAACGGGCTGGCCAATTTATGCGTCCTCCACGTCCTATGAAACGCCCGTCGAACGTGTACCTCAACCCTCATGGTAATGTACATGTGCGTCAGTGAAAAAGACCAATAAAAAGGTGTTAGTATGTGGACGTAATGTACTGTTCCAGTCTCCTCTGTACCTAAGGTCCATCACCTTTACTTACGTAATTCGGTGCTCTCCGATACACACGATCGAACAGCGGAGGAGTGGTACTCAAGCGTCATCTTTAGGTTACAATATCTCCGGATGTAATTAACATCTTACAATGCAACAAACGGCACTGATTACGTATTTGTTCATATGTTCAGATGTGCTAACAAAACTAACGGGGTTCCATTTAAAAAAACGTAGGTTTGTGTTAAAAAACACACTTCCGTGCATTTTTTTATGGTTTGTATTAACCAATTACACTAGCCCCTCTCCTCACGTTCGGTCTGTGGAATCGATTCGTCAGTATTTGATGTGGTTTACGAAATATATCCAGCGGTAACGTTAGGTGACTCACCATATATATATATATATATATATATATATATATATATATATATATATATATATATATAGGTGAGGTGTAGGTCTTCTATTTTTCACCGATAATCAGTATCAGCCAATTTTGTGTCTGTCTAATAACGTGGCGCGCGATCTACAGAAAGTCAAACCTATGTTTTGCCAATCTCGAAATTACATGTAGGGTAGATTACAATATTGCGTACTTCATAGTTATACAATTTTTTTGCACTCAACGTGTTTTTTGAAAATAAATAATTTACAGTATCAAGTTCTCATTCATTCTGGTAGCATACCAATAGGAATGATTGGTCTGATGTGTTAAACAGAAGTGAAGTAAAACCACAACACTCTACTTCGTTTTATGGAAATCCCTACGTGTAGATGATGATGATGATGTTTGGTTTGTTCGGCGCTCAACTGTGCGGTCATCAGCACCCGTAAAAAGACCCAATTTTTACACAGTCCATTTTTTTCACAATCCAATCTAGTCACTGTCACAAATGATGATGAAATGATGAAGACAACACAAACGCCCAGTCCCCGAGCAGAGAAAATCCCTACACCACGAGCTGCGGACTCCCTACGTGTCGGATGTGGTGTCAGGGTCATTTAATGATCAGTAGGCGCGAGAATTCCATTGCGCTGACAACATTAGGCAACCACACATACACACGCTATGTATTATATACACCACGGAGGTTTACAAGTGTCTTCAAACACTTTCCAGCAGGAAAATCATGGCAGGTTGGTTCAAATGGTTCTGAGCACTATGGGACTTAACTGCTGTGGTCATCAGTCCCCTAGAACATAGAACTACTTAAACCTAACTAACCTAAGGACATCACACACATCCATGCCCGAGGCACGATTCGAACCTGCGACCGTAGCGGTCACGCGGTTCCAGACTGTAGCGCCTAGAACCGCACGGCCACTCCGGCCGGCATCATGGCAGGTGTCTTCTGCGAGAGAAAAGCAATTTTGCTGGTGAAGATCTTGGAGAGGAATGCCACAATTAACGCTGAAAGTTACAGTAACACACTAACAAACTTGAGATGGGTCATTCGAAACAAATCTCATGGCACAACGCCAAGAGCTCTGCCGTGATTTCCTTGCATGGCAACGCCCTCATGCGTGGAGGGCGAAATACGACCACCAAACTTCCGAATTCAAATACGTCATGTTGGAGAATCCTCGACACAGCCCTGAATATCATCGCTTCATGCACTTGAAGAAATGGCTTGGCTCGAAGCGCTTTGTCGATGACAATGAGTTGCAAACCAATGTCGTAAAATTGCTTCAGTTGCAGGCGGCAGAATTCTACCATTGTGGAATTTGAAAGCTCCTCAAACGCTACGACAATGTTTCAATGCGGCTGGAAATTAAGTGGAAAAGTAAATTAGAGTATGTAAGTTCACAGTATTGTAAAACAAATTCTGTAACTTCATTCACATATTTAGAAAAATAAACAGAAGTTTCATTACGTACGGCCCACTCCAGATCACGGTGTCGCTACTGATCCTCGCACCTCTCCTCGACTAGTCCAGTAGCGTGCCCCACATAAGAAATGCCATATACGCATGAAAGGCGAAACACTCTGGCTTTCGAAGAGGGACATCGTTTTCAACATTACGAAGAAGGTTTTTCATCTTTGTTCGAGTCCAGACAGAATAAGGCTCAGCAATGCAGCTCGCATACAGGACTGCCTGGTGTCTGGCTGTTTACTGACGTGTCTGGCCAAATAAACGCAAGTCCTCCCTGTCCGGCCTTTGTTAGACTTTTTAGCGATGAAGTAGAGAATGCACAACTAAGGCTTGTTCCATGCTGGTGGCATAAATTTGCAATAAAAGTTCTCGGAATTTTAACGCTATTGCCAGAGAGACATCAAATTCAATGGTAGAACTTATAAGGGAACCTCCTCATCGCACCCCCCTCAGATTTAGTTATAAGTTGGCACAGTCGATAGGCCCTGAAAAACTGAACACAGATCAATCGAGAAAACGGGAAGAAGTTGTGTGGAACTATGAAAAAAATAAGCAAAATATGCAAACTGAGTAGTCCATGCGCAAATACGCAACATCAAGGACTAAGTGAGCTCAGGAGCGCCGTGGTCTCGTGGTTAGCGTGAGGAGCTGCGTAACGAGAGGTCCTTAATTCAAATCTTCCCTCGAGTGAAAATTTTACTTTCTTTATTTTCGCAAAGTTAAGATCTGTCCGTTCGTTCATTGACGTCTCTGTTCACTGTAATAAGTTTAGTGTCTGTGTTTTGCAACCGCACCGCAAAACCGTGCGATTAGTAGACGAAAGGACGTGCCTCTCCAATGGGAACCGAAAACATTTGATCGCAAGGTCATAGGTCAACCGATTCCTCCACAGGAAAACATATTTGACATATTCTACACAACACTGGTGACAGCATGTGCGTCACATGACAGGAATATGTTGTCGACCCATCTAACTTGTACACTTGGCGAATGGGAAAAAAGATTCTTCTACCTTGCCCGATTTAGGTTTTCTTGTTAATGTGATAATCACTCCCAAAAAAGTGATGAAAACATAAGAGTTTGTCACATAAACTGCAACAAATGAATGCAACAGATTCACAGTCGCACAGTTTTCCCTGTGCTCTGTCAAAACATATGTTTTTAACGTTTTCATACAACGTCCCCATACTAAGGCGCAGTTACCTCGCATCGGACGGACGGACGGACAGATAATAATTGTCTGAAAATAAAAAATTAAAGGTTTCACTGGAGGGAGGGCTTGAACCGAGAACCTCTCGCTCCGCAGCTGCTCACGCTAACCACGGTACCACGGCGCTCCTGAGCTCACACTACCCTTGATGTTGCCTATCTTGCGCATGGACTACTCAGTTTGTATATTTTGATTATTTTTTTCATAGTTCCACACAACTTCTTCCTGTTTTCTCGATTGCTCTGTGTTTAGTTTTTCAAGGCCTATCTACTGTGCCTACTTATAACTAAATCTGAGGGGTTGCGATGAGGAGGTTCCCTTGTTAGAACAAACATGATTAATGTGTACATAAATGCCAAAGACTGTTTAAAATGCTGGACATATGAATTTAGCATCCCCTTAAAGTATTTTCAGTGGATGATATTATCTGACGTTCCAACACGGCAACAAGTAGCATAAACTATAGATATTTTATCCAGAAAAAACGAGAGTATGACAGCAAATTGTTTGATCAGTGGCAACATTCCGCGAAATTCGTGTAGCCAAAGAAAGATGGCTCTGTCTTTAAAAAGCTTTTGGCATATGAAAAGCGGGCGTCTTGTTTCCAGTCACAGCATAATGAAGAATTTTATTCAGCTTGCAACCTTCAGACCATAATGCCAACGTCGAAATGGTGTTCTCTTTCATAAACGCCCAATGGGCAAAGGAATGTAACAAATTGTAAACCGACACAACCACAAAGTTGATGTTGTTATGTAATTTAAAATTATAGCTCCAAGTGTTCAACGAAATGACTTCAAAGAAAATTAAAGTTCTTAATAAAGTGGCTTCAAGTGAGAAGTGTTAATATTCAATAACACATTACTGTTCTTTCTTTATGACTCTAATTGAAATGACAAAAGCTATAGAATATCTTTTCATTTTCCGTCCCAAAAGAAAAGATAATTGTTTATTTTTTTTAATGAAGAAGTTTCACATTACTTTAACATAAAATTTTCTTAAAAAGAAAGGAATTAACAAGAATGAACGCTTAGTTGCTATCATAATGGCCAAATTATAAGGCTGTTTACTGATTGCTCTTCAGTTTAAGCATATCTAACAGATAAACCTACCCAAGGGAGACACTGATTCTGACCGTCCTTGAATATGGTGCGCTGTAGAATAAAATAAGAGACATATTTTTTAAACGTGTCCATACGGCAGTTTAGGGTGTGAAATATCTCCCTGAAAAAAATTTTGTTAAATATTCCAGAATGAATACTGTTGAAACGGTAACGGATATAAAAAGAAATTTCAAATAAACTTTCTAATGTACGTTCCAATGGCGCACCCAGATTTGTCGAAAAAGTTGTTTTTTCCGAAATCCTGTCTCCTAAACTATTTTGTTTTTGATTTCGATATTTGACTGATAGCAAAACGTATAGCATAGTTAACATTAAATTCAATAATATATGTTGAAGGGCCATTCCAAAAGCTCATTCGTCAGAAATAAGCTAGAAATATCTCCATATACCTGGACGCGTGCCCGTTGTGTGTTCGCTATGATGCCAGTTGTTATGTTGGATTGTTTAATAAGACTTTCCCAGAAAAATATATACTATATGTATATTTAGTACGTGTGTTTTCTTTCTCCGAGTGGTGTATGTTGTTTGTTTTGAAGCTGAAACCTTTTCAAATTTAATTGTGTTGTACACTGAAGCGCCAAAGAAGCTGGTATAGGCATTCGTATTCAAATACAGAGCTATGTAAACAGGCAGAATACAGCACTGCGGTCGGCAACGCCTATATAAGACAGTTGCTAGATCGGTTGCTGCTGCTACAACGGCAGGTTATCAAGATTTAAGTGAGTTTGAACGTGGTCCTATAGTTAGGGCACGAGCGATGGAACACAGCATCTCCCAGGTATCGATGAAGTGGGGATTATCCCGTACGACCATTTCACGAGTGTACCGTGAATATCAGGAATCCGGTAAAACATCAAATCTCTGACACCGCTGCGGCCTGAAAAAGATCCTGCAAGAACAGGACCAACGGTGACTGAAGAGAACCGTTCAAAGTGACTGAAGTGCAACCTTACCGCAAATTTCTGCAGATTTCAGTGCTGGGTCGTCAACAAGTGTCAGCGTGCGAACCATTCAACGATACAACATCGATATGGGCTTTCGGAGCAGAAGGCCCACTCGTGTACCCTTGATGACTGCACGACACAAAGACTTAGGCCTCGCCTGAGCCCGTCAACACCGACATTGGACTGTTGATGACTGGAAACGTGGTTGGACGAATCTCGTTTCAAATTGTATAGAGCGGACGGACGTATACGGGTATTGAGACAACCTCATGAATCGATAGATCCTGCATGGCAGCAGGGGACTGTTCAAGCTGGTGAAGGCTCTGTAATGGTGTGGAGCGTGTGCAGTTGGAGTGATATGGGATCCCTGATACATCTAGATACGACTCTGACAGGTGACACGTACGTGACCATCCTGTCTGATCACCTGCATCAATTCATGTCCATTGTGCATTCCGAAGGACTTGGGCAGTTCCACCAGGACAATGCGACATGCCACAAGTCCAGAATTGCTACAGAGTGGCTCCAGGAATACTCTTCTGTGTTTAAACACTTCCGCTGGCCACCAAACTCCCAAGACATCAACATTATTGAGCATATCTTGCACGCTTTGCAACGTGATGTTTAAAAGAAATCTTCAGCCCCTCGTGCTGTGCCGGACGGTGTGGCCGAGCGGTTCTAGGCGCTTCAGTCTGGAACCGCGTGACCGCTACGGTCGCAGGTTCGAATCCTGCGTCGGTCATGGATGTGTGTGATGTCCTTGGTTTAGTTAGGTTTAAGTAGTTCTAATTTCTTGAGGACTGATGACCTCAAATGTTAAGTTCCATAGTGCTCAGAGCCATTTGAACCATTTTGAACGTCGTACTGTTACGGATTTATGGTCAGCCCTGCTGGATTCATACTGTCAGTTCCCTCCAGCACTAAATCAGCCATGAGTCGAGTCTATACGACATCATGTTCCGGCATTTCTGCGTGCTTGCGGGGGCCTTGCACGATATTAGGCAGGTGTTCCAATTTCAGTGTATTTCATACCGTTTGTACCTCATTGTAAATCTGTCGAATAACATGGAAGCGCAGAATTGTTCGTGTCGATAAAGCAACGCTGAATGCACTTTGATTTTGCCCACCAAGCACATCAGACAAATGTAATTTCATGACAGGAGTTATAAACAGGATCACAGTTTTTAAAGCAAAAGTGCACAAATCTCCCACATTTAAGTGGTTTATGTTCAATGTAAACACTCTTGTACCATGCATACTTAAAAAGATTGACGAGTCTGGGAGAAGAAATCTGATTTTGAATGACGGATTGAATTTTTAGAATATTATTTCTTAAATTCAAGCTGTTTGAATCACCCCGGCGGATTAACGTCGAAGGCTGGGGTGCCGGCCAGCCTGGATGTGGTTTTTAGGCGGTTTTCCACATCCCGCTAGGTGAATACCGGGCTGGTCCCCACGTACCGCCTCAGTTACACAACTCGCAGACATCTGAAAACGTTCGCACTATTTCATGGCTTACACCAGACAGCTGGCGTACACTAATTCCACCCTGGGGGCTTCGGGGTGGCGACAGGAAGGGCATCCCGCCACCCTCTGACACTAACATCGCCAATCCCGCAGTAACAAGGCCGACCCCGCTTTGAAGTGGGACAACAGCCCAAAGAAAATGATGATGACTTCTTAAATTCATGTTAACATAGTATTTATACGACATAATTGCGTGTGAAAAATGTCGATTTGAGCCGAGGGAAACAGTAGACTGCGCGATCAACACTCGGCGCATCGGCACCACAATCGGTGATGCGAACTAGGCGTCAAAAAAAGGTTCAAATGGCTCTGAGCACTATGGGACTTAACATCTGAGGTCATCAGTCCCCTAGAACTTAGAAATACTTAAACCTAATTAACCTAAGGACATCACACACATCCATGCCCAAGGCAGGATTCGAACCTGCGACCGTAGCGGCCGCGCGGTTCCAGACTGAAGCGCCTAGAACCGCTCGGCCACATCGGCCGGCGAACTAGGCGTCTCAGCATTTAGAGTCTCCCTGACACCCCCTGTTTATGCTAAGCTGCCCATGCACATCAGTAACGTTGCCCGAGGGAAAGACAGGGGGACTGGTCTCTTCCTTCCATTTACTATCACGAAACTGTAACTGTCCGCTGTGCTCTGTGCTCAGAATCAAAGTGCATTTAGCAATTTTTCGAGACAAACAGTTCTGCACTTCCTCATTATTGTACAGATTTACAAAAATGTTAAACCATAATGTACGAACAATTTCAAATGTAACATAATAAAAAATGAATATCTATAACTTAAAAACAAACGAAATACACCAAATATAAAAAGAAAAGACAAATACAACACAAGATACCTTATATTTTATAAAATTAAAAGAAAATATATTGAACAATATATGTAGAATAAACGTTTAGACTACGTTACCACGGAAGACTAAATAAACTATCCAACATGTCAAATAGGACTGAAGTGTACAGATATTGTGCGCATGTACGGTGATACAGAGATATTTTTAGCTTATTTATGGCAAATGCGTTTTTGGAATATCACTTCATGATGTATGTTTGCATTTGGCATTAGCTATGCTTTACTTTTTGCTATTGTTCAAATGTCAAAATAAATAAGAAAATGTCTTTTTCGACAAATCTAGTTGCGTCGTTGGAACGTACATTGAAAACCATAGATCTTCAAGTTGAATTGAAGCGCTTTTTTTGTATCTGTTGCCGTTTTAACGATATTCATTCAGGAATATTTAACTTGGCTTTTTCAAGGGAGTGTTTCACCCCATTAACGAACGTATGGACACGTACAAAAATGTATGACTTATTTTGCTCTACACTAAAACATATTCAAATCTGATGAAAATCGAAGCGTATACCTTGGGTAGGTTTACTTGTAAGTTGGATTTGGAAAAAAACTGCCTTTAACTCATTATTAATAAACTGACTATTTCTACTTAAAGCAGGTAGTCCGGCTTTCCGGCTTTTACAACAAAATGTCCAATTAAATACAATGCCGAGACTGGCTTCTCTATTTTTGAACTTGGTAAACCTACTAGGTCGTGGAAATACTCGCACTGTGCAGAAAAGTGGAATCAATGAACAACGAAAGAGCAGCACTAATTTTCTGCTCTACAGTAAAGTTCTGCAGATTTACGGCTAAACAAATACCACCGCGCCACATGAGCGAGGCACGGGCTGCTTTCCGTCGCGCCAGCCCGCGACCTTGAGCTGTGCGGGAATGGCGCCGCCGCGCCCGTAAAACCAGTGTGGAGACGACCCGACGTGCGCACTCCACTGGTCTACGGTCGTAATTTTCCCCCGTTGCGAAAAACTTCTTGCTGTGCATAAGTTATGGCTCGCAAGCGGCCATTGCCGCAGGTACCAACTGGCAGATTGTGTTACACTACTGGGCCGCAGCTCTGCAGGCGTGGCCACAATTCCGAAGCTGCAAAACCTCGCACGTAGTAGGAAATGCCCGTCTAACACCAACTTCCGAGTACGAAAATACGAACACTCGTCCATGCAGCGTCGATGTGACAACAAGTTTTCACTCAAGCGACATACCATTTACAGGACCATATCAGTATCTCTTTAGTAGTTCTTCAGACTATCTCGGACATACAAAAAGAAGCGAGAAGGGAACTTCAGTTTATATATGTAGATATAGAAGATTTAGTAAAATTGTTAAGTTACTTACTAAAACATGACTACAACTTCCATTTAATTTCTGCATACAGTAACGTTCAGCTACCATGTTTTTAACGGATGACGTATGTAATACATATTTAAAAAAGGAAAACATATTTTTTATGTGATATAGTTACCATTTAACAACTTTCAGATTCTTTTGCATTACTTGTACTGTGAAACCTTGCTTCTCCCCAAATTTCATGAGTTTAGATCAACGGGAAGTACCCCATTAATGAGTAAGTTTGCTAGTATTAAAATATGTGACGTAAAAGGCTGTACCTCTTGATTGCATTGACTTAGAAACTAACGTCTATTGTACTGCCAAGATACCATAGACCATAGTATGTGACATAAATTTCAGACTGATACGTTTACTGTTCCTGAGAAAAATGGGGCCCTAACAGACGACGAATAAAAAAGGGGAGTCAGATAAGAAACCACAAAAAATTTGTCGCGTCATATAATTACAAATTTACAGTTTTTGGTTTTTTCCCTTTCGTTGAACTATGAAACCTTCCTTTTTGTCAAATTTCATTATTCTAGACCAACGGGAAGTACACTATAGATTTTGATAAGTGAGTTTTCGAGTGTCGGAATATGTGATGTAAATGGCCATTCCTTTTGGCTGCATTGACTTGGAAGCTTCAACTTTTCACACCGCCATGGGACCGTACGCCTCAGTATGTGACGTAAATTTCAACCTGGTACGTCTACCTTTCCTAAGAAAAAAGTGTCTTAACAGGCGGACGAATAGACAGAGAGTCAGACAAGAAATGGCAAAAAAAATTTGGTTTGATGTAATCACAAATTTAGTTTTATGATTTTTTCCTTTATTTGTACTGTGAATCTTTACCTCTTGTCAAATTTCATAATTCTAGGCCAAAAGAAAGTGCCCAATAGCTTTTGGAGAGTCAGTTTGCGAGTATCGAAATATATGATATATATGGCCGTATCTTTTGATTACACTGACTTAGAAGTTTAAAATTTTTCATCTGCTAAGGACGCATGACATAAATGTGAACGTGATGGGTCTGCCCGTTCCTGAGAGGAAGAGTTCTTAACATTCTGCCAGACAGACAGCCGTTTTTACAGAATGAGGCACGGAACCCTTAAAATGAACTCTCGAGTCGGATGGAACCCTGAAAAGACACACGTGAGGAAGGAGCACAGTGTCACAGTAACATCGACCTGAGAGTGTACAGTGTTCAAAGAGTTCAGTACGCCCTTGCAACAGTATGGCTTCCCCGCCACAACACATAGACGACCAAAACGATCCTGTTTGACTATGTTCATGGGTGCATAACGCGTTCCCACCTCTCGCCATATGAGGGAAGTCCCAGCATTGTCTTATCATTGAACACTGCGCTGCGTCCTTCAGTAGGACTTAGTGGAAGGTAAATAGATGCTCACTTTATATGGTGAATTAACTATGAGAAAACTTAGTGTGGAATTCGATTAGTTTAACGATGACAAGAAGCAAAAATTAAACTAACTGATCAGCAATACCGGACTATATTAAAACATGTGGAACAGGTAGTCGTTGTACAAGTGACGTGCTTTGGCAACTTCAAGCCGGATACGAAACAGCTATCAGCAGGAGGTGCAAGCCAGTTACCCTACTCACCAAAGTTCATTTTTTGTAAACAAAGCCAGCGTTTTCTTTGATGGAAAAAACAAGGTGTAACAAAAATATACCGAAAAACGTCGAGGGAAGACGAATGGAATGTTCCAGAATCTGAAACATGAACAGCTGCTAGCATGAGTTTCTTAGAAGTAGATACCTTAGGGGTTGCGAAGCAACTCAAATCGCTTGATACGGGCAAGTCTTCAGGTCCAGATTGTATACCGATTAGGTTCCTTTCAGATTACACTGATACAATAGCTCCCTACTTAGCAATCATATACAACCGCTCGCTCACCGATAGATCTGTACCTACAGAATGGAAAATTGCGCAGGTCGCACCAGTGTTTAAGAAGGGTAGTAGGAGTAATCCATCGAACTACAGACCTATACCATTGACGTCGGTTTGCAGTAGGGTTTTGGAGCATATACTGTATTCAAACATTATGAATCACCTCGAAGGGAACGATCTATTGATATGTAATCAGCATGGTTTCAGAAAACATTGTTCTTGTGCAACGCAGCTAGCTCTTTATTCGCACGAAGTAATGGCCGCTATCGAGAGGAGATCTCAAGTTGATTCCGTATTTCTAGATTTCCGGAAAACTTTTGACATCGTTCCTCACAAGCGACTTCTAATCAAGCTGCGGGCCTATGGGGTATCGTCTCAGTTGTGCGACTGGATTCGTGATTTCCTGTCAGGAAGGTCGCAGTCCGTAGTAATAGACAGCAAATCATCGAGTAAAACTGAAGTGATATCAGGTGTTCCCCAGGGAGACGTCCTGGGACCTCTGTTGTTCCTGATCTATATAAATGACCTGGGTGACAATCTGAACAGTTCTCTTAGCTTGTTCGCAGATGATGCTGTAATTTACCGTCTAGTAAGGTCATCCGAAGACCAGTATCAGTTACAAAGCGATTTAGAAAAGATTGCTGTATGGTGTGGCAGGTGGCAGTTGACGCTAAATAATGAAAAGTGTGAGGTGATCCACATGAGTTCCAAAAGAAATCCCTTGGAATTCGATTACTCGATAAATAGTACAATTCTCAAGGCTGTCAATTCAACTAAGTACCTGGGTGTAAAAATTACGAACAACTTCAGTTGGAAAGATCACATAGATAATATTGTGGGGAAGGCGAGCCAAAGGTTGCGTTTCATTGGCAGGACACTTAGAAGATGCAACAAGTCCACTGAAGAGACAGCTTACACCACATTCGTTCGTCCTCTGTTAGAATATTGCTGCGCGGTGTGGGATCCTTACCAGGTAGGATTGACGGAGGACATCGAAAGGGTGCAAAAAAGGGCAGCTCGTTTTGTATTATCACATAATAGGGGAGAGAGTGTGGCAGATATGATACGCGAGTTGGGATGGAAGTCATTAAAGCAAAGACGTTTTTCGTCGCGGCGAGATCTATTTACGAAATTTCAGTCACCAACTTCCTCTTCCGAATGCGAAAATATTTTGTTGAGCCCAACCTACATAGGTAGGAATGATCATCAAAATAAAATAAGAGAAATCAGAGCTCCAACAGAAAGGTTTCGGTGTTCGTTTTTCCCGCGCGCTGTTCGGGAGTGGAATGGTAGACAGATAGTATGACTGTGGTTCGATGAACCCTCTGCCAAGCACTTAATGTAAATTGCAGAGTAATTCTGTAGATGTAGATTTGTATACAGTGCCTTGAGGAACAAACAGGACAGGAACGAATGTCCATAAGCATTACCAGTGACGCTACAGAGCGTCAAAGTTATGTAGGAAACATCTGTCAGAGGGCACCCCTCCGATAACAAAACCGTGTTTAAACGCTCTACAGTCTACATTGTGGAGTCTATAGTGTTTTTAGGCAGGTGTGAACGTGTTCGACGCCATCTCATATCGCGAATGGCATCCAGCCCATGGGATGGAGCTCCACTTGAGCGCCTCTACCGTACAAACCACCGAGAGAGAGGCGCCGCTGTCAGCACACTGGACTCGCATTCTGGCTGGCGACGGTTCAGATCCTGCTCCCGGCATCCAGATTTAGGATTCCGTGATTTCCTTAAATAGCTCCAGACAAATGCCGGGACGACCCCTTTCAAAGAACACGTCCGATTTCGTTCCCCATCCTTGCAACATTCCGAGCTTGTGCTCTCCCTCTAGAGACCCCGATGTCGACGAGACATTATATCCTAGCCTTCTTTTCTCCGTACAGCTTCACGTTTGCTGCCGAACAGGAAAACTATCTGCAGGCGTTAAGCAAATAACTTTTGACACTTTTTAACGTCATTGGTGACATTTCTGGACGTGGATACCTGTCCTCAATTTGTTTTTGAAGGCACTGTCAACAAAACCGCCATATTTGACGGAATAATTTTGCTACACCTTGTGTATTTTTATTACATCTTGCTTAGTATACCTAAAACATGAATATAATATAAAGTATAATTCTTCTTCTTCTCATTCTTCTTCTTCGTCTTTCTCCTCGCCTTCACCCCTGTCTTCAAGGGATCGACATGTTAATTTTCGGATTTGGCAACGTTAGTGGTAGAGGGCGGCTGGATGCCGTTCCACCCCTGTTGACACCGGAGGCCTTTCTGTACGATCGGTACATGCTAGAGTCACATACGGGTACAAATTTGTCGTACAGAAAGTTGTCCCTTTATTAGTGGCAAGCTGTACGGCACATCACGAGAAGAGTGAAGTCAGTTTCACATCGCTGTCGATATCGATACTGGCAAGAGATCGATCTCTAGAATTCCAAGACTTTCGAGAATATTTTAATTTCAAAATTAATTTCAATTTTTTTGTAATTTCGTACTTTCTATTGTACTTCCTAAGAAAAAGGTGTCTTAACAGACGGACGGACAGACACAAGGATAACAAATAACAAAAAACCTTTTTTTCGTGTGATGTAATTACAGATTAAAATTTTTCGGATTTTTTTCCCTTTACTTGTACAGTTAAACCTTGCTTCTTGCCAAATCTTCCGAATCTAGGTCAACGGAAAACATTCGTTTTGATGAATGAGTTTGCGGGTGTCAAAATACGTGGTATAAATGGAGGTGTCTTTTGATCACATTCACTTAGAAAAGAATATTTTACACCCCCAAGGGAGCATAGACGTTAGTATACCACATAAATATCAACTTTAAACGTCTACAGATATCTGAGAAAAAGTGTTGTTAAAAGTCGGACAAACAGATAGACGGACAACAAAGTTGTCCTATAAGGGTTACGTTTTTACCGATTGACCTACTGAAGCCTAAAAGTCATAATTATTGAAACTCGATTATAAATGTTTTCTTGGTCAGCCTATGCTATGAGAAATGAAAAAATATAGGAACATTCTCGAAGTTTACAAATGCATATAGATTTTTGAAGATCTGAAATAAAATACTGTAAGGCACGTGAAATTATTTATACGAAGAAACAATCCGGTCATAAATTTGTGTCCTATTGGACCACCGATCTTCCTCGTAACTTCAGAAATATTGTAGTTGCAGCTGTTAAGAACACCGCATCTTTGTACCAGTCACCCCATTTACTGAAATAAAATATGCAGATAAATCTTAGAACTACAGAAGGACGAAATATAAACGTGAAGAACGAACGTAATTCTAGTGCGACTTCACGAACACTTGTATGCTCTGCATAGGCCGTTGCTATTCAGTGTCACTGACACTGAACTACAGCTGCACAGCGGGAAGATTTTCCGGAACAAAGCGAAAATCAACCACGCGCAACAAGTGAATAATGTGCACTGACAAACCACCGGTCATGGTGATGAAATTTGACGGGCCAAGTGCGGAGAAGCGGAGTTAACGTATCACGTTTACATTTTTAACGCATCTTCAGGAAGAGGAAAATCGAATATTTGAAACTGAATATCCCTAATGCTTTTATATGATGAACCTGAACCGATTTTGCCAGCACGGAGGGGGGGGGGGGGGGGAGGGTGAAAGGTGAAGTGAGACTGAGACTTTTAGCACTTTTGTAACATAATGTATTTTAATAAACAGAGACAATTGCTTCAAAATCTGAAAATTTAAATGCAAAGGCTCAATCTAGATACAGTGGACGTCAATGAGGTAAAATGGAAAGAAGGCAAGGATTTCTGGTCAGGTGAGTGTAGGGCAATATCAACAGCAGCGGAAAATAGTATAACGGGAGTAGGATTCGTTATGAATAGAAAAGTAGGGCAGAGACTGATGTTACTGTGAACAGTTCAGTGTTAGGGTTCTTCTTATCAGAAGCGGCAGTAAACCAACACCGACAACGTTCAGGTATACATGCCGAGGTCGCAAGCTGAAGATGAAGACATAGAGAAAGTATTCGAGGGTATTGAAAGGGTAATAAAGTACGTAAAGAGGTATGAAAATGTAACAGGCATGGGTGACAGGCATACACTTGCAGGTGGAAGAGGAGAAGAAAATGTTACAGGAGAAAATGGGCTTGGGACAAGGAATGAGAGAGGAGAAAAACTAATTGAGTTCTGTAATAAATTTCAGCTAGAAATAGCGAATACTCTGTTCAAGAATCACAAGAGGAGAAGATATACTTGAAAAAGGCCGGGTGATAAGAGAAGATTTCAGTTAGATTACGTCATGGTCAGGCAGAGATTCCGAAATCAGATACTGGATTGCAAGGCGTACCCAGGAGCAGATATAGACTCATATAACAACGTAGTTGTGACGAAGAGAAGCCTGAAGTTTAAGAGATTAATCAGGAAGAATCAATGCGCAAAAAAGTGGGATACGGAAATACTACGGAATGACGAGATACAGGTTAAAGATATAGAAATAAGGTGAGTATAGGGCAGTACAGGCAGTTCACTTGAAGAGAAATCGACAGCTCTAAAACGGCAGTTACAGAAATTTGAATGAAAGATGTACGTATAAAGAAGGTAACTGCGAAGAAACTTTGGGTAACAGAAGAAACACTTCAGTTGATAGATGAAAGACGGAAGCACAGTAATATTCAGATAAAGTTCATGATTGCAGAAATATATGTCCCTGTGGAATGAAATAAATAGTTAGTGCAGGGAAGATAGGGCGAAATGGCTGCATGAAAAATGTGAAGAAATCGAAAAAGAAATGATCGTCGGTAGGACTGGCTCAGCATATAAGAAAGTCAAACAACCTACATAAAATTAAAAGCAAGGGCGGGAACATTTAGAAAACAATCCAAATCCCAATCTCAAATGCAGAGGAAAGAGCAGGTAGGTAGAAGAAATACACTGAAGGGTTCTATGAGGGGGAAGATACGACTGATGTGATAGAAGAACAAACACAAGTCGATTTAGAAGAGACGGGAATTTAGTATAAGAGTCAGAATTTAAGAGTGCTTTGGAGAACTTGAGATCAAATAAGTCAGAAGGGATAAATAGCATTCCATCAGAATTTATAAAATCATTGTGGGAAGTGGCAACGAAACGACTATTCGCGTTGGTGTGTAGAATGTGTGAGTCTGGCGAGATACCACCTCACTTCGGAAAAATATCATCCACACAGTTCTGAAGCTTGCAAGAGCTAACAAGTGCGAGAATTAGCGCGCAATCAGCGTAACAGCACATGTATCAAACTTACTTACAAGAATAATATACAGAAGAACCGAAAGGAATATTGAGGATGTTTTCAATTATCAGTTTGGCTTTAGGAAAGGTAAACGCACCAGAGAGGCAATTCTGACGTTGCGGCTAGTAATGGAAACAAGGCTAAATAAAAAATCAAGACACGTTCGTAGGATTTTTCGATGTGGGAAAAGCGTTCGACAATGTAAAACGGTGTTCGATATTTGAATTTTTGAGAAAAATAAGAGTAAGCTAGAGGGAGAGACGGGTAATATACAATATGTGTAAGAGCCAAGAGGGAATAATAAGAATTGACGACCAAGAAGGAAGTGCTCGGAATAAAAAAGGTGTAAGACAGGGATGTAGACATTCGTCCTATTGCTCAATCTGTACATCGAAGAAGCAATGAAGGAAATAAAAGAAAGGTACCGGAGTGGAATTAAAATTCAAGGTGAAAGGATATCAATGGTACGATACTCTGATGACATTGTTATCCTGAGTGAAAGTGAAGAAGAATTACATGATCTGCTGAATGAAAAGAATTGTCTAATGAGTACAGAACATGGATTGAGAATAACCCGAAGAAAGACGAAAGTAACCAGAAGTACCAGAAATGAGAAAGCGAAAAACTTAACATCAGGATTGATAGTTACGAAGTAGATGAAGTTAAGGAATTCTGCTACCTAGGCAGCAAAATAACCAACGACGGACGGAAAAGGAGGACATCAAAAGTAGACTAGCACTGGCAAAAAAAAGCATTCCTGACCAAGAGAAGTCTACCAGGATCTAACACAGGCCTTAATTTGAGGAAGAAATTTCTGAGAATGTATGTTTGGAGCACAGCATCGTATGGTAGTGAAACATCGACTGTGGGAAAACCGGATCAGAAGAGAATCGAAGCATTTGCGATGTGGTGCTACAGACGAATGTTAAAAATTAGGTGGGCTGATAAGGTAAGGAATGAGGAGGTTCTGCGCAGAATCATGATGGTCGCATCCGTGTTTGGCGACATCGTGGTGAACGCACATTGTAAGCGTGTATTCGTCATCGCCATACTGGCGTATCACCCGGCGTGTTGGTATGGGGTGGCATTGGTTACAGGTCTCGGTCACCTCTTGTTGGGATTGATGGCACTTTGAACAGTGGACCTTACAATTCAGATGTGTCCCGACCCGTAGCTCTATCCTTCGTTCGATCCTTGCGAAACCCTACATTTCAGCAGGATAATGCACGACCGCATGTTGCAGGTCCTGTACGGGCCTTTCTGGATACAAAAAGTGTTCGACTGCTGCCCTGGCCAGCACATTCTCCAGACCTCTCACCAATTGAAAACCTCTGGTCAATGGTGGCCGAGCAACTGGCTCGTCACAATACGCCAGTCACTACTCTTGAACTGTGGTATCGTGTTGAAGCTACATGGGCAGCTGTACCTGTACACGCCATCCAAGGTCCGTTTGACTCAATGACAAAGCGTATCAAGGTCGTTATTACGGCCAGAGGTGGTTTTCTGGGTACTGATTTCTCAGGATCTATGCACCCAAATTGCGTGAAAATGTAATCACATGTCCGTTCTAGTATAATATATTTGTCCAATGAATACCAGTTTATCATCTGCATTTCTTCTTGGTGTAGCAACTTTAATGGCCAGTAGTGTATTCTAGCAGAACTGCTACAACGACCGCCGTACTTCCCAAGTGCTCTTTCCGAAGACACGTGATCAAAAGACCTCCGAGGAGTACACGAAGAAGCTTGCTTTTTTTTGCGTTCTGTGGCTCATTAACAGGAATGATTTGCCGGCTCGTAAAGAGGCGAAAAATCGATTCGGTCTTCAGGGCTTCACCAAAAATTCAACAACTCATGAGGCCTGTGAAAGACGAGAGAAACACCGGGACGGCAGGAGCATATAAAGTACGGTGTGGGTGTGGACAGTTTTATTTGGTCTGTGTCTGTGCGTACTCCTGAACAGCGCCGTGTAGAACACGAGAGATGTTTTCGCTGTCGGTATCGTGAGAAATTAGCTGTAGCAGAACACACTCAAGGAAACCGAAAGGTTATTGCACTCGACGAGACATCTGTTATTAAGGTACAAATAGTTTCTGGGTTAGCGTCACAAAAGAAGCGTCGAGATAAAAATTTGTGACAGCCCCCTCAATGAAGACGGCGGACTGCAGCTAAGTACAGCTTGGGACTCGGCCATTGTAAGGTTAAAGCGAGTGCGTGGGGCGCGCAACGGAAACATTACCATATATGGCGATGGAGCGAGCACCAGTGCCGTCACAGAAGGCGGCTCGGCTATGTTAAGGACGGCAGTGGCAATCACGTGACAGCCTGACCACCTTACAATGCACTCGGCCGAAAGCTTGTAGATTTTAAACCACTTGTACCGAGAGAATTTTACCACCATATTGTATTTGATATCTTCCTGACATTCTATCTATCCATCGCTTGCACCTTGTCTCGCGGTTACGCAGGGTCGGCCATGGTTAACCGGATTTGGCATGTTAATTTTAAGGGGTGACTGGATGCCCTTCCTGCGGCCACTCCGTACCCCCCAGGACGGAATTAGTGTACACCAGCTGTCTGCGTCTAGTGTAAATCGTTAAACAGTGTGAATGTGTTTCAGATGTCTGTGAGTCGTGTAACTGAGGCGGGACGTGGGAACCAGCCCGGTATTCACCTAGTAGGATGTGGAAAACCGCCTAAAAACCACATCCAGGCTGGCTGGCGCACCTGCCGTCGTCGTTAACCCGCCGGGCGCATTCGATCCGGGGCCTGCGCGCCTACCCGAGTCCAGGAAGCAGCGCGTTAGCGTTCACGGCTTTCCTGGTGGGTTGATATCTTCCTGACATATTCTGTACTAATGTCAACAGAATATGTACTGAGAGATAATGTATTGCACTTCAAAACTGTGGTAGAGCTGAAATTATAATAGAGCAAATAATTACAGACAAGTAATGAAAATTTCGCCATTTAGAAGTAGCAGCTTAGTGCACCCTGGCAAGAAAAGTGTCACAAGTCAAAAAATGAAAATTTTGAGTTTGTCACTGAAAAATACCTGTGAAGTGCCCCAGCGTGCACGAAAATCGTCACATTTCTATCTCCCAATTTGTCCACGACATGGCAGTTATATTAGTATTATTGCAGGCTACTCCCATGACTCGTCACGGGAAGAGCAATGTCACTTCATCGTTGCTGAAGGCAGGTGTGCATGGATCATTCAAGAAGAGCGACACATCCTGAGTTGTGACACTTTTCATGTGTAAGTTGAATGTAATTTTTAATAGCATTGATTATTACAATGTCTGTGACCTACTGTGTCTATGTCTTACATTACAATATCCTTCAAATGTTCACGCTTGGCTGAAGGAGTAGACACTGTTTTAACGATTACGTATTAAGAAATTGCGTGCGCTGCAGCGTACAAAAAAAAAATGGAGATTTCTGCTACAAATACAGTTTATACTGCATTTCTTTTCCGACGAAAAGTGCTGTTACAATATGTAAGCTCATTCATGGTTCTATGTTTTAGTAAATTTTATTCTTTAAATTGTACCTAATTGATGTTCACTGATTGATTTTTCGTAGGTTATAATGTTCCAGATTGTATTTTTCTAATAAAACAATATCAACTTGTTTTTCATTCCTTATTCTAACTTAAGTACTAATTTTGCCTGAGGGTGTTCGGAATGTCGTATTATATTACAGTAAGTAAAAAAAGATGTGTTATTTGGGATGGAAAAGTGACAAAAGTATAACATGAGAAGCCATAACAAAAACAAAAAAGTCTTATGAAAAGCAAGTGACGTGATGCAACTCAAAGAAGTAATTAATAATTACCTCACAAAACCTCACGGTAGACGAGAACAGAACTACATTTTCTGACCAGTCTTACTACACTTGCCTTCTACGTAAAGATTTCTTGTTGGTGTAAAGAGAAAGGTCCATCAGGAGTGGTCACAGACGTGGGAGATCTCAAAACAGTCCGAAGGAAGAGATTATGCCGCAATACAGCCGAGTATTCCGAGTAAAACCTGATTATCCCAAGTCAAGCTATGTAGACGTCGTACCAATACTATAACACGCATCCGGCTGGGTCATGGCTGTTATCCCTCACATCTTTATAGTATGAAAGTTCAGATATCTGCGAAGTCCATCCAACTGAGATTGTAGACCTCAACCATGTGGTACTAGGGTATTCACACTATGACAGACAACGATACAAGTTTCTTAAGGCCTCCATCAGGACGGGAATTCCCCAATCTACATCTGTGACGGACCTGTTTCGACAGCTTACCACAATGGACTGCGTCAGTATTGCCCGGTTTTTGCGAGGAGCGGATATCTAGTTACAAGTCAGACACAAAGGTTCCAGCATAAGAAGTTGTTATCTATGGACTGTGTTTAGTGTGTGAATATACAAAGTGTACCATGAACTTTACCTGGAATTAAAGTAATTTCTAATGATTATGCTGTATATATGATATTATGTACCAAATCTATATTTACCCACTCCTCTCGCTAAATAGTTCATATTACTGTTATATAGAATATAATGGAATTTACTGCCAAAAATACTTAATTGAAATTTAAAGGAAGGTTATACCATTCCAATAGAATTTTTATAGAATTCCTTAAGTTGATTTTTCTCGGTAACTGTATTTTTTAATTGTGTGATAAGTTTACCTCTTCCCTTACTATAAAGATAAACTGTACTTCCCTTCAGTAAGGCAAAGGAAGTGAATAACTTTTTGGACAGACCAGTCTGAAATTCACTCCACATAAAGCACTTCGTTCACATTAGCCACCGTTTTAAAAATTAGTTAGCAACCTGAAAACCGAACCACAAGTGAAATTCTGTAGAGTACAACCGATTCTGGGAGATGAAATAGGGCAGCCAAACCCGGAATTCCTGGATCGGTATTGGGAAGTTTACGTGACAAACCGGAATCGGTACTGGAAAATCGGCTTATGGAAAAGCGGAACCGGGTATCCGTGCAAACGCAGTGATCGAGGTGCGCAACTTTGAGCAGCGGTGACTACAGTAGGATAATAATGCTGAAATGCGTGAACACCACCTACCTCTGCTGTTGAGTCTGGTTACGTCAGCGGTGTACACTCAGACGCCAGAGGTGCTGCCTCGTGGAGAGCGCGAGCGACACTGCAAGCAGAAGCACGTTGTCCCGTCCGCTTCTTGTTAGGAATGGCGACGCTGGGAACCCTACTGGTAGCCTCTGCGCCCGCCAATAGCGCCGACTCACATGGGGGAAGCGTAAGGCGGCCCGCTCGCTGATTTACGCACTTCCTGGAGCTTCGCGAGCGAGCGGCAGATAAAAGCTCCAGGAATCCGGCGGCTGCACATGAAACGCTGCGCCTGCGCGCCTAACTCCGTGAATGCGGCACCAGAGCGGTGTCGTGGGAAACAGTGCGTGGTACTGCGGGCGAGCACGAACAGGCGACGTATTCAGACTGTATATTAAATTATTCGACACGCAGAGAGAATAACTGCATATTTTATGAATAAAAGTTGTAGATTTTTGAAGGAATACGCCGCCATTTGACAGTACATTTCTGTGCAGGTTGTTTCCGTAAGAGCGTGCAAAAATGTAACAGGACATAGAGAACGCCTCACTGAACAACTTGAGATGGGCAACCTGGGGTCGGAGAAGCCAGCTTAAGGAGATATGGAAGTAAACTCGTCTACCGCTTTGTCTAGCATGACTGTTTTCCAGCTTGTTTACAACTAACATGCGTAAAAGTTTACAAGTACTGTGCTGTTTGTTTAATGTACATTCATTACTTCCTGCAAGGAAATAAGGAGGACAAGCTTGATCGCCACGAAGACATGACGCAGGTTTTGTTTACTTATCAATAAGGTGCCTCTGTTTACATTGCCCCGTAACAGAACTGCTATGAATCAACAACAGACACATTCACTAGTGCTATTCAGAGACCTACGGTACAATACGATGGAGCAGTACCGCTACAGTATTTCCTGGTCACTGGATTGGCAGGAGATGTCCTATTGCATGGCTTGCGACGCCAACTGACTTGAATCTCCTTGATTATTTCCTATGGGGATATCTAAAGACCGAACTATCACTTTAGTAAGTCACGGCTGCAAAATACTAATACGAATTCTGTACAGAGGAATGGAAGAAATGGTAGAAGCTGAACTCGGAGAAGATCAGTTTGGATTCCGTGGAAATGTTGCAACACGTGAGGCAATACTGACCCTACGACTTATCTGAGATTAAGGAAAGGCAAACCTACGTTTCTAGCATTTGTAGACTTAGAGAAAGCTTTTGACGGTGTGGACTGGAATACTCTCTTTCAAACTGTGAAGGTGGCAGGGGTCAAATACAGGGAGCGAAAGGCTATTTTACAATTTGTACAGAAAGCAGATGGCAGTTATAAGAGTCGAGGGGCATGAAAGGGAAGCAGTGCTTTAGAAAGGAGTGAGACGGGTTTGCAGCCTATCACCGATGTTACTCAATCTGTATATTGAGCAAGCAGTAAAGGCAACAAAAGAAAAATTTGGAGCAGGAATTAAAATCCATGGGAAACAAATTAAAACTTTGAGGTTTGCCGACGACATTGTGATGCAGTCAGAGACAGGAAAAGACCTGGAAGAGCAGTTGAACGGAATGGAAAATCTCTTGAAATGTGGATATAAAATGAACATCAACTAAAGCAAAATAAGGGTAATGGAATGTAGTCTAATTAAATCAGGTGATACTGAGGGAATAGATTAGGAAATCAGACACTTAAAGTAGTAGATGAGTTTTGCTATTGCGGAGCAAAATAACTGATGATGGTCCAAGTAGAGAGGATATAAAATGCAGACTGGAAATGAGAAGGGAGGCGTTTCTTAAGAAGAGAACTTTTTTTAACATCAAGTATAAATTGAAGTGTCAGGAAGTCTTTTGTGAAAGTATTTGTGTCGAGTGTAGCCATGTATGGAAGTGAAACATGGACGATAAATAGTTTAGACAAGAACAGAAATGTGGTACTACACAAGAACGCTGAAGATTAAATGCATAGATCACGTAACTAATGAGGAGGTACTGAATAGAATTGGATGGAAGAGGAATTTGTTGCACAACTTGACTAGAAGAAGAGATAGGTTGGTAGGAAACATTCTGAGGCATCAAGGGATTACCAATTTAGTATTGTAGGGTAGCGTGGAGGGTAAAAGTTGTAGAGGGAGACCAATTTATGAATACACTAAGCAGACTCAGAAGGATGTAGGTTGCAGTAGTTACTTGGACAGAGTAGTATGGAGAGCTGCATCAAACCATCTCTGGACTGAAGACCACAACAACATCAAAATCATGTTCGCCGATGTCATGCTTGCATTGAGGTTAATGGTCATCAGTTTCAGCACATTTTGTTATATGCAGTATAAATGGTATGTTCATTGTGACAGTGACGGTATTTCCAGTTGAACAATGTAAATAAAAAAGCAAACAGTAATGTGGTTGTATTCCTATTATCTCCTTAAGCTGGCTTCCCGACCCCGGTTCCATATCTCAAATTGTCCAGTGGATCATTCTCTACGCTCTCTTGAATTTTTGCATACTCTTACGGAAACTCCCTCTATGTTTCAACAATCTAGATTTCCGCTTTCACGCTATTATCGAGTACAATGATCTTAGATCGTTAACGTTTTTTGCTGCGTACTGTACAGGATGACATACTGGTTGAACTTTAATAAAAACGACAAACTGCAGGGACGGGTCCCTGGCAACAAAAGGAGGAAAAAAGTCGTAAGAACATGTCCAGAAATGCATTGTTGTCGCTGTAGATAGCGCCGACGAATGACAGTTCCTCTAACCTCGTGCTGTAAGTTACTTTTGTGTTACTCGCTGCCGGTCGTTTTGGCCGAGCGGTTCTAGGCGCTTCAGTCTGGAACCGCGCGACCGCTACGGTCGCAGGTTCGAATCCTGTCTCGGGTATGGATGTGTAAGATGTCCTTAGGATAGTTAGGTTTGAGTAGTTCTAAGTTCTAGGGGACTGATGACCTCAGATGTTAAGTCCCATAGTGCTAAGAGCCATTTGAACCTTTTTTTGTTCCTCGCTGTGTGAAGGACGCTGTTTGCTGTAAGCAACAGAATCTTCCGTATTCATGTCGGGAACAGCCCGAGATGGTGTTTGTGTACGGCTAAATAGACGGAAACGGTCGAGAGGCAGTACGGTTAAACCAAAACCATTACCCTCAAGACACCATACACATACCACAAACCAACCACAACATTTCAAGTCCTTTTAGGGCGTCTTGAGATCATGGGTTCTCCCAGACGGACGAACGTGCAAGGAAGAGGCGGACTACGCGTACACTACATTTGGAGGACCGGATTCTACAGAATATTGGGACGAACCCTTCTACAAGCACCAGGTAAATGTCCCGCCAGCATGTTGTAAGCCAAACCACGATTATGTGCGTCATGCATGACAACCGCTACTATCCCCATCACCTGCAGCATCTGTTGTGACGTGGACGCGATGCAGCACGGTTTTGTGTGTCCGGGATGATCTGTTGTCGTAGCACGCACACCGTCCATTCCCGGACACATGGTCATGGACTTTTCCCCCATTTCCTGTCAGGAGTCCGTCCCTATAGTTCGTCGGTTTTATCAATGTTCACCCTGTTACACAGTTCAATATATTTGCTTAACGTGATATAAATACACTACTGGCCATTAAAATTGCTACACCACGAAGATGACGTGCTACAGACGCGAAATTTAACCCACAGGAAGAACATGCTGTGATATGCAAATGATTAGCTTTTAAGAGCATTCACACAAGGTTGGCACCTGTGGCGACACCTACAACGTGCTGACATGAGGAAAGTTTCCAACCGATTTCTCATACACAAACAGCAGTTGACCGGCGTTGCCCGGTGAAACGTTGTTGTGATGCCTCGTGTAAGCAGGAGAAATGCGAACCATCACGTTTCCGACTTTGATAAGGGTCGGATTGTAGCTTATCGCGACTGCGGTTTATCGTAACGCCACAATGCTGCTCGCGTTGGTCGAGATCCAATGACTGTTAGTAGAATATGGAATCTGTGGGTTCACGAGGGTAATACGGAACGCCGTGCTGGATCCCAAAGGCCTCGTATCGCTAGCAGTCGAGATGACAGGCATCTTATCAGCATGGCTGTTACGGATCGTGCAGCCACGTCTCGATCCCTGAGTCAACAGATGGGGACGTTTGCAAGACAACAACCATCTGCACGAACAGTTCGACGACGTTTGCAGCAGCATGGTCTATCAGCTCCGAGACGATGGCTGTGGTTACCCTTGACGCTGCATCACAGACAGGAGCGCCTGCGATGGTGTACTCAAAGACGAACCTGGGTGCACGAATGGTAAAACGTCATTTTTTCGGATGAATCTAGGTTCTGTTTACAGCATCATGATGGTCGCATCCGTGTTTGGCGACATCGCGGCGAACGCACATTGGAAGCGTGTATTCGTCATCGCCATACTGGCGTATCACCAGGCGTGATGGTATAGGGTGCCATTGGTTACACGTCTCGGTCACCTCTTGTTCGCATTGACAGCACTTTGAAAAGTGGGTGTTACATTTCAGATGTATTACGACCCGTGGCTCTATCCTTCATTCGATCCCTCCGAAAACCTGCATTTCAGCAGGATAATGTACGACCACAAGTTGCAGTTCCTGTACGGCCCTTTCTGGATACAGGCAATGTTCGACTGCTGCCCTGGCCAGCACATTCTCCAGATCTCTCACCAATTGAAAACGTCTGGTCAATGGTGGCCGAGCAACTGCCCCGTCATAATACGCCAGTCACTACTCTTGATGAACTGTGTTATCGTGTTGAAGCTGCACGGGCAGCTGTACCTGTACACGTCATCCAAGCTCTGTTTGACTCAATGCCCAGGCGTATCAAGGCCGTTATTACGGCCAGAGGTCGTTGTTCTGAGTACTGATTTCTCAGAATCTATGCACCCAAATTGCGTGAAAATGTAATCACATGTCAGTTTTAGTACAATATATTTGTTCAATGAATACCCGTTTATCATCTACATTTCTTCTTGCTGTGGCTATTTTAATGGTCCGTAGTGTAGTACAAAATTAACGTTAATTTTATAATACTTAGATAATGTTAAGCAAATGAGTTGAACTGTGTCTATGTCATCCTCTGCAGTACATCGCAATACGGAGATGGTCTGTTAACATAGTACCCGATAATGACATGAAAGCCGAAATCTATATGGTACACACGAAATATACACAAATATATAGTCAAATGGCGGTGTATTCGTTCAAAACAGACTATGACTGCGGCTCAGCACCACCGAAATTTTTTTGGATTTTCCTTTTCGATGGATATTTCGGAGCGAAGCCCAAGCCTTAGGCTCACCACCATTCATATGATGCTGTCTTGATCTGGTGAAATAACAGTACTGAGAGATATTATTATGTAAAAACACATGAGCTCTTGTAAAACACTAAATATAGCGCCTTCAGTGAGAAACGGCTTCACTCTTTTCATTGGAACGCATTATCGACGTGCGGTTTTCACAGACTTAAACTGTAGGCAAGAGCGCGTATTTACAGGTAAAACAAAGATTTTGAGACAGTTTTTTGCAACAGGTACAAATTTTTAAATGGGATAATGTCTGCTGACAGTAAAATCCTAAAAGTGGCGTAAATTAGAATATCAATGGTGTTCGTTGCAGGAAGCCAGTGGATGTAGTCTATCAGTTTGAAACGCCCCGTTAGAAAAATTTATCAATTACTGTACTGGTTAACTTCTTACGTTATTTGATTTTCAAACAGCTGAGCAGAACTTCTAGAAATTCACTTTGTCGAGAGGGCCCTGTCCTGTTTGAGTCCCGCTAGTTCTGATGAAATTCAGGTCTGTCGTTACGATTATATCGTCTGGCGTCATGTCGGTAGATTCCATAGTTTCTTTCTTGTCGGTCACGTGGTGGAGAATTTCTCCCTGAATTGTAACTGCGCGGTGGACCGTTGCGTCTGAAGTTATTTCTATGGTCATCTCTGTCATATACATTACTACGGAAATGCGATCTTTCTCTGTGACTATTATTCTGCCAACGGTTGTCATACTGGTGGTGTCTGTTTTGGTCACGTTTTGCGTTGTAAGAATAGCTTTGTCGTGTCCATTTATTATTTCTGTCGACACGGAATTGAGACGGATGTACCTGTAATTATTGTTTTCCAGTTTCCGCGACCCAAATTGTCAATGTCAATTTCCAATTCTTGTAACAGTGCCTGAAAAGCTTCAATGTCGTCTTTGCAACGTCGTGCCAAAACAATATGTCTTAAATGTTCAGGCAATTTGATTAAGCAAATGCGGATGAGTTCTGAGGGGCTGTATGGGTTTGACAGATGCTGATTCTTGTGCAACATGTCCTCAAAATATTTGACAAGACTGAAAAATTCAGATTGTTCAAAGTGTTTCATCATCATTATGCTATATTTTACTCGGTCTTGTGTAGCTTGAGACCAATATGCTGAGAGGAAGGTATGATAAAATTCTCCTGCACTGTGACAATCGTGAACGACCGATCGCATTCTTACAGCTGGTTCATTCTCTAAATAGCCACACATAAATTCTAATCTGTGCTCTAATGACCAGTTGGGAGGAAAACAATGAGAGAATTGATGAAGCCACGCTTGTGGATGAATGTCGTGGCCAGAATTATTAAATGTTTTGAATTTACGTGTAGTAATGAACAGCTTATAGTCAAAATCATCGTGTCAGCGAGTCGCATATCGGTCATTACTAGGTCGTGTCGGCGGTTCCATCTCAAAATTTGGTGCACCTTGCCAATTTCTTTCATAATTTCCGAAATGCCCTGTGTTATTATTTTGTGGCTTTTCCGCATCTCTTCCCGTGTTGGAGCGCGAGTGTCCTTTGAAATATGTAATTCTTGTATTACTTGTGCCAACTGATCTTATACTTCCCGGATTTCTCTTTTGTGTTGCGTATTAATTTGATACTAATTTTGTTTAAATTTCTTATTTTGTTCATACTCTTCGAACTGATTCCCTCAGTGTGTTTTTCTGAACCAAGTTTCAGAGTGTCCAGTTGTGTTGAAAACGTATCTACTGTGTTCTTTAAGTTTTCCTGAGTTTTTGCAAGTTGCGTAACCGAATCGGTAGATGCAACTGAGTCAATTTTAGCTTGCAAGGTGTCGTGATTTTCATGAACAATAGTTCGCAGTTCCTTTATGGCTGTTTCGTGATTCTGTAATGCATTTTCATGACGCGAAAAAATAGGCTGCAAATGCTCACAAATTTGTGTTTTTACGTCATTACAAACTTTTTGACATTTCGAGTCGATTTTAAGTAGCTCAGCAGTTAAACCTTCACGTGTTTGTTCAAGCGTTTGTTCCATTGAGTCTAACTTTTGAAGCTGTTGCTGTGTTTGTCTCTGGTTTTGTTCCATCGTGTTTAACTTTTGCTGTGTTTGTCTCTGATTTTGTTCCACTGTGACTAACTTTTGAAGCTGTTGTCCCATTTGTTGCATTAATTGTAATAACGATGCAGAGGTGTCTGAAACATGTTCCTCTGTACTTTTCGGCAGTGCATTTCCACCGTCAACATTCGCATTTTGAATAGCAGAAAACGTGTCTTGACTTGATCGATAAACGGGTAATGACGCAAAATCTGAATCTACAGTATTTGCAAAATTGTTTCCTCTCATTTCGGATCCTTGTGGCGAGCTGTTGCCGACCGACCGATCGACAATAATACCCTCTTCACTAGCTGTTTCACTGTCTACACGATTATTTATTGCCTGATCCATTCCCCTATGCACAATTATCAAATTACTATGCTGAACATTAGTTAATTCATTACACGGTGGAACTAACACACTACTCTCGTCTTCACTGTAATTTCTCAGTTTTATTTTGGAGCCTAGTATTACGTTTTTCACACGCCATTATTGTCACAATATTTCACACGATAACACAGAAAAGCACAATTTGAAGAGCAAAATAAGAAAACACATTAACATAGCACTGAAAATAATATTTAATTAATTGCAATCGCAGTTGCGAAATACTTGGTACAAATGTATATGCATGCCACAACTATTTTACTGTACAACAATGAAAAACTACAACTATGAAGGAGATTCTCTCTACAATTACGCACTACTAATAAACAATAACTACACTAATTACACAAACTACAAGAAAAAAATCAGAAGATTCCAGTGAGGTATCCTCGGCTATGGGTCGACATATGAAACGTACCCTTAGAAAATTTTATGAATTACTGTGCTGGTAAACCCCTTACGTTATTTCATTTACAAACAGCTGAGCAGAACTGAACGTACTCAGACATTTCTCTCTTTACTTATTCTGATCAACACTAAACTGACACCCCCTTTCTTTAAAAAAAAAAATAGCGCAACGCAATCTGACTTTCAATAATCACTACAAAAGAATGGCCCTGACTGACAATAACCTATACCAAATGGTTCAAATGGTTCTGAGCACTATGGGACTCAACTGCTGAGGTTATTAGTCCCCTAGAACTGAGAACTAGTTAAACCTAACTAACCTAAGGACATCACAAACATCCATGCCCGAGGCAGGATTCGAACCTGCGACCGTAGCGGTCTTGCGGTTCCAGACTGCAGCGCCTTTAACCGCACGGCCACTTCGGCCGGCTAACCTATACCTTTCATGAATCACTTCCCTCACAAAAATCTTCGTTACTCAAACTACTGCTATACAGCGTGCGCCAATACTGCCAGCTGAATAAAAGATTCTAACTACTGAAGGCACTAACTACTGATAGGCATAGTTAGCAAATGAAAGATTTAGATAGAGAACAAACAATGTATTTACCTTAATAATGTTCAAAAGTCATCATATATATCAGTTGATGATATCCAATATTACAAATTTACTCTTTCTCATGGACACACTTCCAGATCGTCCGCTCTCAAAATTCTGCCATCTCTCTCCCCACATCCACCACTGCTGGCGGCTCACCTCCAACTGCGCAACGCTACGCGCTGTTCACATCCAACTGCCCAACACTACAATAGAAAATATTCCAACAATGCAAACGAGCCACAGACTTCACACAGCGCAGTCAGTGATTTTCATATAGAGCGCTACGTGGCGTTACCAACATAAAAACCTAAACAGCCTACTTACACAACATAAAAACCTAAACAGCCTACTTACAATTTATCGTGTTGCGAACACTGGAAACACCGAAAGCTGTTTGTTCCATCCTGTTGTTTGGATGCTAGGCGACGACGTTATGTTTCTTTCAATTGTGTTGTGTATACACTACGATTGCATTGCGACGGTCCTGTCACTTACGGTGTGATAGCGCACTTACGAGGAACACCTTGAGTGCGAGGCCGCAAAGGGCCAGTGATGTTTAAGGCATTAGACGCCCTACATATTGTCTACCGTGCAAACACAATATTGGCTGCTAATGACAACACAGCTTGGGGTATACAATGGTGAGCTCAGTATGGGGCTACGGAGAGTAGTTGAACTGCTTAGACAACGAGTAACTCACAACAGTGCTACAGTCGTAGTCGTGCTGATCCACAGTAGCGAAATGGTAACGATAAACAAAGCAGACGTTGCATTATATCTACAACAACTGTTGCCCAAGTTGACATTTCGTCAAAAGGAACCCAGGAAACTTCGCAGAGTGAAAAAGAAGTGACAGATAAAATATTAGGGTTTCTGCAAGATAAGTCAGTGGAACGTGTGGCGTCCTATACTCTCGACTGTGCGGACAGTGTGCATGAAGAGAACAATGATGACAGCCAGCCGCTGTGGCCGAGCGGTTCTAGGCGCTTCAGTCCGGAACGGCGCGACTGCTACGGTCGCAGGTTAGAATCCTGCCTCGGGCATGGATGTGTGTCATGTCCTTGGGTTAGTTAGGTTTAAGTAGTTCTGAGTTCTAGAGGACTGATGACCTCAGATGTTAAGTGGCATAGTGCTCAGAGCCCATTTTTGAACAATGATGACGATACGTGCTTAACAAGCGAAAGAGATATTTCACTGGTGTCGAGCCACGTGATTCATCATCCGTGTCGGGCAGGGAGCCGAAGATCCGGGCTTCAGTGAAACGTAGTAAATGACAATCTTTATCCAAGAAGCAGATACTAAACACGATTATGTACATGGGAGTTCATCCGCAGCATATTAAAAAAATCGTGAACAGACTTCGAATAAGTCCTGCAGCATACGACCACGAGTAGTCCATAAGAAAAACTACGAATATTAAAGGGAAGACAAATCGCACTGGTTGCAAAAACTGGTGTTTGCGCGCTCCAAGAATGTCTGATACAATTTGCAGGATGTGCACGATAGTGACCTACTTCGTTAAGCACATCGAATAGCGCACGACGTAGGTTACAGTGCCACAGAATCGGAAGACGTAAGATAAAGAAATTTTAAACAAAGCCTCATCTTGCCGATCCACAGAAAACTGCTTAATCAGCCCGAAAATTTTCGGCTGAGATAAACAAACTTATCTCATCGTTCTGTGAGGAATTTGTTTTCAGCTCCGACCAATTGGGATTTGAAGAGGAAATGAATATGAAAGGAACCATGAAAATTTGAATACCCAAGAGAGGTCTGTCACTATTAACTAACATCACTGGCTTAACGAATTCATATACAATTAAGCCGACTGTTAATCTGGATGGAAAATTGCCTAGAAAGCTATTCATACTCGTGTGCAAGCTCTTGCTAGGGCAGTGGAGAATATTTACATCAGAGCAAGCAAGAGTGGGAAAATGGGCGCAATAGAACTACAACACAAGGTATGAGCACTGCTTTTGGCCAACAGCTGGTCAAAATAACTTGTTTTTGCTATATTATTGGTCTGCATGTAAAAATCCCACTCCTTCAGAATGAACTATCGCTCTTGACGTCGCAGTTCATATCATCTGGAACCATTGAACAAATTCGTCATCTGGATGTTCCTTTTGTCCGTGCCTAAAACATATTTTCGCAGTATCTGTAGCTATACCTTGAAGGATAGCCAATTTCACGATAAGATCCATGACACACTGTTTCGTATTCAGTTGCATTCCATCACATTCCATCAGTTCTATCAGCCCGTTACAACAGTATGATTCCATATGCATTCTTTAAGGGTGGATACCTAGCTGAACATCCTGCAAGGTTTGTAACTCCCAAGGAGTTTGCCTTCGAACTTGATGGTGCGAACGTTCGTGGTTATTGTGGCGCGCCATTTTTCAGTCGGTGTTCATGGAGCAAAATGATAGTTTGCTTTGAACATTTCTTGAATGTTGACTATGTCCATTTTGTGAAGTGTAACACATGCATCTCATAGATGGAAACGGATGTCGCATAGATGCATGAGACTCCCGGATACTCATTTCCTGTCGCCCTCCTGAAGCACATGCTGTGTCATTAGCGCCTAATATTTATCCTGTCATAATTTTTGACACTACATTTCCCAATGAGTCGTACTAAGGACTGAACTTGCGATCTCTTAGTAGGACGCGCTTCGAAGATGGTATTTCCCAATGCAAAAAAAGTGGACATGTTTATGGTTTATGCCGAATGTAGGAAGTACTCTGTTCGCTGGAAGATAAACTTCTTCAAACAATTGCAGATGATATTACAGTTGCCTACCGTGCGATTTCAGCTTAAATGGTTCAAATGGCTCTGAGCACTATGGGACTTAACATCTGAGGTCATCAATCCCCTAGACTTAGAACTACTTAGACCTAACTAACCTAAGGACATCACACACATCCATGCCCGAGGCAGGATTCGAACCTGAGACCGTAGCAGCAGCGCCGATCCGGACTGAAGCGCCTAGAACCGCTCGGCCACAGCGGCCAGCTCAGCTCAAATGATAGAACGTATGCACCAATCATTGCATGGCATACTGAAAGCTTGTACTGACGCTGTTGGTGGTCATTTCGAGCACAGACTTTGAGAGTAGACCGGTTCTTTACCTATCAGACCCCACAGACGTACAGTATTAACCTTTGTTTGTCTTTCTTTCTATTAGGCACCGTTCCGTTTAATAACACAAGGCCTTCGGAGGCGTATTAGCATCTGCGCAGGGCTGCACATACGCAGTCATGTGAAGTTTGCATACGCTTGTGCTATGACATCGAACAAACAACTGTGGGCGTTACAATGTTAAAATCAATGACATCTCGTTAACTACTTGCACTACACTCTAACAACAAACACCACTGTCGTTCTAATTTAGTCTGCTTCGATTGTAGTACTGTCAATAGGCATTGTTACATGAAATATTTGTACCTCTTGTAAATAAAAACGCATTTGAAACTCACAACACTCAGTGCATGGGTTACAAATGCAGGCCCCCAGCCTACCACCCTGATCTGGGAAATCCTCCTATCAATAGCATCTTCCGTTACCGAAATACTTTCACCCTGTAGACATGAGACATTGGAGGGACTAAACTGATGTCGAAGTCTATAATTTCCGTACTGCTACTAGGAATTATATAGTCCTGATAAAAGTTGCAATGTATATTTTTTATTTTTTTGCTATTTGGTTTCTGGAAGAACAAAAGAGTATTAAATGAAATAAGAACTATAATGGCTTAAGGCAGCGCGACCGTTGTAGCATTTGTTTCTAGATCTACATCACGCTCTAAAATTCACGCCCAAGTGTTTGGCAGCGGTTCTCGAACCATTTTCAGAGTATTTCCGTACCGGTCGACTCTCAAACAGTGCTTGGTAAGAATAAACTCCTAAATCTTTCTGTGCGTTCTCCGATTTCTCTTGCTTTATTACGATCGTCGTTTCTCCCTACGTGGGTAGGAGTCCACAAAATATTTCGAATTCGGAGGAGAAAGTTTGTGATTGAAAGTTTGTGGAAAGATCTTGTCATAACGAAAAACACTTTCGTTTTAGAGATTGTCACCCCAAATTGCGTACATCATCTCCCCTATTTCGCGATAATACAAAACTAGCTACCCTGTCCTTCTTTGAACTTTTTCCGATGACCTCCGTCAGTCGTGTCTGGTAAGGATCCCACACCGCGCAGTAATATTGCAGTAGAGGGCGAGCAAGCGTAGTGTGGGCGGTCTCTTAGTAGATCTGTTGCATCGTGTTCTGGTAATAAAACCCAGTCTTTGATTCACCTTCCCACAATATTTTCTATGTGATGGTTATAGTTTAAGTTGATAGAAATTGTAATCCCTAGGTATTTACTTAAATCGACAAACTTTAAATTTACATTATTTATCGTGTAAGCTACGTTTAACGAATTCTTTTTAGTGCTCATGTGGAGAGCATCACACATTTTGTTGTTCAATTTCCATTTTTCGCACAATGCAGATGTCTTTTCTAAATTATTATGTAATTCGTATTGATATTCTGATGAATTAATTAGGCAGCAAAAGACAGCCTCATCTACAAAGAAGAGGACTGTTCACATTGCCTTTCAAATCGTTGATATGGATCAGAGACAGTAGAGGGCCTAAAACTTCCCTGGAGAATACCAGATGTTACTTCCGTTTCACTCGATGACTTCCCATCAGTTTCTGCGAACCCTGTACCATGAATCCAGTCGCACAACTCACGACGATACTCCACAGGCAAGTAAGTTGATTAGAAGATGTTTGTCAGGGACGGTGTCGAAAGTTTCCTGAAAATTTATAAATACGCAATCAACTTGAGATTCTCTATAGACTGCACCCATTACTTCGCCTGAATGAGGCGCTAGTTGTGTTCCACAAGAATAAGTGCACTGCAGAAGCTTCGCTGAGAAACACTTACACATTCTCCACACAGTGCCGATCTCTCACCATACGATTTCCTTATTTTTCGAGCCCTGAAGAAAGATATTCGTGCCAGTCGGTTAGCTTCGGACGAAGAGGTGCACGTCTTCGTACAATCACGGTTCCATAGGCAGCCGCAAACATTTTTTAATGAAGGCATTGAGCGTATTGTGAGACAGTATTAACCGTTGTGGTGACTATTTTTTCCCCAGCATTTTTCATTTGACTGCTCCTTACACTTCTAAGTTAAATTGGCAGCTGCTCTTGATCGAAGTCTGGAATATTTACTTTCTCATCTTTGGCAAAAGAATTTCGGATAACTGCGTTTAGTAACTTCCCATTAGTGGCGTCATCATGAGGATCATCATCATTGGTATTGTGGTGTCGTGTGCTGAACGACGTCTCATGCAAAAGTTGGTACCTCAAGACGGCGCCAAGCAAAGACAGTCGCTTCAAGACGCAGCAACGTATCGGAGACGCCGGCGTAGACACGGCCCCTAAGTGTTTCTTTAGGCCGCTGCAGCCGTACAGTTATTTGCAGGGTGACAATTATTGAACTATACGAAAAGAAACATAAATTAGTTTCAAACTGCGGCGTGTACACACTTTATTCAACACGTAAACGTCAATATAGATATATGAATCTAAGTTATGGCATGTTCGAGTGCCTGCCATCATTGGCGATGATGTTGCGCAAACGATTAGCGAGATACTGCGTGACCCGCTGAAGTTTCGAAATATCGATGCTTTCGATGACCTCCTGAACGGCTGTTTACAGCTCAGAAATGGTTTTGGGGTTATTGCCGTACATCTTGTCTTTCATATAGCCGCACGAAAAGGAGTCACATCTGTTCAGATCCGGAGAATATGGCGGCAAATTGAGGCCTATGCAGTGATCTCCGGGTACCCCAGAGCCAGAATGCGGTCCCCAAAGGGCTACTCCAGGACATCAAACGCTCTCCTGCTCCGATGGGATCAAGCTCTGTCTTATAAGAACCACATCCTGTCGAAATCAGGGCCACTTTGGATAATGGGGATAAAATCATCTTCCAAGACCTTCTTCACGTACCGTTCGGAAGATACTGCGCCGTCAAGGAATGTCGCACTGATTATTCTCTGACTGCACACTGCACACCACACAGTCACCCGTTGAATGTGAAAAGATTTCTCGATCGCAAAATGCGGATTCTCAGTCCCCCAAGTGCGCCAATTTTGGTTATTGACATACCCATCCAAATGAAAGTGAGTTTCTTTGCTAAAACAAACCATACATGAGCTTACTAATTCCCATCATGCCCCGAGGCCAACTGTGGAGTTTAAATGTCCTAGCGCAAACCGTTCAGAAGTTATGACGATTTTATTTCATATAGTTCAACAATTGTCACCCTGTATGTCCGAATGTAGCGCAGCTCAGCCTATTCTCTGTGTAATCAGTGATTAATTCTAATCATCGCTTGTGGCTGCGTGCGAACTCATTATCAATTAAAGACTCCGGTGTGACACAATCATTCTGTAATTAAATGCTAAATGTGTCAGCGACAGCACCAGTTTCATGTCATCTTTGTGACACTACTTTTTTCCGAAGCTAGGTATTGATCATGTACAACTTTTAATCAATCAGTAATAATTTTTGTTTGTGTTGTATTACCTGCTCAACCACCTCCTGAACTAGACTTACTTCAATACGGCATAGGTATTAGGCATTGAAGGTATTGATTGGCGTACTTTAGCTTTTCTGTCAGGTTTCGTTGTGGAAACTATTACCACTTAGCATGCGGCTGACGTAGTATTAAGGCGCTTGCAGAAAATGGGTATGTGCGGTGGATGTAATATTACATCGCTCCGGTTATGACGATTTTCCGCGATGTCAGACATACCGGGTGGTTATAATGAAACTTTCCCTATTATCGCGTTATAACACGGAAACTAATTACCGTACGAGTACCAAACTTGGTAGCATTAAGGTCCAGAGTATGGGGTGAATGATTTCCATGCGTCACAGCGCCACTGTCCAGTTCCAACTATTGCCACTATGTGCCGTGAACAGTCATTGTGATTCACAGTCTCACACAACTGAGCAGTCGCAGTGTCAGTACAGAACTATAGTTCTGTACTGACAGGTTACACTGTCACTGCAATATGTGATCTGAAGATGGACAGCTAGCCTGAAACCGGTCGTTGAAAATAAAATATAGTGATCAAAGACTGAAATGCCATATTTTTATTTAATTGCTATTGATACTGTACTGCAGTGCCTGTGGTGTTAAGAAAAGCGATGCACTGTTCCTTCGCGTTATGCATGCGTGTCGTTCTTCTTAACACCACAGGCACTGCAATATCGTATTTATCCGCTGACACCAGGCAACGACTTTCAATTAAAATGTGCTCCTCTCTACGTGATTTATGTAATGTGTTGTCGAGTACAGATTCTGAAGCAGGAGAGACGACTTATGGAAATTTGATCTGTCCGTGAGTCGTCCACGGTAACCAAAGCGGTTAAGGCGACCGTTCGCGTAAAGCGGGAAATCAGGGTTCGGCCCGGCAGAAATTTTTACAGTCATCATTCCCTTTAATAGCTGATGTTTGATCGTATTCACAACTCCGAATAGTTTCGTTTAATTATTATTATACCGATGTTTCATCTCTGGTTTCAGATTTAACACTAGCAATGCCAAAAATGTATGTTAAGGAAGGAAGTCCAATAATACTAAAAAACCTTTTGCAATTCCAAATCATATTTGTACATACGAGATATAACTTCGAAAATACCACATATTTGAGGCAGTCCACAGGTAATGGCAGTTACGTACATGACCTGCACCGTAACTGGTATAAGCAAAGTTGGCGCTACAGTTTGGGCTCTGTAAAACATGCTAGTGTTGGAGCTGATTGAGTCGTCTACAGACACGTCTTCGCTTGTCACCTGGGGTCAGTTTGAAGCGGGACTCGTCACTGAAGACTCTAGTTATTGAGAGTCCAGTCTGAAGACGTATCTGAAGACGCCCCACACAGCAGTGGGGTACCAACCTGACTGTTGCCTGCCGTACAGATTGAAAACGATAGTCTAGGTTCCCATTTCTTTTCATTTCAGGACCCCTTTGGTTATCATCTGCGGCACTTCTTCAGGACAGCGGTACGTCGACGATATCCTACGCCCCATTTTGCTGCCCTTCATGGCAAGCCATCCTGGGCTTACCTTTCAGCAAGACAAAGCCCACCCGCACACGGCGAGGTTTATACTCCTTGTCTTCAAACCATACCTTGGCTAAAAAGGTCACCGAGTCTCTCCCCAACTTTTGCAGCGATACCGGCAGGGCCCTGCAACCATCTCGGAATTTTGACAATCTAACGGGCCAGTTGGACGGAATTTGGTACGCTATCCCTCAGGATGGCATCGAACAAGTCTATCAATCAGTGCCAAGCCGAATAACTGCTTGCCTAAGGGCCAGAAGTGGGCCAACGCGTTATTGGCTTGCTCAATTTATGAAGCTCTTTGTCACCCAATTTTCGAAAAATGTAATCATTTGTTTTCATGTTCATGTACATCATCGCATTTACCGATGTCCAACCCATTCGCTAATTCCTTCGTAGTGCGTTTTTGGCTTTTTTCCCCATCAGGTTCAAATCAGGAAAATTTGGTGCCCAACGTATCAACGTGAGTTCAGTATTATGTTCACTGTAGCGCGATTGTGTCCTTGTGAAAGTTACTGGTGTACTTCTGGAAGGTGCCATAGCCGTCGGGAGATCGTACCAAGCATGAAAGGTTACAGATGGTCCGCAGTAACATGCGCATAGTCTAGAAATCTCATGGTTGCGTTTGTGGCGTGGTGCATGTTAAGAGTTGCTGTTCGCCTGTACGACAGCATATGGGTACGCGGCCACTGACCTGGTGTAACACGACACGTGAATCATCCGACCAGGGGACACGTTTCCATTGATCCTAGGAGCAAGCGCTATGATCCAGTTCCCACAGTCATCGCAACTAAAGACGTCGTAGGGTTAACATAGGGACACGTAGAGTGTTACAAATCCGTATGTTCAATAACGTGCGCTGGACAATGTGCTCCTAAGCAATTGTGCCTGCACCAACATCATTAGATCTGCCACAGATCGCGGTCTATACTGCTTTACAAACGGAGCAAGCGAACGTTCTGTGCTGAGGCGTGGACTTGGAACACCTTGTCGCCTACTAGCGAATTCATCATCCTTCACCATTGTAGCATCCAGTCGACGAGCTTCGCTCGGCCCGTTGTGCCATAATAGCCTGTCCTTCGCCAAAGTGGCGTTGCAGCCTGAATCGTCGCTAGAGTAGATTGCCATTCATAGCTGCCGCATTTATGTATTTTGTTCCCTGTACCAGTTACCCGCATCGCCAGCAGACGACATTCAGTCTCGCAATGGGCAGCGCTCACAATGTTTCGGCTCATAAGTGTACTAGCGGGAAAATGCTCCTATCGGAGCACAAAAAGAGCGATTATGCTCCTCTTTAAAAGTTCTACCGGAAAGTGAGATTCCAGCTGCGTCATCCTACCTTCCTCAGCACCACTAAAATTTTCCCAAAAAACTTTGGCTTGCGAACGTATTCTTACTCTATTTAACAAGCAACGCACTTCTCATTCCCACAAGCTCCAATTGAAATTCTCTCTCTCCCACTAGTCCTTCGCTGGAAGTCGCTCATGCCCATCTACTCCCACTTGTCCATCCTCACTTACGCATTCAACCCAACTCATTGTCATTATCTCTTTGTGTCTCTCTAAATGTCATTGTCTCCTGTCTCACAGCGACAGTCTCCCTCGTCCTGTCCTACTACTACTGTCTGCTCTCATTGTCACTGTCTCCCTCTTGTTCTCCCGTACTTCTACCCTGTATCATCCAAACCTTCTCACTGTTTGCTGCCTCTTTTCGCTGTCGTTGTCATCTTCACAGACTCTGTCTCTCATTATCACTGGCTCTCAACCAATTCCACTTTCTCCTTCTCTTCATTCCTCTCCCACTAGCACTGTCTCCTATACTCTTTTCCTAGTACTGTTCTGTCACTGTCAATTATGTCCCACTGTCACTTTGTCCCTCTTTTCTCAGACTTCCATTGTCTTCTTCGCTCTTTCTATACCACAATCACTGTCTACTATCTTTTAGTGTTTACTACTTTTAATTCTCTTTCCGCTGACACTGTCTCCTTCTCTCTCAGCATAAAAAGCGCGAATAAGTTTGGAAAAATTTTCCACGGAAAAAGTTTCCATGTAAGGCAGAATGATGCAACTGGTGCCCCGCTTTTCAGTCAGTTTTATAAATAAACTGGAGCAGATTCCCCTTTTTGTGCTCCGACAGCAGAATTTTTCCGCTGCTTCCATTCTTTTTCTTGTTACAGCAGGGCATGTCACAGTGAAAAGCACTTTATGGTTCCGTAAAATTTTGATAGTGTACTTACGTGAAACTGAGATAACACAAAACTAATTTTACACCTCAGACCGGATTTTACGTGCACATAAATGCTACACATGCCTCAGTACGATATGTGGTTCCCAGAACACTTCTGATGATAACGAAGACACATACTTCTCCGTGCTACGTCACTTTATAAGCTACGTATTTTAGGTGTACAGTTAGGGTCGCTTTGAACCTCTGTATCTCAGAAACTTATAAAGCTCTCGAAGAATTCTGAAGGTCAATCGAGGTAGCGATCTTAGTAATATATCGCATAAATTACAGCCATTTGTTGTGCAGAGCCGTCTTGCAATCAGCGGCTCTGCTTTTTGTACCCAAAAACAATTTTTTGAGGTGTTTCGCGGTAACGGATTAAGATGTTTGAAAACGGGAAGATGGTACTTCTAGAACAGCGAACCCCTTCTGAGTTGGGTGAACCACTGAGTTTTAGAAGTACATACAGTAGACATGTATGAAATTTAATTCCAAGCAAAAGGTTTAGTAACCTTAAATTAACTTTACCTTTAACGACTAAATCCTAAAGTTACTCTTACAGATTAAAAGTTACACAGCGTGTAGGACTAGCTGCAATAATAAATACAAATTTTGGTTGTAATTAGTTACCTCTTCCTTGGAAATCAGTGAGAAGTTTGCGCCTGCTTTCCATGGCACAGAGCCTTGAAGTCAGGAAACACACATGTTAAATAAAGTCTCAAATCAATTTCAGTACAAAATCTGTTTCTGTATTTAGTTTTTAAATGGATATGTGAAGAAAAACGACTTTCCGCACAAATATGTAGATGAGAAGATTAATAAAGCCTTTATGGCGTTATTCGCTAGCGTTGGGAACGCCTTCAAACTTACCTAAAACCAATTAATGACGAAGATTTATAACTTTTCTGTAACCGAAAATCAGTGGAAATTTCAAGAAGCTGCTTTTTTTCATTTACGCTTAATGTGGATTCTAAAATTGTTGACTCTTAGAAGGGATTGCGAATCAAACTGTTATTATTGGACATAGGAGGGAAATATTCTCTGAAGGTTTTTCCAAGTCCCTTCAAATGTTCTTAAACCATTTTCTTGACATTTTCGTCAAAAGAAAGATAATTTTCTACCAGGAAGTCGTGGAGGATATTAAAGCATTCGATTTGATTCCTATTGAACCGTGTTTCCCAAAAATTTAGTTTTTAATGGATGATTCGATACAGTCTTGCACAAGATAAACATTTATATTGGGTCAATGGAGATATTAGTTGAAACTGTTAATTTTTAGGAAAATGTCTGCCATATGAGCTGAAGTCTGAAGCCAGATTTCATCTTCCAAGCACTTTGCATTGTGAAAGGCATGGGTGGTGATAAAAACGGTAAACTTCATCTTTAAGCTCATACAGTCAGGAAATATTCTTACCTCAACATAGTCATCTAACTTCAGTGTGAGACAATGAACACGCATAAATGCCTCCCATTTCATCACAAAGCACTGCAAAGATGCGGGAGATTGTGCGGCGACCCATGGAAAATTAATTATATTTACTGCGTCGTCCAGCACAGATTTCAATCCAGTGGGCACGCGTTTAGAAACAGGAACCTGTCTATTAAAGCAGCAATGATTCCAAGAAGCGTTCGGCGTTACCGATTGCACTTTAGCAACAAACGCAACATAACACCCTGCCACAGATTTCGCACCATCTGAACAAAAGCCTACACAGCGATAGTATCTCTCTTTTAAAGGCCTGCAAAATAGTAGCTCCTCTTCTACAGACTCCTCATTAATGTAATGGACGAAAATCAACAAAATGGCTGAATTGGCAACATCATTCGATTCGCCAAATTGAATAGCAAAAGGACTTGCATGAACTCTTCCCAAAACTTCATTTTCGACGTAATTTGACATGTCTTTAGTCCGGCGGTTGATCTTATTGTCAGACAGTGGTACCATATAGACTTTCTGGGAAAGATTCTCCAAGCATGCAGTGTCCTACGTTATTTATACATGGCCTCACTAAACGTTCAGACGTTGAGTAATTCTGTAGTTAACGCTACAAGATGCTTCAAGAGCATTCTCATTGTCACTGTTTACAAAGGTAGTTAAATCATTTCTCCACTCGTTAGCTTTTCGTGTAAAAAGTCAGCAGCTTTGTTTTCGTGGGTGGAGTATTCAGTTTCGAAATTGTGTTTCAGTAGAGAAGGTTTCAGTCTGACAAGAATGTCGCCACAAACAGTACACAGTGATCTTGAACAGTTCTTGCCATCTATATACGAAAATCCAAACCAAATGTAATTATCATCGTACTTTCTTTCCTTTACACACGGATCAGTTTTGTCGGATTGACACACACATTACTTGAAGCTGAATGACTTGCTGACACAACACTAACTTTTGACTTTTTTAAACCCTGTTTCCCTCTCAAACTTCCATTTTTCAACCAGTTGCCCATTTTAATGTGAACGGAAATGATTTTCATACACAACTGCAAACTTACTACAGTTGCCCAAGTTTCCATAAGGACAGAATAAACAGCCTGTTGCTGAAATTCAAAACCCATATCACCGTGTAACCGTTCCTTAGTGGGGTCGTGGTACTGTTGTTAATATTTTTAGACTACAAAAAAGCTGTAAGACTGAATTTCCTTGTAGCGGAATCAAACGCATTCCTAACGTTGTTACATAACTATAAATCTACATCTACATTACATCTACGTGATTACTCTGCTATTCACAATAAAGTGCCCGGCACAGGGTTCAATGAACCACCACAGGGTTCAATGAACCACCTTCAAGCTGTCTCTCTACAGTTCCACTCACGAACGGCACGCGGGAAAAACGAGCACTTAAATTTTTCTTTGCGATCTCTGATTTCCCTTATTTTATCATGATGGTCATTCCTCCCTATGTAGATGGGTGCCAACAAAATGTTTTCGCAATCGGAGGAGAAAACTGGTGATTGAAATTTAATGAGAAGGTCCCGTCGCAACGAAAAACGCCTTTGTTTTAATGATTGCCACTCCAATTCACGTATCATGTCTGTGACACTATCTCCCCTATTTCGCGATAATACAAAACGAGCTGCCCTTCTTTGTACTTTTTCGATGTCATCTGTCAGCCCCACCTGATGCGGATCCCATACCGCAAAGAAATTTTCCAGAATAGGACGGACAAGCGTGGTGTAAGCAGTCTCTTTAGTAGACCTGTTGCACCTTCTAAGTGTTCTGCCAATAAATCGCAGTCTTTGGTTTTACTTTACCCACAATATTGTCTATGTGATCGTTCCAATTTACGTTATTTGTAATTGTAATACCTAAGTATTTAGTTGAATTTACGGCCTTCAGATTTGTGTGACAGGCTTTCACAGTAAATATTAATTTATTGTGGAAATAATGTGATAAATTCTGATGAATTCCAGATGTTATACATATGCAACAAGAGGCATTATAGGTTTATTTAATTTTAAAATTATAATTATTATTGTTGTTGCTACACTGGAGCAGAAACTAAGGAAAAAGTAACAGGCCTAACCTCGAAATCCACCATTATGGAAAAGAGCTTTGGCGAACCACTTGAAATGTTTTGCGAACCTCCTGAGAGTTCGCGAACTACAAGTTGGGAAACGATGTTCTATATTAATGCCTAGAGAATATTGTGTTAAAATTTGAGCAATTTGCCCCGGTTGTTTATTTAGATATCTGGTTCTGACAACAAAAAATGGTGAAAAACGCTTTTTTCGTGTATCCTAAAGAACCGTCCATGAACTAAATGGTGCCTCCTGAGACACCTCAGTACAGCTTTACTAGGAAGGACAAGGAAGGCCTAGGCAAATGGGGTTCAACATCAATCGTTAATGTACATTTGATCTAAAATATATTGAAATTAGAAGACTTAAAAGGATGACCCCCAAAAGCAAATTCAGAGCACTGCAAAGCAAAGACTTAGATATGATGAAATTTACCAAATTACTTTACACCTGTGAGCATTTGACAGCAAAATTACATAATCGTAACTGTGTAGGCCTTTAAATAAAATCAAACAACACTTATAACCATTTAGCACTGCGCGAAACAATTTACATAAACTCATATTAACACACAATTGAACCTTAACTGAGCACATCCAGTAACATTTAAATCAATTTAAAGAGTACTTTAAGAAGAGATATAAATAGTTACTGTAATAAGAAATGTGAATGTGAAACTTTTTACAAAATACCGTGCGCAGTCTACTGGTTTGCAAGCGGTTCGCACCGGACGGTAGAACCCTTGATACTCCACAAGAACACGGACAAGTAGCCCAAATTAACTGGTTCTAAAACATACACAAGGCTATTATTACAAACACAAGAAAATTAACATACGTAATATAGCGTGGCGAGAAATAGCTAAATCTCACACTCTGGGGATCAGATTTGGGGATTAGCTGCTCGGCCTTCCTTTGGTGCCATTTCGTTTTACAACATAAGAAAGGACAAGTAAAAATTCCTTGTGCCAAGTGGTACAACAGAGAACTACAGTAAGTTAACAATTTTGCTGCATTTGCAAGAACTAGAAAATTTTTGCTAAACTAGCGCTAAGGGGTTTAATAAAACAATCCCATTAAGGATAAGGGAGCCCAGCCTGGACTAACTCCAGAAGGAGTACAGGTGGAGCCTTAAAAGTGACTCCAAAACTTTACGCTGTTTACAAGGGAAAGATTTACTGAATCCGTGTATGTCCTCATTCACTTCTCTCACCCAAGGATAAACAGCAAGAATGTAATTAGAAGGAAGCTTTACCACGAGAGATTGAACTTTGTCGAACAAGACAAGTGATTTAAATAGCGAGGTAATAATTAGCGGGTATCGGATTCTCTCGAAGGACCGCCCAATTAACGAGTATTACCTAAGTTATCGCGCCTTGCAAGACACTCGGCTGGTGTAACGTGTCGTAACTACAGTTAAAACAGCACTACTGCACAACAAAGTGAAAGGATCCACTTCAAAAGCTTTTCACCGGATATTAATGGAGAGGTGTAAAAATGCAGTTTGCAGGCCCGTGGAGGTACGTGGACAAGAACTCTGGCACAGACGGTGGTTTACAGCACCAGCAGTCCGTGCCCTTTTTCACCACTCAACAGCTGAAATACAGCACGCAGGGCATCAAGAATTTTTTCTGTCCTGATATACAATGTCGGCTGTGTTCTTTCCTTTGTGGAGGCCCGTCGCACCTGGGCACATTTCCTAATGGTGGAGTACAGCTAGGCTCTTTTATAAGGTGGCCATTGTGTATGGAAGACGTGACTTCTAGCAATGGTTAATATATTACAAGACTTTCATAGGACAGAGAAGCGTGGCTGCTGCATCAAACCAGCCCTAGAATTAGTGAGTGTCATATCAAATGCAGGCCTGCACGTTGAATAATGAGGAGGATACGTTACAAACCTATCTCTCTCTCTTCACAAATATTGTCTCCCTTTTACAACATTCGACTCTTTCAAATGTAGTCTTATTTCTGGACAAGTTGTATAAAATCTTTCACTCGCTGAATTTTATCCCTCGTAATTTCACGGTTTCGAAGAGTATATTTCAGTCAAAGTGATGAAAAGGCTATTCTATATTTTCATATGCTATGGATGTGAGTTTGTCAGTTTTCAATCAGATATCTAAGAGAAGTCGCGGGATCAATATTGCTTCGCTTTTCACAGATTTCGCTGGAATGCAAACTGACGTTCTAGCAAGTCGACTTCAGCCAGTTGATTCATTCTTCTGTAGACAATTTGGTTAGTATTCTGCACCCGAGACCTGTTAAACTGATTCTTCCAAAACGCACACTTTATTCTGTTGTGTATGATGCCCGACCAACTAACACATATCGAGTCTTGTATCGCAAGAAAGCAAGAGAGAGGATGATGTTATGGGTGGCCGGCGTCCTTTTTCTGCAACACAAATGCACACGTGGATTAATAAGGTTCTTTATTTACATGAACTTATACTTAATCTGAATAGAGTCCATGTGTTGTGGTACAAGCTCATCAGTAATAGTCCTCTTGCAGACAATATCGGTAATCTTGCAATTACGGACTTTAGTCTCACTGACATTCCCGCTGCAGGCAGTAATCTGGTCGCTATGTACGGTCATAACCTGTGATGAACTAAACCCGCTTTGTGTATGTACTAACAGATGCCAAACTGTGATGAGTGAGTCGGTTAAGCCCTCCGGTCAGCGGCTGCTGCCAAACACATGACGTCGAGAGGCGTTGCGGCATGTTGCTTGTAGGTGTGTCTCTGGCCTCTCGTGATAGGCATGTTGATCCAGCACCTACTAATCCATCTTCGCATTTCATCTTTGCCGACTGGTCTGCCCGTGACAGCTTATGCCAGCACACACCAGAATATTGTTCTTTCACTATGTACTCGTATATACGAAGGATGTGAAGACAGTTACAGCTCTTGACCAAAACTCGAACGTCTATCTCTTCATCGGCTACTATTCTATCGGAATGAGTTGGAAATGACGAAATGTCTTCCCTGAACTAATATCTGGGCAGTCTCGTATCTTCACTTCCCAATAAATGATCAATCTAAGTTCTCAAGCACACACTCAACCACTCATCCATTAGACTGCCGTGGAGAAGGCCCCTCTTCCCGCTGTTCCACCATGTACAGCGGAAATCGGCGCACGCGCCCATCGTTAAAAGCACTGCCGCCAATCCACGACTCCCAGGTGCAGTGCACGTCCCAAGACCTTTCCTGCCGCGCACAATTTGCCTCCTCGGCGGACTGTCTGCGAGAGAGCGAGCTCGCCCGAGACCTTTTAGAAACCTCCCGTGGACACCTTCTAGGCAAAGATAAACGCGCACAAAAGCCTGGAGCGACAGAACGATTCACAACATGGCTCATCTCCATAGGCCCCTTAAGCTAGTCCATAGACCACATCTAATGCAGAAATAACCATCCGGTTTGCTCCATTTGCCTAAGCTGGAGGAAGTGTGTAATATTCAAACTTACTGTGGGATAGTTACTGTTAGACGATCATTCTGTTAGGTATAAAAATGCTTCCTACCTTAAGGGCTATCAAAACATTTGGTCCTACCTTTCTATTACCAAAAAACCCTGGGGTATGAGCCTCATAAAAATCCCGTTTCTATGTTCGGCGTTTTGGAACGTATTGGTAGCGCATGCTGTCGCTTACGTACCGATATGCAACAGGATTTGCTCGAACCTGGAGTGGTAATGTTAGATTACACGACGTCCTATGTAGCAATGCCAGCTGCGTGTAGGACCTTGCAGTAATGCCTACGACTTATTCATAGACAGCAGAAATACTATTTGGAAGCAGCACTTCTTTGCCCTCGTGGTTTGTTTTGAAGCACGCTCATCGCCTTTCAAGATATCCTGTTTCACGAGGAACAAAACAGTATTTTTACAGAAAGCGATCTTGAGAGTGGGTCCTCCTTCGGCTGAAACTGAGGACGCTCTTCCTCTTAGTGAGTCTTACACTTCGACATCTCCGCGGAGGGGACAGGTTGGGGGAGGGGGGGGGGGGGGGGCAGGAAGGAAGGGGAGGTTTCGTTTGTGTCGTTGTCCACTGTCGTTTCCCCGAAGTTGAACCGATGACAGTAGTGACCCTACATGCAGGATTACTCATAAGTATCTCTGAAGTTTCAGTAGGCGACTGTTCGAGAAGAAAGAGCCAGAGAGGAAAACGACACATGTCAGTGGACAGAGTAAATACCCAAGTTTCCATTCGTAACACACACCCGGGGCGTAGTTGCAGAGCTCACCACTAGGAGGCAGGCGTGTCAGCGCATGGCTTATAACAGAGTTATGCGTGCGTTTTTTCTTCTTGAATTCGCTAAATGTTAGTCAGCTGTGACGGTTCAACGACGGTTTCGTGCCACATATCAGGTAAAAGCTCGACCATACAAAACAATCAATGCAATGGTGGTGCAGCACGTTCCATTAGACAGGCTTCCTATGTAGTGTTTAGAAAACAGGCCTGCCAGGACCGTTGGCAGAGAAGGTGGAGCGTGTGCAGGAATGTTCATCAGGAACCCCAAGAAACCACCGACGTGCGAGCAGAGAACTGCAGATACCTGAGACAACTGTTTGGAGGGGCATGCGCCAACGTGTGCGTCTACATTCTGGAATAATCTCCCACACTATATTAGAGAACTGAATAATATCTCCAGTTTCAGAAGACAGTTAATGATATATCCACTAAAGCAACAATACGCTTTACGATTGGCCCTGTACGTATGCACCTACCCTTGCACATCCTTCTCGCCAACCATATCTACATCTTTTCCCAGTATTCTGGTGCTGTCTCCATAAATTTCCTTTCCCTAGACCTTGCTATATCAGAAAACATTTGTCTCGTACGCTTATAAATTTTTTCTATATCTGCCGCTATCATTATCGTTATTACTATCATTATTATTCTTACTACTACTACTATTATTGTTATTATTGTTATTGCTGTTATAACTATTAGTGGCAGCAGCTTCTAACAATACCACCACTTGCAAAGTAGGTTAGAAATCAGATTAATAATGTTGCTCACGCAGCATATGTTCGCTTTATCGGGCAGCAGCAAAGTTATTGACTGTGGATGGTATCGTCATAATGGAAATAATGAAGTCACTGTAAGAAATTCATTAATTTTGGCACTTATCTTGAATGGATTCACATGTAGATTTCGTAGAAGTTGTTATGGCTCATCTTGTTGATTCTAGGGTGATTCCACTTTGACTGCTAGAAGGTCCAGATCTGTATTTTAGCAATATTTGAAGACCTAACAAATGCGTTTTTCAGGAAATTCTTAATGGTCAAACAATCCTAGATCAGAACAATGGTATCGTAGAAATAATTTTTGACTTGGTGTTCACGATCCACATTTTTATTAAACTTCTTATAAATTGACATATACTTCTTCTTTAATGTCACATAATCAAGAAGACAGTTTTGTATCAATCCTCATGTATTTAATTTCCACTTTAACCAAACACAAGACTTGACTATTCTTATACAAAGCCAAATAACAACTTAACTTCTGTAAAGTGAAACAAAGACTGCCCTGTGCGCGTTCGCGCCTAAATGGTTACAAGTAAGTCAAAGATTATGACAGTGTCACAGAAATGAATAGACACAAGAACCATATCACTGTAATATATCGATACATCGGAGTACCTATACATTAATAAAACCAAATGTGAATATTGTCTCAAAAATATGTCTGTTACTTCGCAGAAAAGTAGTACGATATTACTGGTATCGAGAACTGGGGTTGGAGTGCCGTAATGGTCACGTAAATAAAGAACCATTACAAGCTGCAGTAGTACAACTTCTGCCAGCATGAACTTTATTACTTCATATCCCGTATCATCCACTCACATTGTCACTTCGGACATTTAATACAGTCCAATATTATTTGTCGTATTAAAACTGTTATTTCTAGTTGAGTCTGATGTAAGAGAGGGTCTGAGGGCCCTAACAGTACCAGGTTAAATAAATAAACAAATCAATAAATAAACCACACTGGCTGCACTGTTTACGTGCGCTGGCTGCTTGGCACAAAGAGCTCCGTTCTGGCTTTGCAATGACTTGCAGTGGCTACATAAAATTTGGTTTTAAGTGACAAAGCTACGTTTCATGTGTTCCGAAGGGTGATTCGTCATAACTGCTCCACCACAGTTTCTTTCAGACGCTCGTGTTTTCCTCAGTGCCGAACTGCCTCATCGTTGGACTGGACTACTTCCCACCGTGACTCGCCCCCTGCTTCAGTAGGCCCCCCACAGTTACCTGACTGTTAATTCATGTAATGAAGCAGCTATTCCAGATAAGTTGACATCAGTGCGTTTATGAAAGTGTCACGATAAAAATGTTTTTCACTTTGAACATACTCTAAAAATTCACCAACATAAATATCACGCACTTAATAATGTCTTCATAGTGTTTTGTACACAGTCTTGAATTTCATTTATTTCATGCATTATTTTAATGCACGACTTTTACTTATATGTGAAAGGCACAGCATACGTAAAACAAATGGAATAAATAACTTTATTTTCATTTACAATGATAAATTTATCCTGTAAAAACTAATAATTTTGTCACAAAAAACTGCTTTTTGTGCATCAAATGTTGTGATGGATATCCGACCATTTGTTGAACATTGTGGGAGGTAAAAAAAAGTTATTTACTGGATGACTTTCCAGAGATATAACATTTTATTTGGTACGAAAATGTTTAAACCTTTGTAATGTTTATCGAAAGAGCATCACATTGCGTTTCAACATGGAAATCCAAGTTTTCTTGGGGGTCGACGTCCCGCTGATGGGCCATTCAGTGACCGCAGTAACAGCACAAAAATTCCTGTGTTCAATGTATTTTTACTCTGTGATTTCTTGTTAGATATACAAAAGAGAACACTGATTTTTTTTCTCATCGAGATCTGCTATTCTGGTGACAAAAACAACATGTTTTCCGTCAAAAAATTTGATCCCTGTGTCTCGGTTATTAATGAATTTGCGGCCATCCATCGCGTGCTAACAGTACAAAAATGTGTCTTACAAAATTTCTCCCGAGTACATTTTCGGTACAAAATGAACGTCAAAGAGATGCAATTTGGCAATGCCGTCATCACATGCACGACAATTTAAATATCGTTTAAATGCGATGCTCATGTGTGTTATAGCGTGCAGCCCCCTCTGAGCGGTTTGACTACATTCTTGTAGTTCTGTAACCTGTACCGATATTCATTTTATATTTTAATATCAGTTTTGTGGTATTATAGCTTATCTATACTGCCAGAGCCGGTGCCTCGAAGATTCCTGCGGGCGCCGCGAGACGCTCTTTGTACATCGCCACCAATGAAGAACCTCGTGGCCGCCGACGATGGTGCCTTAAGCGGCGGGCACCTTAGCACCAGTCTTCAAGATTGTTTCCAGTCGCTAGGACTTCCGTGTCGCTAGTTGGTGCCGAACACGACACCGAGTCGTTGACAGTTAGCCCTACCGGCAGGATTGAGTGTACTTAGACGCACATCCGTGTCGGGCCTCTGCTGCATCTGCGCTAAGTCGTCAACAGCATTACATTTCTTCAGCCACAAGCTGAGTAAAATAAACTTATTTAATCTGCACTTCTGTCAACTAATATTTTGCTTGCCCTTACAGATTCCTACGGTGACTGATCCTTTGGCCACCCACCACACATTTGTCATCAGTAACGAGGACATAACATTTAAATCTTCTGAAATAACGGCTGCCGACTCGCATCATATCAGGTACGATGATATATCCAACTATTGTGTCCTCTGAAGCAGAAACATGGAAGACGTCACAGAGGAAATGAGCCATGCTCACTCCCAACTATGCGTTTTCGTGAACTTGGCTGTCTATCTGTGTTTGGTTTACCACCCTTGTTGCGGTTACGCCATGGTTCTTCTTCCTTCTACGTGTGGCAGCTGCAATGTGTATCGATATTTGCACCGTGTACCGTATTTGGTTTTGTGCATATAGTTTCCAGCTAGGGGGTCTGGGAAGGCAGTCGGTCCGTTGCTACGGACCAGGGAAGTTGTCTCCGTGCGGTGCAGTCGGTTGGGTCCGCTGGCGGTTCCTGCACAGTGTCGGAGCGTGTGTGAAGCTGTCTGATCGCTACGAGCTTCGTGGTTCACCGACCCAGGACGTCAAAGTTGAGTAGAGGTTTTAAGTACCCAAGCCACGTCCATACATGTTGTGTGGTTCCTTTCGGTGGTTCGCTGTTGGGGAGGTTTTTCCTGTGAGCAACACCGAGTGTTTGTACTGCTGAAATTTAGGCGCCATGCGGTGGAATTAACTATATTGATAGCCTACAATTCAAGTGCACCAGCGTAATTTTCTGCCTAGTGGCCGTTAGCGTTCCGGTCACTTGCCCTGGCCACGAACGTGATTTCAGGCCGTGTCCTTTTCTCACCTTTTGTCGCTGTCCGACACGGTGTGTAATTTTGACAGCTTAATACATATACATATTTGACTGTGGATAATCATGCCTGTAACATTTTGTGTTTGAATTCTCATGTACCAATTTGTGGCAAGCAAGTCGATTGTCACTCGGTCCGTGGCAGTCCCTTGGTTGGGTTCCAATGGATCAAGTGTAGCTGGGCTCACCATCTGTCTCACCTAAGTGAACGAGGGCAGACCAACCCCCTGGCGGCTTCTCAGTGCTGTTGTCTCTACTGTCTTTCTCACCGGCATTTAATTGTCTTTTATAATCTATCAGAGCCAATAACAAAACAAACATTCTTGGTTTTACTGTGTTTTATGAAAGTAAGTTTGAATTTCCGGAAGTGGATATTTGCTGAAAGGTTATCGCCGTTGTGTTGTCTTTTCTTTTAGTCCAGTTTCATCTACTAAAAACTTAAGTTTTATGGTTATATTTTTTTTTTAAATTTGGGAAATTGGGGGCCTTCAGCCTTGGAGCCTTATTCTTAAAATCATCTTTCAAGCTTAAACACTGCGGCCTTTTGCATTTGAAAGATTATGGTAACTTACTTTAAAAACTTGAAAATTATATATATATATATATATATATATATATATATATATATATATATATATATATATAACTCCGCCTAAGCCGGTCCCAAGCCCGGTTGTAAAAGGAGGAGGGGGAGGAGTAACACCTCGTAAAAAAACCTTGGTTCACCTGGCCCGGGTGATAGTACCTTGTGAGGGTCCCTTGCCAGGGATACGGCGAAGACCTCAACGGTAGTGAAGACGGAGATGAAGATCATCGGTACGGCGGAACTGGCGGAAGAGGCAAGCATTATCAACAAGATAAAGCATACTGAAAAGCCCAGACACGTCTGTGTGGCAACCACCGGTACTCTGGCCAGCGTCTGTTCACCATGTGAGGTGCGGCTGAACACCAAGCTCCAGGAACTAACAATCCCTGGTTCTAACTACCCAGCATTAGCTGGAACTTAATTACAAGCAGTATGATTCGTACAAGTAAAATTAATATTACCCCAGGTGGCCAATCCACTCGCCCTGTGGCGACAACCAAGCTATCGGATTCTGGGGAGCTTGGGCTCGTACGACAGAGAAAGTCGGAGTTCTCTAGTAAACGTCCACGAAAGTCCCATACATTTATTGGCACTTTTAACATTCAGACACTAATTCAGACAGGCAAACTTCATAATCTTACAACAGAACTCAACAAACAGAAAATTCAAATCCTTGCTCTCCAAGAGACCAGATTCACTGATTCAGAAACAATAGACTACAACAATTACCGTATCTTTAAAAGTAAAACAGACAAGAAAATTGGCAAAGGAGCTGCAATATTTGGCATGGCTTTTATTGTAAATAAGGACACCCTTGACTCTGTTATAGACATGAATCAAATCAGTAACAGACTAATGACCATGCGAATCAAGCACACCAACAAAATATATACATTTATTAATGTTCATGCACCTACCAACATTGCCAACAAAAAAGAACCGGAGAAGACAGAAAAATTTTGGGAAAAACTCGAAACTGAAATGTCCAAAATTCCAAAGGAGGATGTAAAAATTCTTCTAGGGGATTTCAACGCGCAAATTGGCAAAGAGAGGAAATACAAAAAAACAGTCGGTAATTACCCTGCACACAAATTCACAAACAAGAACGGCATGAGACTCATCGAGTTATGTCAGCAAAACAACCTAAAAATCGTGACAACATCACTTCGAAAAGACCCCAAGAAACAAAAAACATGGAGATCACCAAACCTTCAGCTTGGTGAATTTCAAATAGACCATGTTGCGATCTCCTATGACTTCCAGAAAGAAATACACGACGTTCAAGTCCGCAGAGGGGCAAATATAGATTCTGACCACTACCTTACCAGAGTTAAAATTAAATTCACTCCAAAAAGGAAACGCCAAAGGAAATCACCACTAATTCCCAAATTTGACTTGAAAAATATCAAGGAATCAGAAATTACAGAAGCATGGGATAAACAACCAACAAACAACTGGAAAGATTTCCGAACGAAAATTATACAGAAAGCAAGAGATTTGATTCCGTTAAAGAAAATATCCAAGCATCCATGGTGGAATTCGAATTGTGATAACGCATTAGAAGAGAGACAACAAGCCTTTTTAAATTACAATTGTGACAAATCAGAAACCACACAACAAACATTTTTCAAAGTGAGAAAACAAACAGCTAAAATACTTAGACAAACTAAAAGAAAATACCTTAATGAACAGCTAAACACAATTGAAGAAAACTTTAAGAACCACAACACTCAAGATTTTTATAAAATATTCGCAAATCAAATCAAAGGATACACTCCACAAAATCTCTGCTTCCGGAAACAGAATGGAAAATTGGCACTAACTAACAAAGAAAATTGCCAAGAACTAGCTAAATATTTCTCACAACTCCTAAATTGCCCACAACCAAGTACAAGATTCCCCAGATTACAACCAGAACACACGAATGAGACTTCACTACCACCATCTCAAGAAGAAATTTATAGTCACATTAGAAAACTCAAAAATAATAAATCATCGGGAGAAGATGGAATTGTAGCTGAACTACTGAAAAACCTTGTTCCAAACTCGTTAAAAGAGATCACTAGCATCATCAAAGAAATTTGGCAGACAGAAAATATCCCAGAGGAGTGGAAGTGTGCACTAATTCACCCATTGCACAAAAAGGGAGAGAGATCAGACGTAAACAACTACAGAGGCATTTCACTTTTACCAGTTACCTACAAAATTCTATCTGCATGTCTCCTAAAGAGGGCACAAGAACAACTAGAACATACAATTTCAGACTACCAAGCAGGCTTTCGTCCTAATAGATCATGCCCGGAACAGATATTCAACCTTAAAACTATTTTAAAGATTAAAGCAATCAGGTCAAAACCAATAATCTGCACATTCGTTGATTTCAAAAAGGCATACGATTCCATAGACAGACAGTCTCTATGTCACATTCTCGAAGAACGAGGCCTAGACACTAAAACCCGAACACTAATTGAACAAACACTAACAGAAACCAAATCAAAAATTAAATTCAGAGGGGAAATTTCGGAACCATTCTCAATTAAAACAGGAGTAAGACAAGGAGATGGGATCTCACCACTATTATTCAATATAGTTTTGGACAAAGTTATGAAAGAGTGGGAAGTAACACTAAGGAAACAAAGCTTTTGGAAGCCAATTGAACTAGGAAGAGGTAAAGGAAAATTGAACATCCCTTATTTAGCGTTTGCAGATGACTTGGCAATTATAACTGACAGTGAAGAAACAGCAGTAAAACAAATTGAGACACTTAAAGAATGTGCTGAGAAGGTTGGCCTGCAAATCTCCTTTGAGAAGACAGAATTCATCTGCTCAAAATTAGATATTTCGAAACTAAAAACAAAGTATGGTGAAATAACTAGAGTCAAGCACTTTAAGTATCTCGGTGAAGTTATTGAACCAACAGGACTTGAGAAAATAGCACAAAAAAACCGATTACAGAAAATCAAGAAAGTATTCGGACTTATTCAAAATATATATAACAAGAAATGTCTATCAAAAGGCACTAAAATCAGACACTACAACACAGTCATCAAACCAACAGTCACATATGCAAGTGAAACACTCTCCCTGAATAGAAAATTAGATTTACACGAAATTAAGAAAGTAGAGAGAAAAATTATTAGAAAAATCCTAGGACCACGATACACACAAGATGGATACAGGCTGCAGACTACCGAGACAACCGAAAAAATATCAAACATCGAGGCAGATATCAGGAAGAGGCGGATGAAGTTTTATGGACATATAGACAGATTACCTGGAAACAGGTTAACTAAACGTCTATTGGACTATATGACATCACTTAAGGCAACAATACCCTGGGTAACTGAAGTTAAGAAGGATTTGAAAAAGGCAAAAATTGACATAACAAACACATCAGACCGGGATACATTCAGAAGAAAAATCGACAAGTGGAAGTTTACTCCAGAGACGGAATCTAAACCTTTCCGACCAAAGTGGACCGAAGAAAGGAAGAAGGCCTTTGGGGAGGCAATGAAGAAATACTGGGGAAATAAGAAGAATATTAAGAAATGTTAATCACCTGCTTATCGTTCTCCCATGGGGACATTCGCTAATAATAATAATAATAATTATATACATATATATATATATATATATATATATATATATATATATATATATATATAATTGTAACTTCCTGCATTCAGTCCCTTGAAATTTACCTTGTTGATTTTTAAGATTTCTTGTTTGGAGGCCATCAGCCGTGAAAGTTTGGAGCTTGAAACTCGTAGTTGTAAAAGTTCGGCTATGTGCCGCTTTTGTTGTAAATGTGTTATTAAATTACAATAAATTAGAATTTTAAGGTGAAGCTGACCCCAACCTTATTTGGCCCTTTCCACAACCCTAATCACTTGTTCTGCCAGAGGGTTTAGCAGGCGTTTCAGGAAGTGAACCATGACTGTTTTCATTCCTTTCGTGTTAATTTTTATGGATATCATGTTCCTTATGTAACACAAGCAAGTTCATTACCCTTTCCTAATGGGATGAAGCCGGTTGCTCCTCCCATTGATGTGGCATGATTAAACTTAGTTTGCAGAAACAAGCATCAGTTTCATTATAATTATTTTTACGTACATATTTGGTACAACGGGAAGGAAGAAACGAAGCAAATGATCCCTTGTATGGGTCCTTTGTAATTAATTTTTAGTTAGAGTTACATAAATGGCAAAAAAAGAACAAAATATAAATTCCTTAAAACAAAAAGAGAGTCACTGTATCAAAAAAAGTGAGTAGTATTTTGTTTTAGAATACTCGAGTGTGATTCCGGGTTAAAATGTAATTTTTTTTTAATTTCCTTGTTTTAGATTGCTTGAGATGCTATCTGGCTTCTCATGCATTGTTCAGCAGTTGTAGCAGGTCTTATACTAAGGACTTGCATTTATATACTACTAAGGCAGAAAAAGAGTACAATCGTTTTTATTACTCTTGTTTAAAGGGAAGAGCCCAGACAAAATACGATCCAGCGGGGCGCTAAATGTTTCGCGATATACGGGGTACTTTTGAGTAACTGCGCTGAAGACTATGTTTTGTGGAAGGAACGCTGTCACTGACAATGTACTTAAAACATTACAACTGGTTACTATTACCGCATATAGAACGTATGTTTAACGTCTCCACGCCTGTAAGTTTTGTAATCATTTCTGTATTATGAGAGTTAGTTTATTTTTAAATGATTGCTACTCTTCATGAATATTTCTGACATGCCTTCTGATACAACAATTACCACAGAATATTTGTCATTTTTCTTTTTTTCTGTTGTTATACTACGCCAATTAATTTCAAAAACAATCTTCACTGTCTTTCCATATTTCTTTTTGTGGCCGCGCTGTTTGAGGCGCCATGTCACGGATTGCGCGGCCCCTCCCGCCGCAGGTTCGAGTCCTCCCTCGGTCATGGGTGTGTGTGTTGTTCTTAGCATAAGTTAGTTTAAGTAGTGTGTAAGTCTAGGGACTGATGACCTCAGTACTTTGTCCCTTAGGAATTCACACACATTAGTTTCTTTTTTTTTGTGATCTGCAAGGGACTCCTAGAGTGCGAAGTTGCAAGCGCAGTCTTTAATAAGACTCATTTGAAAGTGTTGCGTTAACAATTATGACAAGAAAAATACTAGTTGCTAATGACCCACCGTGTGCATGAGGAGGGTGACGGAAAATGAGTGTCTGGGAGGTGCAGAGATCAACCTTCTATAGGAGGTATATATTACACTTTACAAAATGGACATCGTTGACATTCAAGAAATGTTCAAAACAAACTATTAACATGCACCATGAACACCGCATTAAAAACGGCGAGCCACAGGGATCCCAAAGGTTCACACAATCAAGATCAAAGGCGAACTCATTGGGAGTTACAAAATGAGCAGGTTTTGGTGACCAGAGAAGTGTTTAAACCTAGAAGTGTGTTCCTGGAGCCATTCTGTAGCAATTCTAGACGTGTGGGACATCGCAATGTCCTGCTGGAATTTCCCAAGTCCATCGGAATGCACAATGGACATGAACAGATGCAGATGATCAGGCAGGATGCTTTCGTACGTGTCACCGGTCAGAGTCGTATCTATACATATCGAGGTCTCATATCACTCCAGCTGCACACGCCCCACACCATTGTAGAGCCACCACCACCTGGAACAGTCCCCTGCTGAAATGCAGAGTCCATGGATTCATGAGATTGTCTCCATACCCGTACACGTCCATCTGCTCGATACAATTTGAAACGAGACTCGTCCGACCAGGCAACATGTTTCCAGTCTTCAACAGCCCAATGTTGGTGTTGATGGGCCCAGGCGAGGCGTAAAGCTTTGTGTCGTACAGTCATCAAGGGTACATGACTGGGCCTTCAGCTCCGAAGACCATATCGATGATGTTTCGTTGAATGGTTCACACGCTGACACATGTTGATGGCCCAGCATTGAAACCTGCAGCAATTTCCGGAAGAATGGCACTTCTGTCACGTTGAACAATTCTCTTCAGTCGTCGTTAGTCCCGTTCTGGCAGGATCTTTTTCCGGCCGCAGCGATGTGGGAGATTTTAGGTTTTGCCGGATTCCTGATATTCATGACACACTCGTGATATGTTCATACGGCAAAATCCCCACTTCATCGCTACCTCGGAAGTCATGTGTCTCATCGCTCGTGCGCCGACTAGAACACCACGTTCAAACTCACTTAAATCTTAATAACCTGTCATTGGAGCAACAGTGACCGATCTATGAACTGCGCCAGACACTTGTTGTCTTATAAAGGCGTTGCCGACCGCAGCGCCGTATTTTGCCTGTTTACGTATTTCAGTATCTGAATACGCATGCCTCTACCAGTTTCTTTGGCGCTTCAGTGTATAGAGTCTGCTTTTAAGTATAGCCGGAGTCCAATTTCTGCCTACCCTAGACTACGGAACTGAAAAGGAAAGAAATTTAGAGCTGATAATACCACGATATTTATGCAATATCGAGCACTAATTTAAATTATCGCTAACAAAGATGGTATTGTAATGGAATTGTTAACAATCTTAAATTAACCTGAACGAATGTTTGAGAGCCAATCTCCTTTTCAGCCACTTCTGTGGCTAACAGGCTCTGCTTATTTTTTGTTGTTTTACCTCAATCGAGTAGAAAGCATAACAGATTGTTACTCCCTTTTCCCTTGTGTACTCTAATTAACATTAGAATTACACTAAACGTTGAATGAAGAGAATAAACATGTTGAAATATTACCTTTATTTTGAGTACTGACAAGATGTACAGGATTAATAGTTTAAACAATCAAACAAGGAAACAGCAGATTTATTTTTTCATTAATTTTGTAATCTACATATGTGCCTATTACATTTTCATTAAAATGTACTTTCTGTAATTGAAGTTATTCTAAGTAATTAATTACGTCTACATTCATTACTAAAACAAGATAATGGAAATGAACGTTCTTAAAACTAAAACATGTAAATGAAATTAATTTTCTACTCTAAAAACATCAAATGAAAGACGTGTAGTATGAGCCTCTGAATCAGTCTAGTGCTAAGTGTTACTTCACGTGTGTAGATGTATGTCCGTTGCTTCTTCCACTATCTTAGTGTAGATGTCATTCAGGTAAGACACAGAAATTGTTTCTGAAAACTAATCAAGCATGGAAACTATGAAGTCTCTACAAAAGATAATAATATCGCACATTACATTTCGCAACTATTATTGCATACTCAGTACACTGTGCTACGACTACCACAGCCTTAATTTCTGTCTTAGCTCATTCGAGTGACGCGAATCTCGTCGTTTCCTTCTTTTCTACATTGCGCTTCAGTCTTTTGAAAAAGATCGAGCTGTTTAAGCCACACCGTAATACCTCCTGCAATGAAAATTTAGTTGCAGCTACGAACATATTGCCTGGATGCCGCTATCTGTATACCATTTCTTTGCTTTACATATTCAAAACCGCCGACACCATTTTACCCCTGGAAGAACGCTCATGGATTTCGTTCTTTGCTTAGATTTCCTCTCCTCTACTTTTCCCCATCGGTGTCGTCCCCATTACGAATTACTTAGCCAGTTTATTGTGGCTGTCGTAAAGTGCACTTTCTGGCTGTTGGACTCACATCCCATCTTTCTAAAATTCACCGCATCTGGGCTATTATGCACTTTCACCATTACTTGCTAACTCATTATTAATACTTTTTCTCCATATTACAGCTTAAGGCTCATTACAAACGTGAACTTTAATATTCCGGTTGCCGTTTATGTTGTAGTTCTGTTCATACAAACACTTTCGATTCAATCAGAAACCATTCCAAAGTGTGTTAAGTGATTTTGTTGAGGACAGGGAGGTCAGACAGTACAATGTATAAAATCAGACAATATGCTTCGTTGTCAGCTGGAGAAAAAAAATATTTTGGAAAACGTAATAGCAAATTCTTCTACTATCTGTGTAACACATTTTCTGTGCCACTGTGCATTCCGAAGTAGCAGCTGCATCATCAGGGCTTTCTTTAGTTTCATATCGGAATTTGACATGGCCATTCGATAAATGGTCCCAAATTAATCTAGTATGATGTTCGTTTTAGCGGTATGTATTAACAGCAACAGTAGAACACGAAGACTAACCGGTAATCCAGCAGTGAGAGTTTGGCCCTGGCCCACACTTACTGCTAACGCCATACAGTAGCGCTGCTCAGTCGATACTGTAGTATAGGCTATTCGTCGTGTTTTACTTTTTTAGTTAATGCATATCGTTAAAACGAACACCATGTTATGCTGATTTGCGACTGCTCTATCGAATATCGAATAGGCATGTAATAATTCTGATTTAAAAATCGTTTTGTTTGTAACAGGAACAAACAGACGCTTTCCATTATAAAGGATATATATTCTTCTGTAATTCTGAATACATTCCACCATAATTTCTTAAACTGCAGTCAAAATTGCACAATAACTCTCACAGATATGCGTATATGACATGCTGACATCGCAGTGAACGTCCATATATAACAAGAGAAAACCCCTATGATGAAGCTGACTGCTACAAGTAATCGGCTTAGTAAAAATGCTACAGACAAGAGACGTTTTTTATTATTAAAGTTTTAATTTATTTCTCTGTTTTAGTTTGGTAAGATTAGCCACTATGGCTACAATTTATTTACCTTTACTGCAGTGGACAGCAGTCCATGTCATACATTTCGTACACTTTATTCTGTGACCATGTTGTCCACAAGATAATCACTTAACGCGCTTGAAAATGATTTGTAATAGTATTAAAACCAGTTGTGGGAGCAGACTTCGACATGAGTGGCAACAGCAGCCTCTGATTATAATAAACATGCAAACAACTGTTCCAGCAGAATATTGGCAGACGAACATACCTATTCCTCACTACTTCATTCTCCCCAGTTTTTGTAATTACTGAGAAATATTTTATTCGACACGCTCATTCCTCATTAAATGTTAGATTTTACAAGCTCCACTAGCAAATTTCAAGCCATTACAAGAAATCTGACTTGGATCATTCGTCCCTAACAAATTAGTCCAAACTGCAAGCAACAACCATCTAGCAGCGTCGAAATAAGGCCCACTACAGAATACAAGCACACGTTCTTATTCTCTTCGTCACAGCTCTGCTCCCAGCCACATATCTACCACTGAAAAGCAGTGGCGAGTGCTGTTATGTTAGTTGTAAAAAATACACATACACATGCACACTTAGTCTCACTGAGGTGGCGTCTGCCTCCACCAACTGCTTCACAACTCGCTGCTTAAACTTGTTTCGGCAGCGTGCTAGCACCACCTGCACACGCTGGCATGTCAAGCTGGCAGACGCTAACTGCTCACGGGGCCACAGCCTTCTAGATGTCTGGATTAGAAGGCGCTGACGAGGCTCACTGCCGCAGCTCCTGGGCCGCTTCCTCCGCATTGTAGCCGCCTCTGGCGCCGGCTCCACCCACCAGAGGGTCTTCAGCACCGGCTCCGTCCTGCTGAAGATCTCCTCCGCCACTGCGCGGCTGCAAAGCACACGTCGTACACCAGACAACAATTTCAGCATACGCGCCAACATTGTTCATAATCAATGGCCGGTTGCAGGCCGAAGCGACCAAAGCGGCCGACTGGAGCGCCAGAGGCACCCAAGAGCATAATTAGCAAGGAAAATTGACAAGTATGAAAGTATACAATAATACTCGCAGAAGCAAAAATATTTCAATAAACATGGACCGCAAATGAGCCGTCTGCGATATAATTGTGAAAGTGTGGTAATAAGCCGCCACTGACTTCGGTATGAAATATTGTTCTAGTTGGTAGTAATTCATAAAGAAACTTTTCGATGTTTCCTCCACGTGTAGAAATTCATTTTGAGTGGTGTATGGCGCCAGGGCCGTCAGAGGGTAGACAGCACAGGCACCCGACTATTGGCAGTGTTGCTGTGGCCGAGCTGGTTAGAAGAATAGGCAACGGTGGGCAATCAGCTGCAGCAAATGGAATCAGCAACATCCTCTGAAAGTCTGGAGGCCAACCCGGCAGCAGCAAAGGAAGCAGTGGATAAACCTGTGGCTGGTCCCGGCGGAGGTTCGAGTCCTCCCTCGGGCATGTGTGTGTGTGTTTGTCCTTAGGATAATTTAGGTTAAGTAGTGTGTAAGCTTAGGGACTGATGACCTTAGCAGTTAAGTCCCATAAGATTTCACAGACATTTGAACATTTTGATAAGCCTACAGTGCATCGCCTGAGGTCAGACTGGCACAGTGACCGAGGTGTGTGTAACGATGGGCTGTATCTGGCTGTGTTGAAGTGTAGTGAGTTGTTGCAAGGGCACAAGCGAATACGTCCTAGACAGAGTGAAAACCTAGGGCCTCAAGCAGCTGGTGTCCTTTGTTACAGTCAACTGGACATCACTACGTTCGGTGGAAAGCATGGTCATTTTGTGGACACAATGGCCAGGTAGAGCGGTTGGCGTCTTTTCCTAGTTGGACAGATACCGATCCTATTGGAGGAAGAGAAAGGGAGTCTACATGTCGAGAGGAACATTGACTATGTGCTTTGGCAGCTGATGGTTGAACCCTAGCGGTTTTGTGATTGATACAATGCACTGTGTTGTGTTCGAGCGGTGCATTAGATGTATGAGGGGCGTTGAATGAGTAATGCGACATATTATTTTCTGAAAGCAGGTTGGTTTTATTCAGGATTAAATTACACCATATTTTCCCCCCTTTTTAGCTACAAATCTCTATATTTCAACATAAATTCCGTTCACTGTGACGGCCTTACGAAATCTTACTGGGAGGGCCTTTGTGCTCGCATGGTATCACTCTACTGGTCGACGTCAGAGCCACCGTCTTGATGCATCGATAACCTCTCCATCATCAACGTACTGCATACGGTGGAGAGCTTCCTTCATGGGGCCAGACAGATTCAAGTTGGAAGGTGCGAGATAACGGGATGCGGGGAGGATGAGAAACAATAGTCCAATGAAGTTTTGTGAGCTCCTCCAGGTCTGGAGACTTGTGCGAGGCCTTGCGTTGCCAAGGAGAAGGAGAAGTTCGATTGCATTACTGTGGAGACGAATACGTTGAAGTCGTTTCTTCAGTTTCCATAGTGTAGCGCAATATGCTTCCGAGCTGATCTTTGCACCATGAGGGAGGAAATCAGAGTAAACCCTTCAGAGTCCCACGGGTGCGGCTTTCAACTTTTTTCGGAGGAGAGGTGGTGTGACGCCACTTCATGGACTGCCGTTTTGTTTCCGGTTAGAAGTGATGAACCCATGTTTCACAGCCTGTGACTATGTACGAGAGAAAATTGTCACGGTCAGCCGTATAACGTGTAAGCAATTCCGCACAGAGGGTCGTTCGTTGCTGTTTATGGTCTTAAGCGGCGAGAAATCATCGGGCACACACCTTTGAGTGTGCAGCGAGGTGCTCGATTGTGATCCGTCGATCCCCTAAAATGCTTGTGTCTGAACGTTCCAGCATTCCAGGAGTCATAACTGTGTGCAGTCGACCGGCGTGCGGGAGATCAAAAACGTTCAAATGTGTGTGAAATCTTATGGGACTTAACTGGTAAGGTCATCAGTCCCTAAGCTTACACACTACTTAACCTAAATTATCCTAATAACAAACACACACACCCATGCCCGAGGGAGGACTCGAACCTCCGCAGGGACCAGCCGCACAGTCCATGACTGCAGTGCCTAAGACAGCTCGGCTAATCCCGCTCGGCGCGCGGGAGATACAACGGGTTTGCGAGACATAGTTGCAATGATGACAAACGACTCGCCAACGACTCACTGTGTTTTTGTTCAGCGCCATGTCTCAATAGACCCTATGCGCCTATGAATATTTGCGATGTTCTGGGTTTCCACCAAAGGAAATTCAATGACCGCACCTCCGTTACAGAGGTCATGCTGAAGGCTACGTATAGCGCTGCCACCTATCGCAACTTCATGAAACTATAGGGGCTGCAGAGGGTATATTCCACGATTTACCACAGGAAATTCCGCTTTTTTTAAACCGAAATTAGCCGGGAAAAAATGTGTTGCATTACTAACTGAACGCTTCTCGCATTTGCTAGGAAACAACGGTTGCACGAAAGTCCATGGTCGTTGTGTAACAAGTTGTAGTTGTTACTTAATGGTGTGCGGGTGTGTGCGCTATGAGAGAGAGCTGCTCAGGTTCCTAAACTACACTATGTGAATAAAAGTATCCGGGAAATTCCGAAAACATACGTTTTTCATATTAGGTGCATTGTACTGCCACCTTCTGCCAGGTACTCCCTATCACTGACCTCAGTAGCCATTAGACACCGCGAGAGAGCAGAATGGGGCGCTCAGCGGAACTCACAGGCTTAGAACGTGGTCAGGTGATTGGGTATCACTGGTGTCATACGTCTGTAAGCGAGATTTCCACATTCCGAAAAAATTCCTAGGTCTACTGTTTCCGATGTGATAGTTAAGTGGAAACGTGAAGGGACACGTACAGCACAAAAGCGTATAGGCCGACCTCGTCTGTTGACTGACAGAGACCACCGAAAGTTGAAGAGGGTAGCAATGTGTAATACGCAGATATCTATCCAGACTATAACACAGGAATTCCTAACTGAATCAGAATCCACTGCAAGTACTATGACAGTTAGGCGGGAGGTGAGAAAACTTAGATTTCATGGTCGAGCGGCTGCTCATAAGCCACACATCACGCCAGTAAATGCCAAACGATGCTTCGCTTGGTGTAAACAGCGTAAACATTGGACGACTGAAGAGTGTAAAAGCGTTGTGTGGAGTGACGAGTCACGGTACACAATGTTGCGATCCGATGGCAGGGTGAGGATATGGCGAATGCCCGCTGAATATCATCTGCCAGCATGTGTATTGCCAACAGTGAAATTCGGAGGAGGTGGTGTTATGGTGTGGTTGTGTTTCATAGAGGGGGCTTGCCCCCCCCCCCCCCTCCCCTGTTGTTTTGCGCGGTACTATCACAGCACAGGCCGAAATTGATGTTTTAAGCAAGATCCTGCTTCCCACTTTTGAAAATAAATTCGAGGATGGCGATTGCATCATTCAACACGATCTAGCACCTGTTCATAATGCACGGCCTGTGGCGAAGTGGTTACACGACAATAACATCCCTATAATGGACTGGCCTGCACAGAGTCTTGACCTGAATCCTATAGAACACCTTTGAGATGTTTTGGAACGCCGACTTCGTGCCAGGCTTCACCGACCGACATCGATACCTCTCCTCAGTGCCGCACTCCGTAAAGAATGGACTACCGTTCCCCAAGAAACCTTCCAGCACTTGATTGAACGTATGCCTGCGAGAGTGGAAGCTGACACCATGGCTAAGGGTAAGCCACCACCATATTGAACTCCAGCATTACCGATGGAGGGCCCCACGAACTTGTAAGTAATTTTCAGCCAGGTGTCCGGAAACTTTTGATCACATAGTGTATATGCTGCTAGCGGCGAGTAAGTGTGCTGAACCGGAAATAATTATTTTAACTTATGTCGTGAGTGTAACTCAGTCGCTGACACAAATTGTACCATGAATTCAATTTGTTAATTATTCTAAGTATATGTTTCCGGTACTGTATAAGAATTTATTAAGACATTTCCATAGGTAGTTTGGTAGAGCGTTAAGTGTATGTTGTGGTAGCTGTCTGGTGACGGTAATAGTAGCGGACCAATATGTAGTTACGTATTATGTATCTGATCCTATCTAAGTCTGAGAGTTATTTTTGTCATCTTATGTTCAATTGCAGAATCTGTCTCCATTATTACGACTGTTGTTGGCCAATGGCCCTGTATTGTTAACTATTAATACTGCATATATCTCAATTGCGTTTATTTTAAGGAAGATATTTTTTGTGTTAATAGTTTTGAGCCCGGGCTAAGGTTCTTTACGGATTACAGAAGTATATTTTCGTTTGATTGAGACTGTATCACTACTCTGTTATCAGATGTGTTTTGACGTTTAGTAAATTAACTGTAAAATTGATCCCCACGTCTCTAAAAGCCTCAGGCCGAACCCAACTGCAGCTAAAATCCTATGCCACATTTTCCCTCTAACTGGACTCAAATTTTACCCGGCCACCGTATCAAGAAAGACAATATATCTTCAGCATACTACGTGTTACATATTACTGTGTACTCGTATCCTTAACAGCAAACATTTGATGTGTCGTCCTCACACGTCAAGGCAGTACTACACCCGTCTCTGTACTGAGTTAGAGAGTCTTTGAAACACCCCGTATCATGTAGTATACCTTCTCAATACTATACCGTTGGCTGCTCCAATTCTTAAACCGTATCAGTGGAACTGTTCTGCACTATAGTTATGAAATTACTGTAGAGAGAAAAATGAAAAGTTTGAGGTCAGGTGACCTTGGAGACCAATTTAGAGGCTGTGTTTGACCTATCCATCTTGGACCAAGAGCAGCAAAATGTGCCTATGCTCCATCATGCATGTGCCACATTCCCTAGCGTTGCGCAAGGGCAAGCCAAGCCATGGGCGATAGTTGAGCGCACTTAGATGCGGACTTAGTCGAATATTTATTTCCTTTTCAAATACATTAGTACTAACTAGGGAACTACGTCATTTCAAGTCAGTGGTAGCACGTAATCGCACGTTAGTAGTTCCCTTGTTAACGACTCGTTTGCGACGCACGTATACGGGAACGTTTTTGCTTCGTTGTCGTATACTTTCACCTCTGTCAGCTTTTCGCTATTAACCCTCGCAACACCGAGATGGAGGAGGGTCCTTTATGCCCACCTTTTGAAAATATTGTAGTCTAGTCAGTTACTTTATATTTTAAAATTTTGAAAAAAATGTATATTATTCGTAATGAATTTTCCTACCAGATTCCACAAATGCTTCAATTTTTTTCGGTTACGCTTAAGCAGATAATTTAGGTTTTAATAGTAGATGTCATACTCAATATCTTCAGGTTCAGGATCTTAATTACGCATCAATATCTCTTTAAGGGGGGTAGGACGTCAAACGGGCGGACTTGGTGCAGGAGAGGCACCACAGGACATTTTAATTTCCACTGTCTATAATTTTACAAATAAATTCATAAAATTTTGTGAGCATGACCACGAAGGATTCGGGATTCACACTCATAGCAGTGGAAGTTCAAAAACGTAACAAAATAAATTTTTTTACATGTGAAATTTCATCATTTTTTCGCTTACTATTGGCTGCGTTTGTTGCTATAGGTACATTTTTATATAACATCGAATATTATAGAATTAAAGTAACTAAAAAAGTATCAGAACCTATCAGAAAACGGGAAGCTTAGTAAAAAAATATTACGATCCAGGGGAACATGAAGCAGGGAACACATCACGTGTTACGTAACTAGCCGGCCGCTGTGGCCGAGCGGTTCTAGGCGCTACAATCTGGAACCGCGCTGCTGCTACGGTCGCAGGTTCGAATCCTGCCTCGGGCATGGATGTGTGTGATGTCCTTAGGTTAGTTAGGTTTAAGTAGTTCTAAGTTCTAGGGGACTGATGACCTCCAATGTTAAGTCCCATAGCGCTCAGAGCCATTTGAACCATTCGGAGGAAGTGAATAACGCGTTGGTCCACCTCTGGCCTTACACAAGCAGTTATTCTGCTTAGCAGTGATTGAGAGAGTTGTTGGATGGTTTACTGGGGGATATTGTGCCAATTTCGGTCCAACTGGCGCGTTAGATTGTCAAAATCTCGAGCTGGTTGGAGAGGGCTGCACATAATATTCCAAACGTTCAACCCGGGGGGGGGGGGGGGGGGAGAGAGAGGTTCAGTGTCGTTGCAGGCCAAGGTAGGGTTTGGGAAGCATTTTAAGAAGAACTAGAAACTGTGGCCATGTGCGGGCGGGCATTATCTTGCTGAAATACAAGCCAGTATGGCTTGCCGTGAAGGGCAACAAAACAGAGCGTAGAATACCCTCGTCGTACCACTGTGCAGTATGGGTGCCACAGATGCCAACCTAAGGGGTCCTGCTATGAAAATAAATGGCACCCCAGACCGTCACTCCTGATTATAGGGCTGTATGGAAGGTGACAGTCAGCCTGGTATCCCACTGCTGCATGGGGCGTCTCAAGACACATCTTCAATATCATTGACTAGAGTAGAATTGTCTTCAGTACTGAATACCCATGACCAAGGAAGTGTGGTGGTCGGGGGCGCCACTTCTTTTCATAGCAGGACCCGTCTAGTTGTCATCTGCGGCACGCTGTATGTAGACGATATTCCACACTCTGTTTTGTTCCCCCTCATGGCTAGCCATTCTGGGCTTACTTTGAGCGAGATAATGCTCGCCCTCACAAGACGAGAGTTTCTATTGCTTATTTTCATGCCTAAAAAAACCCTGGGTTGGCCTGCAAGGTCGCCGGATCTCTCCCCAATTGTGAGCGTTAGGGGCATTACGGGCACGGTCCTCCTACTATCTAGAAATTTTGACGCTCTGAAGCGCGACAGACTTTGACACGATGTATCTCAGGAGAACATCCAACGACTCTGTAAACTAATGCCTAGCCGAATAACTGTTTGCATTAGTGCCAGAAGTGGACCGACGCGTTACTGATTTGCTCAGTTTGAGAAGCTCTTCTTCAATAAATCATCCAATTTTTCTGAAATTGTAATCAAATGGTTCAAATGGCTCTAAGCACTATGGCACTTAACATCTGAGGTAATTAATCCCCTAGACTTAGAACTACGTAAACCTAACTAACCTAATGACATCACACACACACATGCCCGAGGCAGGATTCGAACTTGCGACCGTAGCAGCAGCGCGGGTCCGGACTGAAGCTCCTAGAACCGCTCGGCCACGGCTGCCGGCCTGAAATTGTAATCATTTGTGTGTCTGCGCATGTACATTCGGATAATTCCGCCGTGGGGCTTCGTTTATTTTTATTTATTTTTTTTATTTATTTTTTTATTTAATGTCTTAGGGTGTACCTACTTTTACGTCTGAAGACTTTCAGCTGTTCAAAATGCTATGCTGTATTCCGTTTGAGATAAACTCTTCAGCCCTGTCCCATAGCTGGTCCGATATTCCGTGCGCTCGTATTTTGTTCTTCAGTTGGCAGCATAAAACTGTATCGAACGCCTTCCGGAAAACAAGGAGCACGATATCAACCGGAACGCTGCTATTTACTGCTTTCTGGAACTCGCGGATGAACGATTTTATCGCGATCGATGTTTTCGGATCACATGTTGATTCATACATACGAGGTTTTCGGTCTCCATAAACGTCATAACACTCAAACAAAAAAATATTCGAAAATTCTATAACAGACCGACGTCAGAGATACAGGCCTATAGTTTTGTGCGTCTTTTCGACTTTCGTACGTCTGTTCGACGATCCCTTTTGAAAACGAATATGATGGGTGCTTTTTCCAATCGTTTTCCTTTTTTTTAAAAGAGGGTCTGAGTACGATCGCCGATCCCTATGTCAATGTGACGGTTCTTCTTTTGTTCAAAGCGCAGGTGTAAGCTGCCAGGAAGGCGGTATTTGTTCTCCTTTCCTCTTCGGTGATCTACAATGTGATTCGTTTACAATCGCGACCGACTGCAACGTTAAAGTTTCCCCGCTCTACCACAGTTTATTTTACAATGTATAACAAATACAGGCATTCTAAATGTTTGCTTATTTCATAGCACTTTTTCGTGTGAGCATGTTGGTAATTTCGCATTTTAAACTCTAAACACATTCCTTATACTTACCAGAAATCTTGTTTACGTCACTGGTTAATATGGCACTCTAATTTCTTCAGAACAATAAAATTAAATAGCAACGCCAAATTATTAAAAAAAACTAAACAGGAACGTAGAGATAACAATGTAACATAAACAGCGAAAGCATGTAAACGAAACACGCTGCGCAGCTGCAGTAAAAAGAATGGATCTGAAACCTTCTGGCGAATTAACACTGTGTGCCGAATGGGGCTTCTACCTGGGACCTTTGCCTATAGCGAGCAAGAGCTCCATCGACTGAGCTGTCCAATCATGATTCACGACTCGCACACATAGTTTCGCTTCCGCCAGTATACCTCTCATTTCTTCTAAACTTCGGAGAATTTCAGCCGCATATGTTGCGGGATCGGCACTCCTGGAAGAAAAGAGACAAGGTAATTCCATGACGAAGTTACAGACTTCCAGGGCTGATAGAGTAGGGTAAATGTGTCAATTTGACGTAGGGGGCTCTAGTGCTGAAATGACCGAGTCGAATTTTATAAGCGAAAATCGTTCAGATACCTCTGACAGTGGAATACATGTACAGATACTGTTGTTCAAATTGTAGGGTAGGCAACTTTCAGAGATGGTAGTATGGATCAAAACGAGAAAAAAAAGATCTAGTAATGGGTAACCATAGCCGAACTAGTCCTAATCCACACTTTACAAATAAAATTGTATATGAAACTTTATTTACAGGAACACGACCAGTTTGGTGATGTCAAATCCGTCCTCATGAGTACATTGTTAATGATTCTTGTGGGTAACATCATTTTATTTTGAGAGGATTGAGTTCCCCTCCTTCCGATATAACGGATTTAATGTTTTAGTGACATATGTACACCTGTGAACAAATAAACCTCTTCCAATCGTATATGAACCTTTATTCATAAGAACACTACCAGTTTCGTGATATCAAATGTGTTCTCAGGTGTACATACGTCAGTGCGTGTTATAGGTAACAGCATTTTATTTTGAGAAGGTTGAGCTCCCCTCCTTCCCGTATTACGAACTTAATGTTTTACTGACATTTGTACACCAGAGGACGTGATCTGACAATACGAAACCGGCCCTCTTCCTCTAAACAAAGTTTCATGTACAGCTGGAAGCGGCATGATTGTCAAATATCGAGTCTAGTAAGCATTGGCTCGAAAGTGTATACCTTCTGTCCGCCCCTCGTAGCTGAGTGGTTGCCGGCACGGTAGCTCAACGTGTTCGGTCAGAGAGCTGCTCGCCCTCTGTAATAAAAAAAAACTGAGGAAAGGGAATCAACGATCAACTTAAACGGGTGTTTTGTGACGTCCGCCCAGACCAAACGCAACGAACAATACCGAACGAAATGAAAAAAAAGTGGTCAGTGCGACGGAATGTCATATCTAACGGCCCGGTTTCGATTCCCAGCTGGGTTGGAGATTTTCTCCGCTCAGGGACTGGGTGTTGTTTTGTCCTAATCATCATAATTTCATTAACATCGACACGCAGGTCGCCGAAGTGGCGTCAACTCGAAAGACTTGCACCTGGCGAACGGTCTACCCGTCGGGAGGCCCTAGCCACACTGCATTTACATTTTATTTACCTTAAGAGCTATGAGCACTCGCTTATCTTTGATACTATGAAGCACCCCGCTTCTACTGCAAGCTCTGTCTTTTCCATATTTTCGGAGGAGGTAGTATGGACCAAAACAAGAAGAAAAAATGTGTGTGAAATCTTACGGGACTTAACTGCTAAGGTCATCAGTCCCTAAGCTTACACACTACTTAACCTAAATTATCCTAAGGACAAACACACCCACCCATGCCCGAGGGAGGACTCGAACCTCCGCCGGAACCAGCCGCACAGTCCATGACTGCAGCGCCTTACACCGCTCGGCTAAGACCGCGTGGCAAAACAAGAAGGAAAAGTGCAGTAAATATTGGTTCTAAGATGCATACCTTAAGATCTATGCTCTTGTTCATCTTGGCCGCTGTGAAACGCATCTCTTCTACTACACAAGGGCACATAGCCCTTAACATGTGCCTTTCAGAGGTCATCTTACTCTAGGTTTTTTCTTGGTTTGGTCAATAATATCTTCTCAAAAATATATACACGAAAGAGCTTGCAGTAGAAGAACTGTGCTTCACAGCATCGAAAACGAACAACTTTCATAGTATTTAAGGTTGTAAGGTGTCAGGCAAATCCAACACCTTCCATGAAAACCCTGACATGATAAGCAAATCCAGTAGTATGTCACATAGCTCCGAATAAATCGTGACATTAAATTAACCAAAGTAATACGAGTAACGAGTGAGCAAATGGAATACCACAGACTAACACAAGAATGCCTAAATGCATGTCATACCTTCCCACCGTGAGACAGACGCAGTTCCGAGGGGAGAAACGAGAACAGAAGCTGAGAGCAGAACCGTGTTAAGCTAGAAGGCCCTACGATAAGGGATGGACACCCACGTCGCCAGCTAACCGACAGGACCACCCCCCAGCCCATGTTAAAAGCTAGAGCCCTCCAGAAGAACAGTATAGATCGTACGATAACACTAAAAGGGCCACACCAGCCGCAAGTTTTAGCGTGAGACTTTTTCGCGTCTCTGTTACGTCAGGACCACCCCCCAGACCATGTTAAAAGATAGAGCCCTCCAGAAGAACAGTATAGATCTTATGATAACACTAAAAGGGCCACACCAGCTGCAAGTTTTAGCGTGAGACTTTTTCGCGTCTCTGTTACGTTGCAAACTTTAAAAACATTGCCCCACCACGAAAAGTATAACGTTTCTCATTGGATAGACAGAATTTTTGTAGGCGGAGCTTAAGGTTAACATTGAGACCCTGATTGGTCAGATGAAAACACAGCCAGATAGTTTTTTTTAAATCAACTTCGGTAAATTGTAGTAACGAGAAGCTAGGAAAGAGTTGCTTCCGAGATGGCGAGGTGAGCGGAGCTGTGCTGCCCACCACCCCCTGACGAACACCGACAAGGCAATGAACGCACGTGATGCCGCATTTTTGAGCGCATAAGGCTTCACTCAGAACTGCAGAAGTCTCATCTGTTACGTCCCCTTTTTACGTAATACTAGTGTCGATCGTCAATTGAAGGTCATGGTATTCACATTATCTACGTAAGTTAAAATCTGAAACGTGATGATTTTTCTGTCATATAAGTATTGAAAAGCCACATCAGCCACTGTAATTTACGACAAGTTAGATAAGTAATTAAAGATAACTGAGGGTCACTGTAGACCATTTTGATAGTTTTCTCTTTTGTGAAAGATTATAGATGTGATATGGCATAGGTCATCCTTCGATCCATTGCAGACTTGGAAACCCATTCAGGGAATATTCGTTCACATTTTTGTTGAATGCAGTTGGTTTTTACCATCCTGTATTAAAACATTTCCTTTTATCAATAGTGCAATTTATAAACAATGTTTTCTGAGTAGAATAAAATTTCCAATGGTAAACTTAACTGCTTTTTCGACGTTATTTTACCAGCTAACTAAAAATAGGAAAGCCCTGAACCCCTTCCACTAAATTTAGTTAGTATTAAGATTCTTTTGGCCGGCCGAAGTGGCCGTGCGGTTAAAGGCGCTGCAGTCTGGAACCACAAGACTGCTACGGTCGCAGGTTCGAATCCTGCCTCGGGTATGGATGTTTGTGATGTCCTCAGGTTAGTTAGGTTTAACTAGTTCTAAGTTCTAGGGGCCCAATGACCACAGCAGTTGAGTCCCATAGTGCTCAGAGCCATTTGAACCATTTTTTTAAGATTCTTTTACAGGTTGTGCAGTGGAGCTGACGCTGAAATCATTAAGTATTTGGTTATGTCATCGCTAGTCTCACTGAACTCTTCTGAAGTCTACATGTCATGTGTGGTCTGGCATCTCCTTACCAGCAACAGGTCCCAGGTTCAAACTAGTCAACTCAACAAAAAAAAAAAAAAAAAAAAAAAAAAAAAAAAAAAAAAAAAAAAAAAAACGCTCACACTGTTTCTTGTTCTGGTCTATGCTGCCAGCTCTGCAAGCTGCCTATTCCACAATCTTAGCAACAACGGAATGGTACATGTATTCCACTGTCAGAAGTATCAGTATAATTTCACCTGTAAATTTCGGTTCTGTCATTTACGGACCACGGTCCCTTGCCTGAGAGTGATACATTTGCCCTTCTCCAACATTCCTGAAACTTTGTAACATCACTGAATCATGTGCCTTGCTGCGGTACTCCCGATCGATTCTCGGCCGTTGGGCCTCCGAGTGGTGTTTCTTTCTCCGCTGCGGGGCGCCTCCTGGCGGCGGGTGGCGCCGCCTCTGCCCGGTGGAGTGTGCGCGGGCAGTCAAGTTTGGGCGCGAGCGGCGCGAGTATTGCCTCTTGTGGGCCCCTCCGCGCTGTCGCTGGCCGGGGCTGGTGTTACCTGCTGCTGCCCGGGACGGTGGTGGGAGTCGTCGCCTGATTACCAGCTTTCCTGCCCTGTCCGACTGCGCCTTGCTGATGTCTGGGTGACGATACTCGTGCTGGATCATCTTTCTCGTGGCGATCTCCCTGGACCGCGCCTTGGCAGGAGCTTGAGGCTGTGCTGTTCCCGGATATAGTTTACAGGGGAGTACTTTTCCGTCCTCGGAAGTTTGGTGCTGTTTGTGTGTTTCAGCGTGCTATGGCTAAGAAGATTATCTTCGTTGTTATGATTGTGTCGGAAACGTGGGCAGACCCCAGTGTTCGTGTTTCTCGGCATTCTGTGGGGTGATGTACCTTACTTAGTGTGCTTTTCTTGACGTTCTATTGTGCCGTTGCAGAACTTTGTTAAATGTTTTGGAATTTATGGGATTCTGTGTGTTTGTCTTGGGTTCCTGCTGGCCTGTGCCCGTACGCCGTACGATTACCCGTTTCCTCGCCCGGGCGTCGTACGTAAAGTTTAAGGTGAGTGAATTTTGGTAGTTCCAGTCCAGCGGTTCGGTGGGCCCCGTGACGAATTGTTTTTTTTTTCTTTTTTTTTCATTTTTTGCACCCTGCCTGTCCTACCTCCCTGGCTTAAGGTTGGCTCCTCTGTGCCCCCTTGCGCGAGTGTGTATGTGGGCGACGGTGATCGTTTCCTGACTTGTTTACCGTTTCTTGCCTAATTCTCTGCACAGACTGCCGAATCTGTAATTTGGTCTATGCCATGTTAAGCCATATTTGTGGAGAGTTGTTATTTAAATTTCATTGTCTTCCCAGCTTGCCCTTTGCTACTGTATTAAAAGTGTTTGTTGTTTTGATTAATCGCAGCTGCTTGCCTTGAAGAACTAAAGCTGATTTTGAAAGATTGAGAATTAGTGTAACTGTTCACTCCAATAAAGCCACCCTGTTAAAAGAAAAATTTTGTTGCTGCAATTTGTTTCCCCCTTGTTCCCCTTCCACCGCGCAAATCACATGAATAAAGCAGAAATGGGGGGGGGGGGGGGTAGGAGTGAAGCTGTGAGTAGGGGGCGTGAGTCTTGCTCGAATCGGTAATTGGGTAGAGCTCTTACCCGCGAAAGGAGAAGGTCCCAGGTACGCAGTCTTAATCTGCCAGGAAGTTTAAGATAAATTCAGATTGGAAATTCATTATGAAACTGGCTAGACGGTTAAAAGATAGAAACAGTCATGTAGTATTTTATAAACAAGGTGATTAGTCACGATATATCAAGTACCGGCCACTAAACTTCGCCGAGAGTGACGCAACGCCGACCTGTGAACGCGATTTCCCCGGCAAAGATAGTGAAGTTTGTTCTTGCTTACCTCCGTCTGCGGTAGGGAAGACTGCTGAGCTAGTGGTCTATCCACCGTGGTCAGCGGGATGTGCATGTCTCCAGTAGCGGTGCGTTCCAGGGTCGATGTGGATACGAGACCTCCTCCAGACGACTGCGTGTCCCCTCCAGTGGCCGTTCCAGCGCTGCCGTTTGGAGCAGCGGAGAACTTCTGCACACGGTTGGTGGCTTCGCCTCCTCGTGTAGATGCCAGCGGATGGCTACACCCAGTAGCCTGAGTTGGCCCAGAGGTCACAGAGCGCCCAAACGGTTGTTCGCACGGCAGCTCATCTTTCATCAAACCGACCGGCTTTGGCGTCCGCTCCGGAGGCGACTTGTCGCGTTTCTGCTCAGTGGAATCGGGGAGCGCTTCCCATCTCGTCTCTGATGTTCCAGCCGGCAGGGCAGCTAAACGAGAAGGCGGTCTGGCAGGAGGATTGCTCATTAACTCGCTGAATAGACGGATGAGTATTGCCTCATACATGCAACTCTCGAAAATCTCATCAGGGTCGTTCTCAGTGATTGAGGAAATTAGGACGCTTCGTGGGATGGGAGATGGGGCGGGCTGAGGTGCGACTGGATGCTCCACAGAAGCGGGCGCCCCTTGCCCACACTGTGCCCCAGAATAAGCCACACTTGGCACTTGCGGAGGAGGTCGAACCGCAACGTTTTGCTGCAGGGAAGCGCAAACGTTGGACCGTGGCTGAGACCTATGAGCGTCTGTGTTCTCCTTGCGACGTGAAGGCAACTCCCAGAAGGTCTCTGGAATATACGATTCACCCTTCATGTCGAACCAACACAGTGGACGCATGAGAGTATGTCCGTGGCGTGGTTCCGTGATGTTGCGGTCGGCACGGGAATGACTGAAGGCTTTCTTTACTGTCTTCACCCTACTGAGGGATGCTGCGTTACTTCCGTCCGGACCAAGCAGTTTCGCTACAGGTTTAGTACCCTCGTCACCTGGAGCTCCATGCTTGCGGCGAAGATGTCTGTTCTGGCACGTTTTCAGAATGTCGCTCAGACACTGCGTCGCGTATTTCCTCCACGTCTGATAGGCCAGTGGCTTTCTGGAAACAATGCGATCTCGTTGACGTGGTATTCTGTAAGGCTGCAGGTCTCGGTATTTTCGTTCCGGCGTAATTCCAGAGTGAATCCGGTTGACGCAGGGAGTGGGTGACGACTCGGGTGGCAGCGGTGTGTCCGGACGTTGCAACACTGCCCCGGGGTTTGGAGGCGGTGCCAAGTCACCAAATGACATTCGCGGAAATAAATCAGGTTCGCAACTGAGGAGTAGTGGTTTTTCACCATCGAAGGGGACGCCCGCGAGTTGGAAGGCGTAAGTGTGGTCGAATGGTACGGGGACCGTCCCCACAGCCCTAGCCGATCCGCACCGTAGCTGAGACCTGTTGCAATTCAAGAGCGCGCTTCTCTGGGCCGGTAAGCGATACGGACTCCATCGCCGCCTGGCGCGGGACGTATCCCGCACAATGTGGTGCATTCTCGGAGAACTAAGCAGCCGCTGAAGAGTGGGGAAGATCTGTTTTGCGAAACGTCGTTCCCTCCCCAAGTTGAGCACGGCGACAGGAAGCTGCGACACTGGTCGAGCTGGCAACGGCGAATCTGCGGAAAAGTAAGCAACACAATGAGCTCTCATCTGCCTGCTCAAACACAAAAGTTTATCACACATATTTGGAGAGCGGTAGCATCGTCTATGCAAAATTTAAGGGCAGTGCATTTACAGAGCTACCGTTTGTATTCAGGTGATTCATGTAGAGAGGTTTCCGAAGTGATTATGGGCACACGATGGGTATTAACAAACTTTGGAAGCAGAATGGTAGTAGTAGCTAGACGCATAGAACTTTCCATTTCGGAAATCGTTAGGGAGATCCAAGACTGTGCCGAGAATGCCACATTTCAGGCATAACCTGTCACCACGGACAACGCAGTGGCCGACGATGTTCACGTAACGACCGAGAGCAGCGGTGTTTTGCGTAGAAAAAAAATGGTTCAAATGGCTCTGAGCACTAGAGACTTAACAGCTGAGGTCATCAGTCCCCTAGAACGTAGAACTACTTAAACCTAACTAACCTAAGGACATCACACACATCCATGCCCGAGGCAGGATTCGAACCTGCGACCGCAGCGGTCACGCGGTTCCAGACTGAAGCGCCTAGAACCGCACGGCCACACCGGTCGGCGTTTGCGTGGAGTTTCAGTGCTAACAGACAAGCAGCACTGCGTGAAACAACCGCAGAAATCAATGTGGGATGTACGACGAACAAATCCATTATGACAAAAAAAAATGGCTCTGAGCACTATGGGACTCAACTGCTGTGGTCATAAGTCCCCTAGAACTTAGAACTACTTAAACCTAACTAACCTAAGGACAGCACACAACATCCAGCCATCACGAGGCAGAGAAAATCCCTGACCCCGCCGGGAATCGAACCCGGGAACCCGGGCGTGGGAAGCGAGAACGCTACCGCACGACCACGAGATGCGGGCTCCCATTATGACAATGAGGCGAAATTCGGCGTTAATGGGCTATGGCAGCAGACGACCGACGCGAGTGCTTTTGGTAACAGCACGACATCGTCTGCAGCGCCTCTCCTGGACTCGTGACCATATACGTTGGACCCTAGATACTGGAAAATTGTGGCCTGGTCATATGAGTACCGATTTCAGTTGGTAAGAGCTGGTGGCAGGGTGCACACCACACGAAGCCGTGGACCAAAATTGTCAACAAAGCACGCTGCTAGCAGGTGGTGGCTCCTTAATGGTATGGGCTGTGTTTACATGGAATGGACTAGGTCCTCTAGTGCAACTGAAACGATCATTGACTAAAAATGGTTATGTTCGGCTACCTGGAAACCATTTTTAGCTCTTCATGGACTTGATGTTCCCAGACAACGACGGAATTTTTGCGGATGACAATGCGCCATGTCACCAGGCCACAATTGTTCTCGACTGGCTTGAATAACGTTCTGGGCAATTCGAGTGAATGATTTGGTCACTCATACCGCCATATATAAAACCTGTCTAACATTTATGCGACGTAATCGAGATGTCAGTTCGTGCACGAAATCCTACACGCGGAACACTTTTGCAATTCCGGACGGCTATATAGACAGCACCGCTCAATATTCGTACAGGGGACTTCCAGTGACTTGTTGAGTTTATACCACGTCGACACGATATTAGGAGGCATCCCATAACTTTTATCACCTACACGCGGAACACTTTTGCAATTCCGGACGGCTATATAGACAGCACCGCTCAATATTCGTACAGGGGACTTCCAGTGACTTGTTGAGTTTATACCACGTCGACACGATATTAGGAGGCATCCCATAACTTTTATCACCTCAGTGTATAAAAATAATTGTATGTATGTACGTTCCACACATTCTCCAATGTCCCTGGCTCGATTTAAGCTCAACTTGATACACATATCACTTACCATCTGGTAAAAATCTGGGTTAAGAACCACCTAGCCCCCGTAGGGTAAGGGGTAGATTGGTAGGGGACTGACACAGAAGCATAGATCAAGAATGCCTGAAGGATTTCAATCAAATTTTGTAAATACGTGACTCACTATTTGTCTAAAAGTACTGTGGGGTGTAACATATCCCTACCAGCACTAGAGAGGCTTCGATATGGGACAATATTCGATAACGACTGACATTGGTATCGAATTAATAGATTTCAGGATCGTTACACTCCTTGGAGACAGTTCTGATAATGTTGCAACCTTAGGGGTGATAGTAGCAGGCGAGCGCGGTGTGTGACTTGTCAGCATATACAGGGTGTTACAAAAAGGTACGGCCAAACTTTCAGGAAACATTACTCACACACAAAGAAAGAAAATATGTTATGTGGACATGTGTCCGGAAACGCTTACTTTCCTTGTTAGAGCTTATTTTATTACTTCTCTTCAAATCACATTAATCATGGAATGGAAACACACAGCAACACAACGTACCAGCGTGACTTCAAACACTTTGTTACAGGAAATGTTCAAAACGTCCTCCGTTAGCGAGGATACATGCACCCACCCTCCGTCGCATGGAATCCCTGATGCGCTAGTGCAGCCCTGGAGAATGGCGTATTGTATCACAGCCGTCCACAATACGAGCACGAAGGGTCTCTACATTTGGTACCGGGATTGCGTAGACAACAGCTTTCAAATGTCCCCATAAACGAAAGCCATTGGGTTGAGGTCAGGAGAGCGTGGAGGCCATGGAATTGGTCCGCCTCTACCAATCCATCGGTCACCGAATCTGTTGTTGAGAAGCGTACGAACACTTCGACTGAAATGTGCAGGAGCTCCATCGTGCGTGAACCACATGCTGTGTCGTACTTGTAAAGGCACATGTCCTAGCAGCACAGGTAGAGTATCCCGTATAAAATCATGATAAGGTGCTCCATTGAGCGTAGGTGGAAGAACGTGGGGCCCAATCAAGACATCACCAACAATGCCTGCCCAAACGTTCACAGAAAATCTGTGTTCATGACGTGATTGCACAGTTTCGTGCGGATTCTTGTCAGCCCACACATGTTGATTGTGAAAATTACAATTTGATCACGTTGGAATGAAGCCTCATCCCTAAAGAGAACATTTGCACTGAAATGAGGATTAACACATTGTTGGATGAACCATTCGCAGAAGTGTACCCGTGGAGGTCAATCAGCTGCTGATAGTGCCTGCACACGCTGTGCATGGTACGGAAACAACTGGTTCTCCCGTAGCACTCTCCATACAGTGACGTGGTCAACGTTACCTTGTACAGCAGCAACTTCTCTGACGCTGACACTAGGGTTATCGTCAACTGCACGAAGAATTTCCTCGTCCATTGCGGTGTCCTCGTCTATCTAGGTCATCCCCAGTCGCGAGTCATAGGGTGGAATGTTCCGTGCTCCCTAAGACGCCGATCAATTGCTTCTAACGTCTTCCTGTCGGGACACCTTCGTTCTGGAAATCTGTCTCGATACAAACGTACCGCGCCACGGCTATTGCCCCGTGCTAATCCATACATCAAATGGGCATCCGCCAACTCCGCATTTGTAAACATTGCACTGACTGCAAAACCATGTTCGTGGTGAACACTAACCTGTTGATGCTGCGTACTGATGTGCTTGATGCTAGTACTGTAGAGCAATGAGTCGCATGTAAACACAAGCACCGAAGTCAACATTATCTTCCTTCAATTGAGGCAACTGGCGGTGGATCGAGGAAGTACAGTACATACTGACGAAAATAAAATGAGCTCTAACATGGAAATTAAGCGTTCCCGGACACATGTCCACATAACATCCTTTCTTTATTTGTGTGTGAGGAATGTTTCATGAAAGTTTGGCCGTACCTTTTTGTAACACCCTGTATATGTAACGCCTGAAGCTATTTCTACCAACCTTGCCACACCTACCACCAAATGCTATCTGCAAAAAAACTGCTATGACAGCAAGACAACCCTAGCACCATTGTGGCTGAGGGTGGGTGTGGAAAGGTGTGACACGACCTGTTCGTATTTCTGTCCTATATTTAGTTGACTGGAAATATACAAAAGTATTTCTCTTATTTGTGTTGTTCATTGCACCAACCAGGTCACGAGACTGAGCACTGCAGCGAGTCAACAATTTTTGCACCGTGTTTCGGATCTAAATAGCATGCCACAAATACATTTAATGTGCTCTTTAAATTCGCCCGGTGTAGAAAAGTGAAGAATCAGATAGTACCCAGTGACAGTCCTTTTTTTAGAAACGACAACCACTGTTGTTTATATGCCTAAAACGAAACTGAAGGCAAAAATAAGAAAGCGGAACCATTACTAAGAAACAGAAAAGATTATTAACAACGCTATTGACCTGTCATCATAAACCAGACTGGAGAACGTGACCCTCGCTTGCAAGGAAATCTGTTAAATACCTGTAAATTATACAAATCTGTGAAATATATGTAACGTATACATACGCGGGCGAACCGCGAGCAAGAGACTAGTAACGTACGTGTATGAACGGAACTGGTAGGAAGGCAACTACCAGCAGTAACTGTCATGTCGTATGGGAATCTATTCTAGTTGAGATTCAGCAAGAATCACTAATCACGTAGTAAGGTGAAAAATAGTTTTCGACTTAGTTAAAGATAGACTTTGGTATTCTAAATCTTCTAGCATCTGCCGTCTCAGAAAAAAAAACAAAGCGTAGCTGTAGTCAACAGACACTGTATGAAACAAGACTCAGGCTGTTGACGAGTCATTTGGCCCAGTAAAGGAACAGCGATGCGAAGTGGCCACAGGAGTACCCGAGAACAAAGCGGAGAATCTGTGGTTCTCAGTGACAGAGGTAAGTGATGTGCCCTGGCCCATTACCATCCCTACTGGGGCAAGCCAGATATTTTTGTATCAGATAGCATGGCACAGAACGTACAGAAAAACCAGAGATACTAAATACAATCCAATAACGTTAAGTGTCATGCGCATCTCACGAGGAAACATCACCAAATCGACCTTATATTTTAAGGAGAAAAAATCATACTTGCAAGGTATCAGTCCCAGAGACATATTCCGAGCGTAAATTTGGCCCGTGATTCTCATAAGAACGCCGGTATGATCTTCTGAAAACACAGCTTTTGAACTTCGCAAGCATTGGCTCTTTGCCACTCGCTCCGCCCCACTGCCGCTGCCTACTGCCCCATCGCCAAGTACTGTGCAGCGGAGCGACAACCATAGCCCCCCTATTTGCGGGATGTTTAAGACGATTGGGAGGAGGCTGGAGGTGGATACATCTGCGCATCGTGTTTTGAAGTCATGCTCGAGAACACATGTTATTCTACAGGAAAAATAAAACATAATTTGAGTACGTGTTATGTCAACCCCACACGTATGTACGTTCAGTATTATTTTAACACTATCGTATTGATATTCTCCAGCTACATATAAGCCGCAAAATCGATACCAATAAACGTAAGCAACTGAATAATTACTACGAAATGAAGCTAATGATTTTCGATTTACAATTTAATAGTGGCAATCACTTTAAAGAGCGTTATCCTGCAAATATATTTCATTCTAACAGTGCCGGCTTAAGAATCCAAGGAAAATAACTCACATAGCGATGTTAATAATTAAATAGCGCGACACTATTTCTTAATGACACACTCATTCGTTTTATTAATTTTTACGGCGTTTGTCAATCGCAGCATAAAAATGTTCGAAGTAAGGCTATCTCTGGCACCAGATACAGGTTAAAAACGGCTTACTTTGCCACAAAGAACATAGCATTCTATCAATGTCAAACAGTATTTAGAAAAACGTCTTACTCACTCCATTGTACAGTACTTCGTGCTCGGACATTAAGCGACTGCACTGAGGTGGAGCGAGTTACAAGCCTGTGCCCGCATGTTTATAAGCTGTACTTTGAGAAGGTCATATCACCGTATAGTCAAAATTATGGCCCAAATTTTCGGGCGAGATCTGTTACTGCGACTGATATCTTGAAAATGTGCAGGTTTCCCTTAAAAAAGGGTCAAACTGATGATGCTTCCTTGTCAGTCTATAGTAAAGAGAAATCGAGTGTAATAATACAAAACAACATGCAACTTAACTCTACTCTGCAGTTCAGCAACGTAAACATTATCAAAAATAATCATAGTAAACATATATCACTTTTAGCATACATTTTACTGGTAGTACTTAGTGTAATAAAATCAAGATAGTAATAAAGTCTACTAACATATGCAGTAACGGAAAATGTTGTCTTAGTACAAATTTTTAATCGTCACTTCAGCCTGCATATACATATCGTAGCTGTTTAAGACCTGAAAAGGTGTCTGGAGCCATACAGTTTCATTTGATCATACTCGGTGGCTTCACACACCATGACACCGGCAGTGACACTGCAGTCTCTCTCCAAAACATTGTAAGGATGATACGACCGCCTGATGGGATACCAGTTCGATTTTACACAGAGTACGCGAAGTAACTTGCCCCCCCCCCCCCCCCTTCTTGCAGCGGTGTACCATAGGTCTCTACAAGAGCGTAGCGTTCCAAAGGATTGGAAAAGGGCACAGGTCATCCCCGTTTTTAAGAAGGGACGTCGAACAGATGTGCAGAACTATAGACCTATATCTCTAACGTCGATCAGTTGTAGAATTTTGGAACACGTATTATGTTCGAGCATAATGACTTTTCTGGAGACTACTCTGTAGGAATCAGCATGGGTTTCGAAAAAGACGATCGTGTGAAACCTAGATCGCGCTATTCGTCCACGAGACTCAGAGGGCCATAGACACGGGTTCCCAGGTAGATGCTGTGTTTCTTGACTTCCGCAAGGCGTTTGATACAGTTCCCCACAGTCGTTTAATGAACAAAGTAAGAGCATATGGACTATCAGACCAGTTGTGTGATTGGATTGAAGAGTTCCTAGGTAACAGAACGCTGCATGTCATTCTCAGTGGAGAGAAGTCTTCCGAAGTAAGAGTGATTTCAGGGGTGCCACAGTGGAGTGTCGTAGGACCGTTGCTATTCACAATATACATAAGTGACCTTGTAGATAACATCGGAGGCTTTTTGCGGATGATGCTCTAGTATATCGAAGGGTTGTAACAATGGAAAATTGTACTGAAATGCAGAAGGATCTGCAACAATTTGACGCATGGTGCAGGGAATGGCAATTGAATCTCAATGTAGACAAGTGTAATGCGCTGCGAATACATAGAAAGACAGATCCTTTATCATTTAGCTACAATAGAGTAGGTCATGAAATGGAAGCAGTTAATTCCATAAATTATCAGGGAGTAGGCATTAGGAGTGATTTAAAATGGAATGACCATATAAAGTTGATCGTCGGTAAAGCAGATGCCAGACTGAGATTCATTGGAAGAATCCTAAGGAAATGCAATCTGAAAACAAAGGAAGCAGGTTACAGTACACTTGTTCGCCCACTGCTTGAATACTGCTCACCTGTGTGGGATCCGTATCAGATAGGGTTGATAGAAGAGATAGAGAAGATCCAACGGAGAGCAGTGCGCTTCGTTACAGGATCATTTAGTATTCTCGAAAGCGTTACGGAGATGATAGATAAACTCCAGTGGAAGACTCTGCAAGAGAGACGCTCAGTAGCTCGGTATGGGCTTTCGTTGAAGTTTTGAGAACATACCTTCACCGAGGAGTCTAGCAGTATATTGCTCCCTCCTACGTATATCTCGCGAAGAGACCATGAGGATAAAATCAGAGAAATTAGAGCCCACATTATTGTGTGTTCTTGTTTCCTAACATGTTGTGCGTCCTGAAGAATCTCCTGATTTTGGATGTATCTAATCTAAACGAAACTACAACTGCTCTCTTTTAAATTTTCAAAACTCACTGATAGCCAGCGCAAGAATGGCAGCAGTAGCTTTTCTGTCGCGAACAAAACCTTAAAACTTAGACCGAAAAACAACAATGTTCTACATTTTAGAAGTTTGGTAATTAATTTCGTCCACGTTTCATTTGTTCGTGTTTCCATGAATATGATTCCGTTGATGTGGAAATAATACCGAATTACTCTATTATGGAACGTAATTTGACAATGTAGATTCATTAGATGAGTTCGTGAAAAAGTACTGTCGGTATCAATAACAACTCTTGAATGGCTTGAAAGTATCTGTGATTTTCAAGTAACATATGTGTACGTCAAACGGTGATTGTACTTTCTTTTTAATCTAATGTTAGTGAAAGTTTAAATGCTCTGAAAACACACAAACTGTCGGATGTGAAGTCGCGAAACCTGTCTGCTAAATGATCTTTGGGTGTCAACAAATCGTATACATTAAAGTACATAAGTAGCTTAACATAAAATTCCTCGTACACAATGTAAAACATTTATCGCAAAAGATAGGAAAATATATATTTTGTCAGTGTATAATTCTATTCCTGTTTTGTGCTGAACCACAATTATGTCTATCGAAATTCTTTGGCTACTTCTTTTACACCTGAGGTTCAATGTTCGATCATTGATCTGGTTGTATGGACCATGAAGAAAGTGTACAGTCAGTCTTCGCGGCGAAATTGTTGAGATTTAGCTCCACCATTTTGTTTACACAATTTCTAGATGAATCGGTTTTTCTTTTTTTATTTTGTCATCTCCGTCGCCCAACATTTCGCACCCTTAACAGTTATAAGAGTTTTACTTATACAGGGTGTTCCCAAATTCCCGTTACAAACTTCTAAGACTCGTAGAGGGGAGTGAGTACATAATATTTTGATTAGGAGCCTTTGTCCAGAAACATATCCTTTCCATTCTACGACGGTTTCAGTTCAGATATGTAACGCGTCCATGTTTGCTGAGGGAAAGAGAAAAGTTGCCTATCCTGGTATGCAATAAGGAAGACAGGATGGCGTGTACGTCAGACGGTTGCCTGTATGGACAACTTCTTGTGGGGTCGTATGCAAATTTTAATTTACGAGACTCCTGTAGGGACTGAGGGAGATCGACTGGCACGAGTTCTGGTCGCTGCTCCAGAAACTGAAGACACTCCAGGTGGGATGGAGAGTTTGTACTAGAACATACTTCGTAGATACAATGTCTGTAACAACGTTGGTGGTCGCCATATTGAGCCTCTGTTGTAATACATCAGTTCCGTTTTTTAATTACAGTATGATGGGTTCTTTTTTGTTTTGGAATAATGTAAACACACTCTAATGGTTAAATAATAATACAAATAGATGTACGTCAGTGATAAATGGATGTTTCATTATGTTACCTTTCGAATTGTTAACTAATAATTGTACTGCGTCACGCCTAATTCAATTCCTCAAGCAGAGGTGGATGAGTTAAACATGTGAAATGGAACCGTTGTAGAACGGAAATGGTACGTTTCCGGACATGGGTTCTTACTCAAAATATTATGTACTCACTCCTCTCTACAAGTCCTAGAAATTTGTAGTGGGAATTTGCAAACACCCTGCAAAATTATTTTTATGCAGTCACTTGTCTGTTTACAGAATCGTTTAGCAGTTTCAAGCACTTAAAATGAATGATGGCTGAAAAAAAAATGCTGTGAAGGTTAGAGATTGGGTAGTTAGCGACAGAGGAATATCTGAAATAAGACACATCTTCTCTTCTAAATTCCAGAAGAAATAGAAATTTAGAAGAGCATTAACAGCTGCCAAAGAACAATCTTAAATATTTTCATTCATATGATGCCTTGCAACTTTCACAATGTATTGTAATATAAATCTACATCTACATACATACTCCGCAATCCGCCATACGGTGGATGACGGAGGGTACCTCGTAGCACAACTAGCATCTTCTCTCCCTGTTCCACTCCAAAACAGAACGGGGGGAAAATTACTGCCTATATGCATCTGTACGAGCCCTAATCTCTCTTATCTTATCTATGTGGTCTTTCCGCGAAATATAAGTTGGCGGCAGTAAAATTGTACTCCAGTCAGCCTCAAATGCCGGTTCTCTAAATTTCCTCAGTAGCGATCCATGAAAAGAACGCTTCCTTTCCTCTAGAGACTCCCACCCGAGTTCCTGAAGCATTTCCGTAACACTCGAGTGATGATCAAACATACCAGTAACAAATCTAGCAGCCCGCCTCTGAATTGCTTCTATGTCGTCCCTCAATCTGACCTGATAAGGATCCCAAACGCTCGAGCAGTACTGAAGAACAGGTCGTATTAGTGTTTTATAAGCGGTCTCCTTTACAGATGAACCACATCTTCCCAAAATTCTACCAATGAACCGAAGACGACTATCGGCCTTCCCCACAACTGTCATTACATGCTTGTCCGACTTCATATCGCTCTGCAATGTTACGCCCAAATATTTAATCGACGTGATTGTCTCAAGCGCTACACTACTAATAGAGTATTCAAACATTACGGGATTCTTTTTCCTATTCATCTGCATTAACTTACATTTATCTATATTTAGAGTTAGCTGCCATTCTTTACACCAATCACAAAACATGTCCAAGTCATTTTGTATCCTCCTACAGTCACTCAACGACGACACCTTCCCGTACACCACAGCATCATCAGCAAACAGCCGCACATTGCTATCCACCCTATCCAAAAGATCATTTATGTAGATTGAAAACAACAGCGGACCTACCACACTTCCCTGGGGTACTCCAGATGATACCCTCACCTCCGATAAACACTCACCATCAAGGACAACGTACTCGGTTCTATTACTTAAGTCAAGGAATATGGCATCCGTCTGATACCCTTCATCCATGGTTCGCAAGATATCATATGAAAAAAGGGCTAGTTGCGTTGCGCAGGAGCGATGCTTTCTAAAGCCGTGCCGATGCATGGACAGCAACTTCTCTGTCTCAATGAAATTCATTATATTCGAACTGAGAATATGTTCGAGAATGCTGCAACAAACCGATGTTAAGGATATTGGTCTGTAATTTTGAGGATCCGTCCTTCTACTCTTCTTATATACAGGCGTCACCCGCGCTTTTTTCCAATCGCTCGGTATTTTACGTTGGGCAAGAGATTCGCGATAAATGAAAGCCAATGCAGTAGAGTACTCCCTGTAAATTAATGTCTAGTACAAATTTTCGAAATAGCTATATATTTAAATGGTCACAATTTCATGAACTGTTTGTGAGTGTCAAATTATCTGGTGATTCTGGTGATTCCGGACCACTTACTCGCCGGCAGGAGTGGCCGAGCGGTTCTAGGCGCTACAGTCTGGAACCGCGCGACCGCTACGGTCGCAGGTTCGAATCCTGCCTCGGGCATGGATGTGTGTGATGTCCTTAGGTTAGTTAGGTTTAAGTAGTTCTAAGTTCTAGGGGACTGATGACCACTGGAGTTAAGTCCCATAGTGCTCAGAGCCATTTGAACCATTTGAACCACTTACTCCAGCCATGATCCGGTGGTTCATTAGTTGAGACGTAAGTGGGCGGGCGGGGGTAGAGTGCAAAAAATGAATAACCGTACATAGCTACATAATTAAGGATCTAAATAAAAGGTAACGCTCACCGGTGTCCATGCGATAGTTTGCGGGGGGGGGGGGGGGGGGGTTAGGGGTGGAGGGAGGTGGGTGGCGGGGGGGGGGGGGAAGAGGTTAATACTTGATGAATGGAGTACTTTTAATATTTTGGAAAACGAGTGGCGACTTGTAAGTAACCAAAAAAATGTTCCAGTCCCACCCTGTTAAGAACCTACGTAATTCCGATTCTTACATCATTTTCTTGAAAGACAAACACTTGACCACACTATATTTCTCCCGTTCACTAAGACCTCTGGGAGGGGGGGGGGGGGGAGCGCTTCTCCTTTCACCTGGGTATGGCCGCCCCTGGTGGTCACGATGGAACTGGATTGAATTCGTGGAAGCCCTTCATACTGACAAAGCGAGTTTGACAAAATGCAGTACACTGCGGGAACTTTTTTTCTGGAAGCATCTGCGTGCACAGTTTTCGAGGGATATCACGAGATATTTAAAGTTGTCGGAAATAAGAAGAGTCGTAATACTGAGAAAAGCACTACTTGACAAGCGGGCTAAATTCCTTACCTCAGAAGCCTGTCTCAGTCCCTTTGAAGACACCAATAGCTGGCAGCTGTAGTCTCCGTCTCACAGGACGACGTCTGTTGAGTGACTAACGGCTGAGCTCCGTACGAAACGATGTGGGCGTTCGTAGCGACTGCAGCGCTGTCAGGCGACGAGTCGAGAACTGAAGTTGTGCAACGAGGAGGAGCACGGCGCTGCCGGAGGCGAAACGGAATACACTACGAAGGAACGACGTAGACTCTCGATTCTAGAGGTTCTCACACTGAAAAGGGCACACACCTCAGTGGTAGTCAGGGAAATGGTGGAGGATGAACACTTTTTTTCTTTTTTAGTACAGTACCTGCACATTATTCGATACTTTTGAACCAATAACGGCAACAGTCAACGTCAACAATCATGAAATTTAAATTCAGCCAGCCGCCAAACACCGATCCTAGCGTGGAGTCAGTTGGCAAGTTAACATTGAGTTGCACAGTGTAGTATTGCCTCGTTTGTTGCGAGTGCAAAATGTCTTCAGACATACAAAAGCTGGTAGGCAATAGCTCATGGATAACCATGCGCTGCGTGAAATGGGTAATGGAGAATTGTTGAAAAGAACTGCTCTGAATTTAGTTTTGGAACTTCAACGGTATCGCATTTGATTATAGTGTAGGCAAATTAGACTTCTGCTGCACAATAAATATCCATAAGGTGGAAATAATTTTAATCGACGTTGGGCACCCAGAAGAAGAGTTAAATTGGTCTGCGGCGGTTTCTGGTTTGTGCTAAATTTTTGAAGGCCGAAAAAACCACGAAATTTTTGGATATTTATTAGTTTTTTGCTTACAAATCGAGAACAATACATCCTATGGAAAATACCCATAATGCTATAATCAGAGCGCTTAAAGTTACGTGTAGAATGAATGACCCACTTAAAAGGCGTTTAGCCGTATTCGATAGTCAAAGATCGGAAACTTTCAACAACTTGGCGGAAAACTGAGTTACGCCCATGTTCCAAAGCTTGTAACACAAAAACGGATACTCCAAATGAAAAGTGTCATGCATGAAAGCTGTAGAGCATCAAATTCTGGGAGAAAAGAGCTCCTAAATTTTAGAATTCACTCACTACTTTGCAAAGATATATATATATATATATATATATATATATATATATATATATATATATATATATATATATATAAAGGATGCAGCGCTTAAAGCCTGACAAATGAAACTTAAAAGAAAAACATATTTATTAAAACAAAATGCGAATGAAAATGAAAATCCTTTCACATATAAGTAGTGGTATCTCTCAAGAATAACATTACTCGATGTAACCCTCTTCAGCCGAAATGACTGCCTCCAACCTTGTCCTAAAGCGATCGCACACACTCGTTAAAAGAGCGCTCTCCATATTCGCGAATGCTGCTTCGATAGCGGTGCGTAGAGATGCAACATTAGGGTGCCTCGTCTTATTGGTAACTCTCTCGACTACGCTCCAAACATAGCAGTCGAAGAGGTTCAAATCCGGCTATTCGCGGGCCAGAACTCGTTTGACCAGAACATGTCAATGTTATCCGAGAGCCAGTTTTGGACTAAATGGCTCGAATTGAGGTTCTCCTCTGCCATTTGACGCATTTTTCGCTCGCTGAAATTCAGTACTGACGCCAATTTTCATACCGACTTTTCTGATCCTCCGAAATCAGTGCCTGAGACTTTTCGATGACTGCCGCAGTTCGTGGCACGCGTTCCCTCGAATGAGGTTTCCTCGCCAAGTTAGCGGAACCTTCCCCAGACTTCTCCTAAGCATTACACTTGACCACAATAACGTAAACAGTTGGTCTCAGGTACCCGAGGAATCGAACTATTTGAGTGGACGAACGCCCAGCGTGAAAACTTTCAATAATAGCGGCTCTTCGGTTGTACTCCGCACTTGTCCGTAACATCTCAACCATTCTGATGTTATGACTGTTTACTAGATGCGTATGGTTTTCAAGAAAGCCAATCGCTACCTCCTGCGGAACTGCGATATGTAGGGAAATTTAAATTGAAATTTGTCCGGATTTAAGCGCTGCACCCTGTATAAAAACGTTTGAGTACTCGTAGCGCTAAATTCCTGCTAAGACTTTTTTGTGAAGTTGTACTTTTGAACTCCAAATCATCCACAGTCGTCCAAATATTCAAATTTGAGACCAGTTTAGTTAGTTAACTACCTACCTAGCTAGTTATTTCTATGCATTAATTAATCACTATGCCAGTCCAAAATAATAAGAAACTGGTTAAAAAATGAAAAAGCCCTATCAACTGCAAGGTTTTGTTAATAGAAAAATCAGTTACAATATGAGACTGCATTTATTTAAGCAATTATTGTTCTGCATTTACATTCATTTACAGTTTATTTTTTTCTGCTTTTCTGCGTTTCGTGGAAGACGGTCCCGGGAAGGAAACGTCATCGTCCGTTTCTTTGTCTTCTTCTGGCATGGGATCTAAATCAGTTTTCTTACCGACGATGTCAATCTCATAGTCGAATCAAGAAAGATGGTCTCTTGTGTTAGAAAGTTAAGACATGAAAATGCACTCGCTGCAGATATCCGAGCATTTTATGGACGTTTTACTGTAGGAAAAACCTGTGCGGCATCCCTTCTTGCACGCCCAGGATATTGTGTTGAGAAATTCCGCAGCCGCTGGTGCCTGGGTGGTTAGAACGGGGATCAGACTGTTTTTTGTGGTCTTCCATCCCCATTTGAGTAGATCCAGGTGACTGTTCCTCCAGGCCTGAACCTACAAGCAGACCCTGGGGGAGTGCTGGCGAGTGGCGGCTTCTGTGCAACACAAACAGTTCCAGTTGATTGTCATCCAAAAGTTTGGAGCTGCCATCCGTGTACGAACACACAATGAACTTCAGCCCTGCTTCAGCGACCTTATCAGCAGTGGCGGTGGGATCCACGAAGTTTGAGACGACTTATTGGAAGGTCACGTTCTTTTTAAATGTGTTTATAAATTTTATTTTGCTCTCTCGAAAATATGTTGAGTTGGTGTTGCAGTCACTGAAGGCATGCACATGTTTTTGACTTCTTCAGAGAGAACTGTTGGGCGTGTAAATGGATGTGTCTGGAGCTAGATTTCATAAGGAAGCTATGTGGTTAGTCAGCAGGATTGACAAATCATGGTCTTCACTGTCAATGAAGACGTTTCCTCCCTGTCTCAACTCTTCTATAGTTTTGCCAACAATAAAGGCGAGCTTAACCTGATAATCTTCACCATATACCGTTTCTGTCAGCATTGAGATAAGAGATTTCCTATTAAGTTCGTATAGTAAGAAACGTTCTTTTGGGGTAGTTGGTGACATTGTCTAATCAAATAAAACACAAGTGGATGATATAAACCCGACTCTTCGGGTGCGTTCAACAGATTTTATGCTTTACTAAGTGCTCTCCTCTGGTTATCCAGCAAGCACTATGGTGCAGTTGGAGTCAAAGTGTTTTTGACATAGTTCACGCACGTTTGAAGGATGGAGGAGAACACTTCGTCAATATTCCACACTAATTGGTGTAAGAGGGACCGATCGTCAAGGCCGAAATCTGTGTTACACTGTAGGAAGTACTGCAACCAGTCACAAGTTTTTTTTAATTTTTTTAAATGATTTTATTGTACCATTACTAGTTTTGGACCTGAGCCCAATGTCAGATGGTAGCATTGGCTTCATTGCAAGTTTAACATTTGTGTTTTCCTGAAAAGCTCTCCTTTACGTATTATAAGACAGAGGTCTGACTTCCTTTTACAATCTGTAGTGTTTCGACGAACTGAACTAAAAGAAAATCAAACAACCGTCTTATAATACGTAAATGAGGGCTTTTCAGGAAGACACAAATGTAAAACTTGCAAAGTCAACGGTGCCATCTGACGAAGGGCTCAGGACCGAAAGTTGTAATGGTACAATAAAATCGTTAAAAAAGCTTGTGGATGATTGCAATACTTCCTGCAGTGTAATTTACGAAAACAGCTGCGGTGTTCTCCAGCCAAAAAGTATAAAAAAATTAAGTTGCTGTTGCTTGTGATTTTAACATTTCTTGTACTGAACAGTTCAAAGAGGTCTGATTTTCTTTTCTTGCTCATTATTCCGTCGTCATCCATAAGAGTTGGTAGATATGGGGCTAATTTAAAGGCGAAATAATGACTCGAGCTATTCTGGTGACTTCATACAGTAAGGGATTCGACTGAGAACTGCATCTCCATCCACCTTGTCTGTACACTTCTCGGCTCGGTTCCCCACAGAAACCACACTTCCTTAAAGTTTTTCACTTGAATATTTTCCAAGCTTTAGATAATTTCTGTAAGATTAGCATAATCATTAGTAATTAACACAAAACACAATGAATTACCTACGTGAATAATTCAATTAATAGAGCTAACTACCTAGATATGTAGGCACCTAAATAAACTGCCCTTAAATTTGAATGTTTGGGCGGATGTGAATGATTTGGCGTTCAAAAGTAATTTAACTTCTCAAAAAATTCTTAGCAGGAATTAGGTCCTACGAATATTTCCTGGTTTTTATTTGTATCTTTGCAAAGTAGAGTTTTAAAAGAGTTTTAAAAGTTAAGGGTCCTTTTTACCTACAATTTGATTCTCTGCAACTTTCATAAACGACATTTTTCATATAGAGGAGCCGTTTTTGCGTTACTGGCGTTGGAACACGATCATAAATCACTTTTCCCCCAAGTTGGTGAAAATTTACGGTCTCTGACGATTGATTTTGGCAAAACGGCCGAACCGATTTTAACTTTTAAGTAGGTTATTCTTCGAGAAATTTAATGCTCTTTCATTTTAGTGTTTTGAGAATTTTCTGTAGGATGTATCGTTTTCAAGTTATAAGTAAAAAAGTGAAAAAGTCCAAAAAGTTCTTGGTTCTTCGGCCCTCAACAGAATAGCAGTAGGCAGAAACCGTAGCAATCTCATTTAACTCTGATTGGGAATGCCTCTCGTCGCTTAAAAATTGTTTCCAGCGTGCACATATTTACTGGCCAGGCACGGACTTTTTTCGGGCTAAGTTTTTGGGCTAAAAATAATCTATGACCAGCCACTTGTGAGTTCTCTGACGCAGTTTACACATTAAATAAAGAAATTAGATCGTTCAAGCATTTATAAGCATTCCAGGATGCTCAGACGTAGGTGTCAATGACGTAACTGACTGCCTGTGATGTCACACAGACGCTGGCTATAATATGATGTCTGAAGAACCAAATTATCGCCGTTTGTTCGCCTGCAGATAATGATAATAGTGATGATTGATTAGCTGACGAAACTGGTGCTCATTCTAAAGACTTTGTGCTACATACAGAGACAACACCGCGGCTGTACAAAATGTTGAATTATTTGGGACGCCAGACGAAAGCAGCTTCGGCCGAACTATTATTGATGAAAGGGCTGCCTCATTGTTTTGTGCATAAATGACGTACGAATCAGACTCAAAAGATATTTACCGATTATTTCAGTGTATAAAATTCATCCTCTTTATTTTTCAGTATGTGTTGAATATTTATGTGAAAATAATGGTTACTTAGTGTGTTTACGAGAAAGTAAATACAACGTGCATCTTTATAGTATTTAGCCAATGTCACCGTAACTTTTTCTGAATTTTTAAATTATTCGCTGTTGGTAATCGAACCACCCACGGTACCACCTAACCCGGATAAACGAAGATTAAATTTAGGTACATGTGAACAAATTTTAGAGGACAAAAATACGGCAGTACTTCCTATGCCAATATTCTTTCCCTGAGACCTTTTAATTTGAATATCACATACTTATAGGAACAGTTGTACGCATTTTAATTGTTTTACGAGTATTTTTATCATAAATATAAGAACGCTAAGGGAACTAGTGTGGCACGACCTTATTGGGGGGTAAAGGACTTAACACCAAATTACATGCACAAAACCACATTTTCTTCGTTCTAAAGTTTTAAATGTTTACAAAATCATGAAAAGAATTATTTTTTTCTTTGAGTACTGTAAACGCTTCAAGGGGGACGTACGCGACGTTGCAATACTTTGGGAAAAAAATTTATAAAAGCTGAAGTTTTCCCGACAAGGTAACTGAATTTGGCACAGTTGTTAAGGAATGTGATATAGATGCACATATTCATTTATTGAAGTTATGTTTTTAATTATAAACAATTGAAAACATTTCAGCAAGATGAATACAAATGTCCTTTATTTGAAAAATTTGTCAGAATGAAATTAATGTATTTTTGTATGAAGTTTGATGTACCGTTATTACAAATATCTGTGGAACAGAATATTGATATCTTCTTTTGCTAGATCTTGTACAGCTCTCCAAATGTCAGTGAAAAAAATATACCAAATCTGAGGGCTTTTTTCTTACATAGATGCCTTACTACTGTAATAAATGAAATTTCCTTCCACAGTATTTTTCATTATAGTGTTGACTAATTGCCCGCCAGATTTAAGTAGTATAATATCAGTGATTTGTGATGAAAAGGTGGTAAGTTGTCAAAATGTAAATTACGGGAAACCTGAATCAAAGATTTGATAGTGTTTGTATTGGGCCTTACCGTATCTGGGTGAACTAGTGTAAATCATATGAATTCTCCTCTTCATCCTCAAGCACTCATTTCTTTGCTTGTTCTCTTAGGTTTAACCTGATTTTCAGATTGAGTAACATTAGTGTCAGCTGCTTCAGTTCTCCTGTTGTCGATTTCCTTTAATATCCACAGTGTGAAAGCTCCTAGACCAAATCCTAGCCTTTGTAGGGTCGTTGTCTGCTAAGATTAGCATAAATAAAAACAAAACAAGCATCATGCGCTGCAACCTCATCAGCAGTTGTAGAAACAAACGCTGTCTTTGGGCATGGTTCCTAATCAGAGAACTGTAAATTACAGTAGGATTTTGAGTATTTCCGTGCACAAACTTTTATAGAAGTTCTGGATCTGCTAAACACCGAAATATTCCAAATGTTTAAAGCCGCATGTTGCAGTTTTTGCTAATGTACAGAGGGCATGTATGAACTTTTAACCTAACACTATAGTAAATCGTTAAGTAAGAACTAAGACAATTGCCAAAACGAAAACGTAAATAAAATTTAAAACACTCTTTGTTACTCAAATCATAATTTTACTGTAAAAGTGCGATGGAGAACAACGAACACTGCATGACACAGAATCTGCTTAGCCGGAGAAAACCGTACTTCTATAGCTCGAATAAAATAACGCGAAGCTTATGGAAGAAACTGAACATGACGCACGCTAACTTTCGTATCTTGTACTGATGAGTCGATTCTAAAGGCAGAAAGCAGAGAATGAGAGAACTAACGGCACTTAGATAAATGTCGTTAATGTAACTCAAGGGGTTACAAGAACACTTGCAGTCAGATATAAACAACGTACAGAGAGTCCTAATCCGTAGCCATACCCGTAATACGAGGGTAATCCCAAAAGTAAGGTCTCCTATTTTTTTTATAAGAACAGAACTCTGTTTGTGTGGCAGTTGATCACACTGTTATGAAGAGTGCTTCACGCGCTATGTGTAAACATGCGCGCGCTGAGGTGCTCAGTCTTGGCTTGGCAGTTGTTGTGAATGGAGCTCCCGTTGGATGTTACCGCCAAGTGCGAATTGCGCCCAGTTACTCTGTTTTTGAAAGCAAAGGTGAGTCGTGCATGGATTTCAAAAATGTTCGTAAGTGGGGTAGAGAGTTTGCAGCTGGTAGGCCGGAAATTAACGACGGACAAAGGAGCGGGAAACCGTCAATTTCTGAGGAGACAGTGTTGATGGTTGAGCAAAGCATGCGTGAAGATCGGCAGATCACACTGGATGATCTCTGCACGTTGGTTCCTGAGGTTTCCCGAAGCACCGCCCACAGAATTTTAACGGAAACATTGAACTGCCGGAAGGTGTGCGCAAGATGGGTGCCACGCATGCTGAGTGAGGACCACATGTGCCAACGAGTTGATGCTTATCGCGCATTTTTTCACCGCCTTGCAGCCGAACAGGACAACTTTCTGGACTCAATTGTCACGGGTGACGAAACCTGGGCATACTACTTTACACCTGACACCAAGCAACAATCACGCCAGTGGCGGCATCCTTCTTCACCAAAGCCGCGGAAATAGAAACAAACTCAGGCTGCCGGTACAGTCATGACAACCGTTTTTGGGATCGGAAAGGGGTATTGTTGGTCGAATTTATGCCCACTGGAACCACAATTAACGCTGACAGGTACTGTGAGATTCCGAAAAAACTCAAGCGGGCAATTCAGAACCGGAGAAGAGGAATGTTGAGCAAGGGCGTACACATTCTCTATGACAACTCTCGCCCACACATCGCTCGGCAAACCATTGATCTCCTGCAAGAGTTTCAGCGGAACATAATCACCCATGCACCCTATAGTCCAGACATGGCGCCCAGTAACTGTCACCTGTTCCCTAGGTTAAAATAATATTTGGCCGGAAAGCCGTTCAGCTCCGACTACGAGGTGAAAGAAGAGGTTCATAACTTTCTGAACAGCATGGCGGCGAGCTGGTATGACATAGGCATACAAAAACTGCCACAGCGTCTACAAAAATGCATCGACAGAAATGGTGACTATGTCTAAAAATAGCTGAATGCTCAAGCTGTAAACTGTTGTAAACCATTGTACAAATAAACAGGTCTATTTACTTATAAAAAATAGGAGACCTTACTTTTGGGATTACCCTCGTACTTGTAATCATTGAGAGAGAGGCTAAGTACACGCAGACGTATATCACAGTACTGAAGTGAGTAATGCCAGCCTTAAGGATGTTCGTAATGTTCGTAGATCCCCAAATCGTCATTGTGCGCCACCTTCGCTGTTAACAACAGCGGATGGGGGGCAGACGGAAGTATTACCGAGGAGGCAGAAGCTGGAGCTATGAAAGCAGCTCTTGCGCGCTTAGCCGTGCGAATGAACGTGAATACTGGTTGAGAAACTGGGCATAAAGTGCACACCGGTGCCCAGGGATCCTAGGGGTGGAGGCTAACTGGGGATGCTGCAACGGCGACTGCTAGGTCCTCGGAGGCGCGCGGAAAAGCAGCAGGGCGTAGAGAACCAGACCTCCGCACCAAGGGCTGCTGTCTCTGTGATGGCGTCTGCGGCGACGCATCGACGTCCGTGCGCTCACCGACCATCATCGGCACCGCATAATCCGAGGGAGGCGAAGGCAGGTGGGGCTGCCAGATGCCATAGGGCTCTGTGTCTGAAAACAAGAAATCTGCGGCAGGATAACACAGCCGACAGGAGCAGATCTGATTCTGATGCCATGTGTGCAACCTGAACGTAGCTTGTACAAAATAAAGAGAGTGGTCGAAGACTGGAATGCCGACGCCCATTCCCAGCACATGTTTCTGCCGAAGACTCTGAAAAAGACATGATGATGTACATTAAATCTAGTGTGACACAGAGGAAGGACCGACTGCTGATGTGGATGCAGCAGATGTAACTGTGTTCTGTGTTGGCGCCAATGAAACATTTCCACAGGCGACTTACTGTTACGTGGCTGGCAATGATGTGGGGACAGAAAAATCACCGAAGCTGACTCCCATGTGTCCATTTGCTGCTTAAATATTCGCACAAAGCATTCTGCTTCTCCCTTAGATTGTAGGTGGAACGATACACTTTTCACACGATGAAATGTCTCTGGCATTACAAAATTGCCTGAAGTGGCCTGACATGAACGGTGGGCCATTTTCTGGAAGACCTTCAATACATGTGACAGTTTTGACGATATTTGTGATTGTAGCCGACTGCACCGGCACCATAAGTGGGAATTTGCTGTACGTGTGCATAACAATTAGCCAGTGGGTGTTCCAAACTGGGCCCGCAAATTAATGTGCAGGTGCAGCAGTGGGCGCTGGTCTTGGTCCAGCGGAATAATCTTTGAAGGGAGCAGCTTGATGTTCTCGCACATGTTTCAAATGGCTCTAAGCACTATGGGACTTAACATCTGAGGTCTTCAGTCCCCTAGATTTAGAACTACTTAAACCTAACTAACCTAAGGACATCACACACATCCATGCCCGAGGCAAGATTCGAACCTGCGACCGTAGCAGGCGCGCGGTTCCGGACTGAAGCGCCTAGAACCGCTCCGTCACACCGGCTGGCTGCTCTGCATATGCCTGATAACCAGCTATTCAATCCGTCAGTCCATTCTGACCCATCTAGAATTACGTCGGGCGTGTTCCTTTGTATGCACTATGCTCCAGGAGCCTTGACGCAAAAGATGATGAACTTCCTTCTGTGGCGACTGTGGAACTATCTCACATGACTGACCACTATCCGAGTGAAGTACAGTGACACCCTGTTGTACAGCCAAACCACGCCGAAATGTAAAGCATCGCTGAACCACTGGATTGCAAACAGGTCTGATAGTATGTGGCCAACTGAGCAATCCTGCAATCATCGATGGGGACTCCTTCGAGAGTTTCATGGTCCTGCAAATCAATATGGAAACAACAGTCTTCAGATGCATCAAATTCCGTATCATTACTAACTGATAAACAAGAAAGAATGTCTGCATTGGAATGTTTGGCAGTCGGGCTGTGTAGATTTCATGCTGGTAATTTGACAATATCCAAAACCAGCGTTGCCGTTTGTGTTGTGCGTGGTGGAAGTGGCTTGGAAGAGGTGAACAATGACGTCAGTGGCTTGTAATCTGTGACCAAGAGAGACTTCCTTTCATAAAGATGGGGAATTTTGTTATGTCGAGGCAAGTGCTTCCTTCTCTAGCTGGGAATAACTGCACTGAACCTTGATGGAGAGCTTGGAAGCAAAAGCCGTCGGTCGGTCCATAGCACCAGCTCTGTGCGAATACACTGCACCAATCCCCTTTAACCCTAGGACTCACTCTGCTAAAATTTGCCTAGTACTCAATCTGGGGTCATACATGACCCCAATCAATATATAATTGACTGTGTGTACTAATCATTCAGAGAACAACGTACTGTCGTTTAATACTGTTTGTTTACATTTTATTTATTATTTAGACACATTTCACAGCTTTTTTAACAGGTATGTACATAGTAGAATGAAATTACATATGGCAGAGTAATTACATATCGGAAGCTACAATATTACTCTAAGTCATAATTTGTTTCACTCATAAATGTTTCACAATGGCTTCAAATTTACAGAAAATGTGATGAACAACTCAACAGGAAACATAATTCTAACCGGAATCCGTACTATAGTCATCTGCACATATTTTGCAAGTAGTAACTATTTCAGAATGTTCCTTGCAAACAAATTTGTTACACTTTTTGCATGTTGAACTGTATTTTGTGTCCTTTGATCGGGGGCAAATGGAGCATCTGCCTCGCTTTCTCTTCTGATTGTCGGGTATTACGTCTGGATGTACATTGTCTAACAGATCATCAAATCCACACCGTTTGATATTACTAATAATATCCTTGTTCCTTGCTTGTGGTAAACTCAAACGACGTTCCACTTGGGGCTTTGCCATTTCTTTGGCCAACTTCATTAGAAAAAGACGTCTCTCTGCTTTTTCAACAGCAACACAGAAGAGTCTGTAGGCATTGAGTGCAGCTAGATCGACAAGATCATAAAATACTGGTAATGGCCAACGTTTTGTACCCTTTTTCACAGAATAGTAAGAGCGCATTTGATCTAGCGTATCAACACCTGATTTTGATGAGTTGTAATACAACACTACTTCTGGTTTTCGTTTCAAGTTGTTTTCTTTGGGCACTTCAAATGATTGATGTTGTGTTGACAGGAGTAGCACAGCGTTATTTCTTTTTGGAACATACGAAACTAATAGGGTTTTACCACTATATGCAAATCTGGTAGTGCATTCTTCTCTAGTTTTCGAAGGCAAAAACTCTTTTGGGACTTCTTTTCATGCAGAACGTAGAGTACGGTCTTAGACAGTAAAACTGACCGCCGGCCGGCCGCCACAGAGACTAAGTGCGAGTCATTCACTTAAGGTGGCCAATAAAACTGACCGCCCCTGACAACTCTAAGTCCGGCCATATGCACAATCAGGCAACACTGTAAGATGTGGAAGTGTTAGGAGGAAGTGTTGTCTACTTCCGAGACGTTGTCGGACTACGTGAGCCCGTGGTCTAGTGGCAAGCGTCTTGCGTTCTAAGCTTATACTCGCATGTTCGCGTCCAACTGTGTTTTTTTTTTTTTTTTTACCACAGTCGGTCTAAAGTTATGAGTCTGACTGAACATCGAAGATAATTCGCTTAACATTTTACCCACCAGCAATAACAAGTATTCCAGAAACAATTCCGCAGGACAGCTCGTGGCTGCGTCGCAACAGCTTACGCTCGAGCGTTTCCTCGCGCTGAAGCGGCTACCGGCCACCGGCCAGACGCCACCCGCCGCCTGAAATCCGGCGCCGCCCAGGTGAACGCGGCGCGACGCTGTCAGTGTGTGTATCAACTGTCATTTCGAATTTGAAGTTCTAGCTATCATCTTGCAGTTAAGCATTGGATTTTGCATACTTGAAAATCACGAACTACAGTTAAGCATTGTAAAATTGAGTCGCAAGTGGAAATAGGTGTAACATCTGCAACACAACGTTTACTTTTGGTATAAAGAAGGGGTGAATGCAGAGGAGGCAGCTAGGAAGATTTGAATTGTGTATGGAGCGAGTGCTTTTGGGAAAAATACGCCAGAAAAAGATATTCTTGTTTCAACAAAGATTGTTCTGGCATGAATGATTTTCCACATTAAGGAAGTCTCGACTACTGATATATGTGATAGATTACCATTTTACCATCATGCGACATTTGCATTCAACAGGCAAAGTTCAGAAGTCTGGTGTAGGAGTACTGCATGCTCTAATTCGAAACAACAAAAATCAACGCAGTGACTATTATTGAACGTCATCAGGTCGCTCATTGAGCATTCGTATGCAGTACTGTTACTGGTGACGTGTTATGATGCCTTTATCGTTAACTTCCTAAGAAGAAATGAAAGGCTGAGCCCCTCCAAAAGACATAAACTCGAGCAAAGAGTAGTGTGAACATAATATTTTATCGGGAGGACGACGGTTCAATCCCGTCTCCAACCATCCTGATTTAGGATTTCCGTGGTTTCCCTAAATCGTTTCAGGCAAATGCCGGGATGGTTCCTTCGAAAGGGCACGGCCTCTTTCCTTCCCAATCCTTCCGTAACCCGGGCTTGCGCTCCGTCTCTAATGGCCTCGTTGTCGACGGGACGTTAAACATTAACCACCACCACCAGCACCATAATATTTTACATCTGATAGCTCAAAAAGTGTGTTTTGGGCTACGAATTCTGCCCCAAGGGCAGTATGCAACACAGCTGGAAATTGTTGCCATCAACTGAGACACCTTTCGGTCTCAGCGTAAGAAAATCGAGCAACACAACTACATCACATGTGCTACTGCATGATAACGCACTTCTTGATTTGAGAAACAAAACTATCCAGGAGATTGTAATTAAAGTCGTCTCTCAGGCACTTGTAATGATAGAGAAGTCTTCTCTCAAGCACTTGTCCCTCTCGTCATATATTCGTAAAGATTTACCTTTCCCGCTCTTGGTCGATCATTTCTAGACGAAAATACTCTTAAAACTACTCTGGTAGAATGATATCGTTGGAACCAGTAGGTGTCTACTGGCGTAGAATTTGTAAACAACTTTAGCATTGTCAGATCGTTTTAGATATCGTGAAAGAAAATTCTTTTGCTGATTAATTTCTCTTTGATGATTACTGTTGCGTTTAGTAAACTAATGGAAAATTCAATTAAAATATTCACTGTACTAATACAAATTAATCAGGCTAAGAGCAGCCGACCAGTTGCAAAGGATAAAGTAATCTTTACCTAGGTTTCAATAGATATAAATCTATCTTCTTCAGAAGACGGCAGTATTATAACATGAAGTGATATGTCCTTATCGTTTAGGCAAACATCTGCATAGTTACATTAATCATATATGATTAATCATATAGTTACATTAATCATATATGATTAATCATACATGATTACATTAATCATATATGATTAATCATATAGTTACATTAATCATATATGATTAATCATATATGATTAATCATATATGATTAATGTAACTATGCAGATGTTTGCCTAAACGATAAGGACATATCACTTCATGTTATAATACTGCCGTCTTCTGAAGAAGATAGATTTATATCTATTGAAACCTAGGTAAAGATTACTTTATCCTTTGCAACTGGTCGGCTGCTCTTAGTCTGATTTACGTGGAACCGTTGCTGTAGCGCAGCTATGTTTAAAGTACTGAATACAAATTAAATTTAGCTTACTACAGAAACATCACGACGGCAGACTATCTTAATAAAGCATTAAGTATCTGTAAGACGATTGAGACTATTTTAATACGAATTAGTAGGACATTACCGACTTTTGACTTCGAAAAGATCCGTATTTACTTCATTTCCTGTATCATCCGCAATTATTATGAAAAGTGGCATTTCATAGATATAATTATGTATTCACAACAACAAAAAATATGTCGTCATTATGAATTTGGCAGTACCGTAAGGTTTTCGCTCTGACACTAAGGGTTACTGAAAGTAGCAAGGCGCGTTGTCTTACGATTCCCTTATTGCGTTTGTATCTGCCTGCTTGTAGCTCTGCTACAAAAGAATTAAAAATCTGGCTTTCAGCGAGTCTCGAAAGGCGAACGAAAGCAGCTTGCTCCTGGTAGCCAACCATGTTTCTTGCGAACAGGCTACTTCCTAAAGTGTGAAGACATTCTTTTGTGGTTGAATTGTTGGCAAATGTCAGTCAGACGTGTGTCGTTGGTCTAAGCGTTTCGGTGTGTTGAATTTGTACCAATGATTTTTCTACAGGTTTTTTCTGTCCCAAATAGAGAGTTGAAGTCTCCCATTAGTATTTTCACGTCATCTCGGTGAATTTTGCTCATAGTATTTTCGAGTGTGTTCCACAATTTTTCGACATTTTCGGTGCTTTCCTTATTTTCGATGTTGGTGGGGGCATGTGCATTTATGAGTGTATATTTTTTATAGGGGCTCTGAATGAGCATAGTCATTACTCGATTGTTGATGGGTGTGATTTCTTCGACAGAGTTGTTGATAGATCTGTGTTCGAGAAATGCAATGCCGAAGATTGGTGCGAGTTTCGCTACCTTTTGTTGTATTTTGAAGATGCCGTGGTTTCCGTAATGAAAGTTTTAATTGCCAATTAATCGTGGTTCTTGAAGAGCAAGGATGAGAATTTTTTGGCGGACGATTTCTTTTGTGAGATTATTTAGGTTTCTTGTTTGGATCAATGTATCGATGTTTAGTTTTCGAATGAATGTTTTCTGCTTGTAGGGAAATTTGCCAGAGATCTTCGATATTCTCTGCCGTGCTAACCTGGACTGCCCAGAGTGCGAAAATCCAACTGCCTCCTATCGGTGGCCAAGTTGTGTACCACCTGGGGTAAAGTTAGCTTTGCTTGCATAGTTCATGTTTTCTTGTGTTTCATTGGTTTGGCCTGGGTGATACCAGGACCGGACAGGACCAGAGGGTGTTGAAGCCTTTGGAAGCAAATATTTTCAGCCAAGCTCATTGAGCTAACAGACGGTAACCAGAGTAGCGGTGATTTTCACTCAGATGTGTCTGGACTTTCGTTTCAACGGATTGAGTAGCCGTTCAGGACTGTGTTAGTATTTGGTTCACTACAAGTATTTGATTTCCTCAGTACCACCCATATGGGGGAGGGTTTCCCCTATCGGCCACACGGGATTTTTAGTATTATTATTATTGTCATTATGTCATCAGCATATGGTGTATCTTCCCTCCACTGAAATAGATGTGTATTGTTCGATTCAGTATTTCCATCACATAAATAAAGGCTATAATCACGTTACATTGCTGCTAGTAGACATATTTCTCACTTTTTCTTAGACAGTTGCTAGCTGTTACTCCATCATAGGAATTTATGTGCGTAGCATTGTTGCAATACAGACGTTCAAATTATCCGATTTCTGTAATTTCATTTCGACACAAGATCGTCCTAATCGGACTCAGCCAGTCAGTCTTAATGTGGCTATCCGACTACGACTCTCATCATATAATAGACTGGGTGAAGCACATTCTTAATCGGACTGTTGAATCCAGATCACTTATCTATGACAGGGAATGAATTCTTAAACACTGTGGAAAATAATAATGTGCTTATTACAAATACGTTATTTAAATATAAATATATGAACTAACGACATAAAAATGTATTTACAGGAGCGGAGACCCATCCATCATAGTAGAGCAGTGCGAGATTGGTTTCAGGGCCAAGAGAGGATAAAGCTGTTGCCGTTTGTTCCACGATCACCGAACATCAACCAGATAGAGAATATGTGGGCAGAGGTAACAAGGTCATTGCCATGTGTCCCTACAAATGCAAACGACCTTTGGACGAATATAGAAAACGCTACACTGTCGACGACTTAATGAAATCAATTCCCCTACGCCCTCGAGAAATCTTACGTAATAATCGTGGGTGGGTTGGTTACTGAAAGTATACTCGTCCACAAAGCCCCTGTGGACAATTATCTGATAATCGGTCAAGCTTTGCTTTGTCGCAGCTCTTTAGCATACATCAAGTCCATTTACTTTCAGTCCCCTCCTTACAATTCTTGCAGTGCAAGGTAATTGAAAAATCTCATCCACTCGACGCCAACTGAAGAACTGACTGGTGAATGTGTTGTTCAACACACAGTAGTTGTCACCCTCACTGGAATCAATGACTGTTTGTGTGTGAGTGTGTGTGTTTTCGTGTTAACGCACGATGTGAATCAAATGGTTCAAATGGCTCTGAACACTATGGGACTCAACTGCTGAGGTCATTAGTCCCCTAGAACTTAGAACTAGTTAAACCTAACTAACCTAAGGACATCACAAACATCCATGCCCGAGGCAGGATTCGAACCTGCGACCGTAGCGGTCTTGCGGTTCCAGACTGCAGCGCCTTTAACCGCACGGCCACTTCGGCCGGCGCACGATGTGAATCAATACTATTAACATTAGAGAGACAACTAACAATAAATATTGCATCAAATATGACTGTAAAGTATTTTAATGCGATGGGAAGCTACAAACTGAATTTTTACCCATCCCACGACCTGCGTATTACGTTAAGTAAGATGTATTAACTCCATAGTATCGTTAGCAGAGACAGTGCGCTCTTGTTGTCGAGGCTCGCGGCAAGTGCAGCGATTAGCAGTGCCCAATGCCGCCGCGATTTGTTTATGTTGGCTGAGCGTGGACACTGCAGCAGACGCTTCGCCCTAAACAGAAAGAAATCACCTTGGCTCTGACTGCAGTGAGCGGATATCACTGCCTGCGTGTTCATATAGTAACCAACGTGAGACTCTACTCACAGGTGCCATGGAGCAATTGCAACGGGTATCATGTCATTAGTCATCAGAATATTAACCAGTGATGAAACGTCTACTCTATTTGAATCCCAATACAATAGGAACCTTCTCACAAAGGAATGTGAGGTGATATCAAAATTTATCCAACATACAAAAATTAACTGCAGGGCTTTCATGTATGCAGTAATAGCACACAAGGAAATATTATGTCTTGGAAGCGTATAATTCATTTCCTCTTCTCATATTAACGCCCTTGTTTTAATATGAAGTGAGAAAATAAACACGAAAAACTAAAGTTCCTGAGAAGCATATAAGTCATTTCCTCGTCTCATATCACAACTTTTGTTTTAGTATGAACTACAAAAATAAACAGTTTAGAGTTCTGAAGCATAATATGACACCAGATTCTTATCGTAGGCGCTATCGGAAACGCCAAAAGCAGGGAGCTGTCCATTCTTTTGTTCAACAGTCTGTTTCCTTTCATGTATTTATTACTCCCGCTAGGAGATACTTATTTAAGGACTTGTGGGCATCAAGTTCTTCAGCAGAACAAGCCTTATGTTATTGTGCTAATTACGGTATGGAAAAAAATGCAACAAAGACGAGTTCCGCTAGAGCAGTGAGGATATTTGCACATGTGTGTATTCATCAATGACTGCCGGCTGCCACAACACCTCACAGAATCCTTGCGGCAGGCAACACAACTGTGCGTGCACTTCAGACTTCATTCAGTGAGACGTCAGGAGATGGATGAAAACGTCAAATTAACGTCGCTTTCCGAGTCGTATTCAATCCAGAATGAGGTGTTATTAAGGTAGTTGAGCGTTCTAGCAATTCCACTTTTATGATTCCCATATGAGTATTTCGATAGCCAAAAGAACCCGTTAGTGTGAAACTATCGGGAACTGCATTATATCAAAGTGCAAGAACTTGAGACAATACGTGGACTCTTCTCTTCGCTGGGTGACCTATTACTGTTATTTAGCATTCTCTCTGTCCTAGTGTGAATCGCGTCTGGTGAATACGCTTTCGAGGTTTCGATCCGATTAAGACAGTAAAACACAAATAATTGTCGCAGTTATTAATATATGACATTTAGTTTGCATTCAGTGCATCGATGTATTACAAGTAATTGCACTCTAGCCTCTAAACCTGGTTACAGAAATGCGAATGAGACTCATGGGCATATAATGAGGATCTTGCGGACCTTGCCACCCGCAACTTTGAGATGAAGCTATAGTCACTTCCGAAGTCACTCACAGAACATATCAGCTGGTATCCTTCCTGGCACTATAATTGAAACTTGGGAACAGCGCAGAAGATGTTTGGCAACTCTGTGACCGACGAGTTACTACCTTGATGGCACAGAACTATCCTGCTAAATTCACATGATATTATCGTGTCATTTCAATTGAATACCGTAAGTGATTTTCTCTTGAGACGTGACATAAGAATATCAGTTAATGCTTTTGAGTCAACGAAAGTGGTTCCTCACGGGAAATACAACTACTCTCGTCTCTTATGTTGCGATTTATTTGCCATAGCGGCTACTGAGCCAGTAAGTACGTCAAAGACCTCCACCTGTTCGCTAGCTCCTAGCTAACGTGCTTGCCTGTCAGGTGCACGCTGCCTTTGTTCGCCTTTCGAGACTCGCTGAATGCGAGATTTTTAATTCTTTTGTTGCAGAACTACAAGCAGGCAGATACAAATTCAATGAGGGAATGGTAAGACAACGCTCTAGCAAAATTCGTCTTGCTACTTTTAGTAAGCCTTAGGGTCAAAGCGAAAAACCTTACGGTACTGCCAAATCCATAATGCCACTTTTATTTTCTGCCGACTTACTTTTTTGTTGTTGTGAATACGTAATTTTATCTATGAACTGCTACATTTTCATAATACTTACGAAGCAAATCATGTGAGGTAACACTTCACCAACTTGGGAAGGTGGAAAAAGTACTACCCTTTCTGGATCCTGTCTGTATCTTCCTGGATGTCGAGGGGGTTCTAGTAATACGACCTTCGAGTAAATGGTTAGAGATGAAGAACCTAGTGGTGAATGAACTCATAGATGAGCCGAATGCGAGAGACTACTCTTGAAAAGAATAAGTAGACGATTTATTCACAGTAAGACTTAGAAAATTTGATAGTATTGTTAAACCTATGTGCACTGAACATTGTGAAAAAGTATTTAAAGACAAGCCGCACGAAAATTGGTGTAGTATTATTTATGGGGAAGCATGTCCAGCACATATACTGAAAAATTATGTTTCTCGATGAAACTTTAGAGATGGCTGTAGTGTATCTAGAGGTAGCACTGGATGGAAAACTATTATGAACACCTCACATAAAGAATATATTCCACTGCGAAAGATAATCTTATAAGCACTAGAAGCTGCTGTAGGGTAAACTGGGGTCTAAACCCAGTACGTACTGGATATACACCTCTGCAAAAATACCAATGATAATTTATTGTCATATAATATGAACAAAGTCGAACAGAAGGTGGCTGCTAGGAAGTCTGGCAAAGTTCAGAGACTGGCCTGCTTTCACAAACAGACGGAATTATCAGGACATCCACTCTTGGGATGGATATTAGGCTAGACATGCCCGCCTTACACCTATGGCTTAAAATGTAGGCCGCAGCAGGGACATAAAGGCTAAAAATTGTAAATAACTGGATATAGTTAGAATATACGGAATCCCAAATCAGTATGGCGATGGCTGGGGAAATGCCGACTAACTATACAATAACCTCTAGCTGTTTCAATAAACCTTGCCATGTAACAGTTGGAAGCAGGGAGCAGTGAAAGAACGAAACACTACACCGTTCAGGAGACATAATATAGTGGTTTACTGACAGTTCGAAAACAGATGAAAGTACCGGGTCTGGTGTACTACCTAGAATCTCTTTAGGGAAGATGGCCACAGTATTACATGACATCTTTTATCAGCATGTGCACGGAGGAGAATTAGAGTAGACCCTACAAAAATCGTAGCATCTACTTTTATTCAGACAGCCAAGCAGCTCCGAAATCTATCAGCCCCTGCGGCCGAAGGTCGTTGCAGAATGCCATGAAGAATTTTCTTTTGGACACGCCCGCAGCTCGTGGTCGTGCGGTAGCGTTCTCGCTTCCCACGTCCGGGTTCCGGGTTCGATTCCCGGCGGGGTCAGGGATTTTTCTCTGCCTCGTGATGGCTGGGTGTTGTGTGATGTCCTTAGGTTAGTTAGGTTTAAGTAGTTCTAAGTTCTAGGGGACTGATGACCAAAGATGTTAAGTCCCATAGTGCTCAGAGCCATTTGAACCATCTTTCGGACATGGCCGAAAGAACAGACACCACACATATATCCATATACAGAGTGTTTCAGGAGGAATATTAGATATTTTAGCAGGTGGGAGTACAGACGAATTGCATAAAAAAATTCCATATAAATGCGTCCACTTTTTATTGTGTACAGAGATACAGCTGTTAGTACGTAACCCTAACAAACTCAAAGCAAAGGCAACGAGGACATTCAAAGTTGATTTTAAAAAATTCCCTCACCAACTTCAATGCACATTTGACTTCTCTTGATAACACCACGTGTAGGTCGTCTTTGCGTTCTTTTATCAGGGCTGCACTATTCATAATCCGAACGATCAGATTGGTTCTTGGGTTTACTTTGTCTTTGTATACTTCGCCTTTAACCATCCCCGCAGGCAAAAATCGAAAGATAGAAGGTCTGGGGACCATGAAGGCCAAGAAAAGTGCCCATATCTACTGATCCATCTTGCAGGAAATGTTAGGTTTGGATAATGTGTCACCTGACGACTGGAATGTGCAGGAGCCCCGTCATGCTGGAGGAACATTCGCATTCTTGTAGCCAAATGAACCTCTTCCAATGACGCTGGAAGCTCATTTTCAAGGAAGTGTAGACAACTGGGTCCTGTAAGGACCAACATACGAAACGAAAATGCATTGAACCCAGCTATCTGTATGTTCAATAAAAATTGGACGCATGTTATATGTCATTATTTCAACAATTTGTCTACACTACCGTCTCCTAGAATATTTACTATTCCTCCTGCACCATCCTGTATAATTATTTGGGTCTCCACGGGTCATCGAAAGTTTTCAGTGCTAGACGTACGACATCGTCCGACCTTCGCGGGAATACAGTGTGGACGCAAGCTAGTGGAACAATGACCGGGGGGTACCGCGAATGTGGTATGCGACAAAAATGGAAATTCGCGTCTGACGAGGAGCGTGTGTAGATAGGTGCTGCAGAGACGTTGACTGCTGTCTCATCATAGTGTCCACCGTCGGAGGTTCGAATCCTCCCTCCGGCATGGGTGTGTGTGTTGTCCATAGCGTAAGTTAGTTTAAGTTAGATTAAGTAATGTGTAAGCTTAGGGACCGATGACTTAAGCAGCTTGGTCTCATAGGTTCTTACCACAAATTTACAAAATTTTAATACCAAAATACTGCATCTCGGTTCTTACAATAGTGCAATAGATGCGCACTAGTTAGATGTAACTGAAGAGAGTCTCCAACTCCGACTGAGGTTAAGGGCGAATCCCAAGCCCATGGCCACTAACAACTGGGAGCGGAATGTCATACGAACCTTGTTGAAGGACCATGACAGGACCGGATCTTCGACCCCTGCCCTCTTTGCCTCCGCCTACCTGGTGCTGAAAGTCTTCTCAAACATTAAAAAAAAAAAATAGTCCAGTGATCAGAACGTCTGTCTAGAAAGCAGGAGGTCTGGGTTCGAAGCCCAGTCGATCACAAATTTTCATCTGCCGTCGTTGCTGTATTTCAACGCGCTGTGACAGTGTGGTCGTCGGTCCTTCGATATTAAGATGCAATTGTTTTTTGAGGCAATTGTCTTGCCATTAATGTAACAGGACTTCAACGGCATCCAACCCTTAGTCATACCTTTGTGCTGGCGTTAACCCATGACATATACATGCGAATTAGATTGTAGTTCATATTTAGTCAAATAACGAATGATCAGTATACAAGTATGCAGGCCGGGGTGACAGAGCGGTTCCAGGCGCAACAGTCTGGAACCGCGTGACCGCTACGGTCGCAGGTTCGAATCCTGTCTCGGGCATGGATGTGTCTGGTGTCCTTAGGTTAGTTAGGTTTAAGAAGTTCTAAGTTCTAGCGGACTGATAACCTCAGAAGTTAAGTCCCATAGCGCTCAGAGCCATTTGAACCATTTCTGAAGTATACGAGTATTTACGCACAGTACAAGCAGGATTGCAGCGAACTGATCACATAACCAGCGCAACATGGAGTACCTGTGTAATGAGTCATTCCAGTTGCATAGCTGAAGTTTTGTTAAGCATTTCATTGCAGAATTAATGTAATACCCGCACGATAATCTCTGCAGTCATACTGTATTAGAAGCATGCGATTGGAGTACTATGTTCGTTGAATCGGATTACTCAAGCTGAGGCCAAATAAAGACAAGCGATGACGCCACAACACTATCTTTACATAAGTAGGTAGTCAGCGCTAAATTATGTGCGCCACCATTAACGTTACTGTAAGCAGTTTGACAGCATAACACCACCACAAATACTGACAACCTGAACCATTATCATCACGCAGTTGTGACTCTCAGTGATTACAGGTTACTGATGTTTGTCAAGAATAGCGGAAAGCGCCTCTGAAGTTCCATTTGCATTACGACTAGGACGGAGAGAATGCTAAATAACAGTAATAGGTCACCCATCATATATGATTAATGTAACTATGCAGATGTTTGCCTAAACGATAAGGACATATCACTTCATGTTATAATACTGCCGTCTTCTGAAGAAGATAGATTTATATCTATTGAAACCTAGGTAAAGATTACTTTATCCTTTGCAACTGGTCGGCTGCTCTTAGCCTGATTAATTTGTATTAGTACAGTGAATATTTTAATTGAATTTTCCATTAGTTTACTAAACGCAACAGTAATCATCAAAGAGAAATTAATCAGCAAAAGAATTTTCTTTCACGATATCTAAAACGATCTGACAATGCTAAAGTTGTTTACAAATTCTACGCCAGTAGACACCTACTGGTTCCAACGATATCATTCTACCAGAGTAGTTTTAAGAGTATTTTCGTCTAGAAATGATCGACCAAGAGCGGGAAAGGTAAATCTTTACGAATATATGACGAGAGGGACAAGTGCTTGAGAGAGGACTTCTCTATCATTACAAGTGCCTGAGAGACGACTTTAATTACAATCTCCTGGATAGTTTTGTTTCTCAAATCAAGAAGTGCGTTATCATGCAGTAGCACATGTGATGTAGTTGTGTTGCTCGATTTTCTTACGCTGAGACCGAAAGGTGTCTCAGTTGATGGCAACAATTTCCAGCTGTGTTGCATACTGCCCTTGGGGCAGAATTCGTAGCCCAAAACACACTTTTTGAGCTATCAGATGTAAAATATTATGGTGCTGGTGGTGGTGGTTAATGTTTAACGTCCCGTCGACAACGAGGCCATTAGAGACGGAGCGCAAGCCCGGGTTACGGAAGGATTGGGAAGGAAAGAGGCCGTGCCCTTTCGAAGGAACCATCCCGGCATTTGCCTGAAACGATTTAGGGAAACCACGGAAATCCTAAATCAGGATGGTTGGAGATGGGATTGAACCGTCGTCCTCCCGATAAAATATTATGTTCACACTACTCTTTGCTCGAGTTTATGTCTTTTGGAGGGGCTCAGCCTTTCATTTCTTCTTAGGAAGTTAACGATAAAGGCATCATAACACGTCACCAGTAACAGTACTGCATACGAATGCTCAATGAGCGACCTGATGACGTTCAATAATAGTCACTGCGTTGATTTTTGTTGTTTCGAATTAGAGCATGCAGTACTCCTACACCAGACTTCTGAACTTTGCCTGTTGAATGCAAATGTCGCATGATGGTAAAATGGTAATCTATCACATATATCAGTAGTCGAGACTTCCTTAATGTGGAAAATCATTCATGCCAGAACAATCTTTGTTGAAACAAGAATATCTTTTTCTGGCGTATTTTTCCCAAAAGCACTCGCTCCATACACAATTCAAATCTTCCTAGCTGCCTCCTCTGCATTCACCCCTTCTTTATACCAAAAGTAAACGTTGTGTTGCAGATGTTACACCTATTTCCACTTGCGACTCAATTTTACAATGCTTAACTGTAGTTCGTGATTTTCAAGTATGCAAAATCCAATGCTTAACTGCAAGATGATAGCTAGAACTTCAAATTCGAAATGACAGTTGATACACACACTGACAGCGTCGCGCCGCGTTCACCTGGGCGGCGCCGGATTTCAGGCGGCGGGTGGCGTCTGGCCGGTGGCCGGTAGCCGCTTCAGCGCGAGGAAACGCTCGAGCGTAAGCTGTTGCGACGCAGCCACGAGCTGTCCTGCGGAATTGTTTCTGGAATACTTGTTATTGCTGGTGGGTAAAATGTTAAGCGAATTATCTTCGATGTTCAGTCAGACTCATAACTTTAGACCGACTGTGGTAAAAAAAAAAAAAAATACAGTTGGACGCGAACATGCGAGTATAAGCTTAGAACGCAAGACGCTTGCCACTAGACCACGGGCTCACGTAGTCCGACAACGTCTCGGAAGTAGACAACACTTCCTCCTAACACTTCCACATCTTACAGTGTTGCCTGATTGTGCATATGACCGGACTTAGAGTTGTCAGGGGCGGTCAGTTTTATTGGCCACCTTAAGTGAATGACTCAGACTTAGTCTCTGTGGCGGTCGGCCGGCGGTCAGTTTTACTGTCTAAGACTGTACCTACAAGTGTCAACTTCATTTTCAACAATTCTTGACCAAGGTCATAGCTCGTGAAAAAATTGTCAGTGGTAATATTCCTACCACTGCCAGCCAGATGACGCACTAAATCTAAGACCACTCTCTTGCCTTGATTCACTTCCCTCACACCACCACTCCTTCCAGTGTACATTTGAAGATTTGTCAGATAACCATGTTCGCAGTCTACTGCGCACCATATCTTGATGCCATACTTTCCTGGCTTTGAAGGAATGTAGACCTTGAAACTGCACCGACCTCTGTATACGCAAAGATGTTCATCAACAGTAATGTTGTTGGAAGGTATAAATGATGTTTGACATTGCACGGCAAACAAATCAAATAATTCCTGTACAGCTTCAGCCTTATTTCCAGTCCTCTCTTTCCTTTCAAGTCTCGTGATGCGGTCGTCAAAACGAAGTGAACGCAGAATGTCCTGATATCGCCTCCTCGACATAGTAGCACGGAATAGAGGAGTGCCATATTCAGAGTCCCAAAATTCGTCAATAGGTTTTCCCCGGCTCTTCTTTACGCCATACAGAATCAGCAAGCCGAAAAATGAAAGAAGCTCGCATCTGTCTGTATCACGCCAGTCAACTAATTTTCCAGACACTTTCAATTCATTTCCTCGTTGATTTGTGAACTGAACTATTATATCCAGCAATTCATTAGTAAAAAACTGCCTGAAACAGTCAACAGCTGAGCTAACACTAACTGTATGAGGAATACCTGCTGAAAATCGTTGTATGTTGCGGATTGGAAATCTACGAATTGATGGTTCTTTTGTACTCCATGCAATATCCCGACCCCTGCTTACCAGTACTGCACTTTCATCTTCTCCACTGTCATCATTTTCAGCAAGAATATCATTTTCTTCTAATTCATGTAAACAAATTTCATCACTTTGGTCTACCTGTCTCTCTGTTCCATCATCTTCGGCGTCACTACCTTCTGAATCACTACTGCTACGAAATAGGTCTTCCATAGCTTGTTCTACACTATAGCCAGGAGCAAAACGTATTCCATCCATGCTGAAATTACACTGCAACAACAAACGTACAACAAACGTACAAACGAACTTCCAGTTTGACGTTAGTTCTGACTAACACCTGAATAACACCTGAATTCAGTGTTACCAACTCAAAATACCTAAGAAAGAGATTGATAGTTGATAATCTATACATTCTGTGAATGTTACATATAATCTATCTGGGGTCATAATTGACCCCAACAGTAGTTTTTTTTAATTATTGATTTAAATGTTGCGTCAAGCGCTCTAAAAATTTTTGTGAGAGAACTACAATACTGTGTGGTAAATGTCATAAAATTCTGGATTTTTACAAGAAATAGAAATATTATTTTATCCATAGTAAAGATGATTGGGGTCACCTATGACCCCAGAGTGAGTCCTAGGGTTAAGCAAGAATCGACCGCTAGCGGGACTGCCTTTTTTGTTGTTGTTTTTTCATCGGTCTTGTGACTGATTTGATGCGGCCCTCTCCTGCGCCAACCTCTTCATCTGCTACGTCCTCAATCATTTACTGGATGTATTCCAGTCCCCGTTTTCCTCTACAGTTTTTACCCAGTCATTCTCTGATGTCTTAACAGATGTCCTATCATCCTGTCCCTTCTCCTTATCAGTGTTTTCCACAGATTCCTTTCCTCTCAGATTCTGCGCAGAACCTCTTCATTCACGACCTAATTTTCAACATTCGTCTGTAACACCACATCGCAAATGCTTCGATTCTCTTCTGAACCCGTTTTCCCACAGTCCATGTTTCACTACCATACAATGCTGTACTCCATACGTACATTCTGAGAAATTTCTTCCTAAATTAAGGCCTATGTTTGATACTATTAGACTTCTATTGGACAGGAAAGCTCTTTTTGCCATTGTTAGTCTGCTTTTGATGTCTTCCTTGATCCGTCCATCATTGGTTATTTTAATTCCTAGGTAGCAGAATTCCTTGACTTCATCTACTTCGAGACTATCCATCCTGATGTTAAGATTCCTACTGTTCTCATTTCTGCTACTTCTCATTACTTTCGTCTTCCTTCGATTTACTCTCAATCCATATTCTGTACTCATTAGATTGTTCATCCCATGCAGCAGATCATGTAATTCTTCTTCACTTTCACTTAGGATAGCAATGTCATCAGGGAATCGTGTCATTGATGTCCTTTCACCTTGAATTTTAATTCCACTCCTGAAACTTTCTTTTATTTCCATTATTGCTTCTTCGATATACAAAATGAACAGTAGGGGTGACTACATCCCTGTCTTATACCCTTATTAATCCAAGCACTTCGAACTTGGTCGTCCACTCTTATTACTTCCTCTTGGCTCTTGTGCATACTGTATATTACTCCCTATAGCTTACATCTATTTTTCTCAGAATTTCGAACATCTGGCACCATTTTACACTGTCGAACGCTTTTTCCAAATCGATAAATCCTATGAACGTGTCTTGATTTTTCGTTAGTCTTGCTTCCATAATCAGCCGTAAAGTCAGAATCGCCTTTCTCGTGGCATAACCTTTTCTAAAGCCAAACTGATCGTTTCTAGCACATCCTCAATTTTCTTTTCCATTCTTCTGTATATTACTCATGTCAGCAACTTGGATGCATGAGCTCTTAATCAAATTGTGTGATAATTCTCGCACTTGTCAGCTTTTGCAGTCTCCGGAATTCTGTGGATGATATTTTTCCGAAAGTCAGATGGTGTATCCCCAAACTCATACATTCTACACGCCAACGTGAATAGTCATTTTGTTGCCACTTACCCCAATGATTTTAGCAATTCTGATGGAATGTTATCCATCCCTTCTGCCTTATTTGATCTTAAATCCTCCAAAGCTCTTTTAAATTCTGATTCTAATACTGGATCCCCTACCTCTTCTAAGTCGACTCCGGTTTCTTCTTCCATCACATCAGGCAAATCTTCCACCTCATAGCGACTTTCAATGCATTCTATTCTTCTAGCCACTCTCTCCTCTGCATTTAACAGTGGCATTCCTGTTGCACTTTTAATGTTAACAACCTTGCTTTAAATGTCACCGAAGGTTGTTTTGACTTTCCTGTATGCTGAGTCTGACCTTCCGACAATCATTTCTTTTTCGACTTCTTCACATTTTCAATTTCGCCTTTTCGTCTTAGCTTGATATTTATTTCATTCCTCAGCGACTTGTATTTCTGTATTCCTGAGTTTCCCGGAACGTTTTTGTGCTTCCTCTTTTCATCGATCAACTGATGTATTTCTTCTGTCCCATGTTTTCTCCGCAGTTACATTCTTTTTACCTATGTTTTCCTTTCCAAATTCTATGATGGCCTTTTTAGAGATGTCCATTCTTCTTCATCTTACTGCCTAATGAGCTATTCCTTATTGCTGTATCTATAGCCTTAGAGAACTTCATCCCTATCTCGTCATTCCTTAGTACTTCCGTATCCCACTTCTTTGCATATTGATTCTTCCTGACTAATGTTGTAAGCTTCAGTCTACTCTTCATCACTACTATATTGTGACCTGAGTCTATCTCTGCTCCTGCGGACGCCTTACAGCCCAGTATCTGATTTTGGAATCTCTGACCATGATGTAATCTAACTGAAATCTTCCCATATCAACCGTCCTTTTCCAAGTATACCTCCTCCTCTCGTGATTTTTGAACGGAGTATTCGCTATTATTAGCAGAAATTTGTCAGGGAACTCAATTAGTCTTTCTCCTCTCTCATTCCTTGTCCCAAGCCTATATTGTCCTGTAACCTTTTCTTCTGCTCCTTCCCATACAACTGTATTCCAGTGTCCCATGACTGTTGGATTTTCATCTGTCTTTATGTACTGCATTATCCTTTCAATATCCCTGTATACTTTCTCTATATCTTCATCTTCAGCTTGCAACGTCGGCATGTATACCTTAACTATCGTTGTTGGTGTTGGTTTACTGTCGATTACTATAAGAACAATAGTATCACTGAACTTCCACATACTCTCTGGCCTTCCTTCCTATTCATAACGAATCATACTCTCATTATACCGTTTTCTGCTGCTGTTGATATCTCCTATACTCATCTGACCAGAAATCCTTGTCTTCTTTCCATTTCCCTTCATTGACCCATGGTATATCTAGACTGAGCCTTTGCATTTTCCTTTTCAGATTTTCTACTTTCCCTACCACGTTCAAGCTTCTGACATTCCACGCCCCGACTCGTAGAACGTTATCCTTTCGTTGATTATTCAATCTTTCTCTCATGGTCACCTCCCCTTTGGCAGTCCCTTCCCGGAGATCCGAATGGTGGACTATTCCGAAATCTTTTGCCAATGGGGAGGTCATCATGACACTTCTTCAGTTATAAGCCATATGTCCCGTGCATACACGTTACGTGTCTTTAATGCAATGGTTTTCATTGCGTTCTGCATCCTCTTGGCGTTGACTATTGCCCACTGCTAGGACAAGAGAGTGCCCTGAACCTCTGTCCGCTCCTCCGCCCTCTTTGACAAGGCCGTTGGCAGAATGAGGGTGACTTTTGATGCCCAAAGTATTCGGCCGCCAATGCTGATTATTAATCAAAATTTAAGCAGTGGCGGGATTCGAACCCAGGACCGAGAACGTTTTCATTACTAATTAAAGACGCTACCCCTCTTCTTTTAAAAAAACAAGGAAGAAAAATTGCCCCGCCACTTTTGCACTAAATAAAAAAACAAGCCACCACTTCAAGCGTTGGCCCCTATCTAATCCTACTCCCAGTAAGACTAGCCTAGAGCTATGAGGGGGCGAGAAAGGATAAAGGAAAGAAAAAAATAGGAGAGCCGTGAAAAAATTTACATAATTAGTTTTCTCGTTTTTTTATTTTTATTTAATTTTTAATTTTTTTAATTTTCTTATTTTTTATATGAGCGCCTTGAGTAGCGGCCCTGCGTCGGCCAGCACTCCCAGACGTGTTTTCTCGTTGAGTGGGAGTAGATTCCATCATCGGTTCTGTTCGGTTCCGGTAGGTTCAGATCAGTTTTCGGCTTCTCATGGCTTGGACATTTCAGCTGCGAGGCGGATCGTTATAGGTGCTCCCTAAGAAATTGGGGAAGTATTGCTGATAGTGTGGGCTGCGTATTAGAGCGCAGTATCATTTGTTGAGATAATTCCAGTATTCTAGTATAAACTTATGGCCGGAATTAATGAGATAACGGATTGTGGGGCCACAGATACAGTTCACAGAGTGAATTTTGGTGGTGGGGTAAAAAGTCCCCTCCAGGAATAAAAGTGTGTGGATGTCGATTTGAGCCGGTGTTTGGCGTGTAAGAAACGCCAAAATACGCAGAGCAAGTGTCCAGATATCGGACGCTGGACCAATGGAACCGGAGGTCATTTCTGTCGTCCACTCCACAGCGGGTGCAGAGGGGTGAGTCAGCGATGTCGGTTAAATTGTTTGCCATTTCGAAAAAACGGGCGAAACTAGAAAGGGGTAAAGACTGTTAGACATCACTGAAGTCCAGGAAAATCGCCAGATATAATGAAAGGGGGAGGGGACAGTCGAGATCAATACTCGGGTGGCGCAAAGGTTTGGAACAGGAGTCCAGTGAGGCTTTGTGGGCAACGATGCCAGAGTTTGTTGAGAGCTGATGTACAGCCCCGTGATACTGGTTGGCACGTGTATTCCCATCTCACCACGGTCCTGTGGGAGTCATACTGCACTTTGAATAACATCCTTGAGCTGACGAAGGAGCCCTTCCCACCAACAGACGTCAGGTCAGGAGAGTTGGGTCCATTGTACCTGAGCCACGTGTGGTATACGGGAGGCATGATAGATGTTCACATATTGGATGTTTAGGGTAATGTCGAAGGCATGTAGCTGGTGATGTGCAAGGCTAGCTCCGATGGTCTGTAGTAAGGGCCTACCGTTAACAACCGATGATTGAAGGAGATCGGCGATGAATTCCATGACAAGACATCGAAGCACGGGGGCGACGCTTCTCTCTGGTAGACCCTCACCAGTGAGTAAGACCTTGGATTTGGACACGTTGAGGGAGTTGCCCGATGCTTCCCTGTAAGCCACCACCCATGTCAGGGCTGCTCGAACTTCATCCTCACTGCGCAGATAAGGAACGAGGTCGTCAGCATAGGCCATGCAACAGAAACGGTGCCCATACAATGTCATACCTTCCATACGTTGGCGCAGTCCCTGAAGCAGGGGTTCCAAAGCGAAAGCATATAAAATTGTGGAAAGAGGGCAGCCTTGCCAGACAGATCGTGCAATGACAAGGGGGGGGCGTGAGACGGCCGTTGTACATGATTCTGGAGGTCGTGCCGCTCCAGAGGCGCAAAATTGCCATGATAAAACCGCCGGGGAAACTAATATGTTGAAGAACTGCCCGCAAATAGGAGTGGTCTACAGGGTCGAATGCCTGGGTAAAGCCCAGCGGTGCCAAGACACCAGGGAGACGTTGGTGACGAGCAAATGCTGTCGCGTCTCGATAACGGCAAAGGGCCGTGCAGATATTGTTGTCGCCTCCTAGGAAAGTCTGGTCGCTGAAGGTGACGTAACTTGCGACTTTCTTGAGTCGCGATGCCAGCAACCGTGTAAATAATTTCATATCGCTGTTCAGCAACATGATTGGTCGATAATCATGGACGCTCGATCGCCCGTGCGGTCTGTGTACGGGTATAATGACGCCCTCGAGAAAGGTGTTAAGGACCATTGTCATCGGGGAAATCAGCTCTTGCACGATGGTCGTCCATGTGAAAGCCAACAAAGAGTTAAGACACTTGTAAAATTCGCTGGGGGAACCATCGGGCCCTGGGGATCTACACTACTGGCCATTAAAATTGCTACACCACGAAGATGACGTGCTACAGACGCGAAATTTAACCGACAGTAAGAAGATGCTCTGATATGCAAATGATTAGCTTTTCAGAGCATTCACACAAGGTCAGCGCCTGTGGCGACATCTACAACGTGCTGACATGAGGAAAGTTTCCAACCGATTTCTCATACACAAACAGCAGTTGACCGGCGTTGCCTGGTGAAACGTTGTTGTGATGCCTAGTGTAAGGAGGAGAAATGCGTACCATCAAGTTCCCGACTTTGATATAGGTCGGATTGAAGCCTATCGCGATTGCGGTTTATCGTATCAGGACATTGCTGCTCGCGTTGGTCGAGATCAAATGACTGTTAGCAGAATATGGAATCGGTGGGTTCAGAAGGGTAATACGGAACGCCGTGCTGGATCCCAACGGCCTCGTATCACTAGCAGTCGAGATGACAGGCATCTTATCCGCATGGCTGTAACGGATCGCGCAGCCACGTCTCGATCCCCGAGTCAACAGAGGGGGACGTTTACAAGACAACAACCATCTACACGAACAGTTCGACGACGTTTGCAGCAGTATGGACTATCAGCTCGGAGACCATGGCTGCGCTTACCCTTGACGCAGCATCACAAACAGGAGCGCCTGCGATGGTGTACTCAACGACGAACCTGGGTGCACGAATGGCAAAACGTCATTTTTTCGGATGAATCCACTTTCTGTTTACAGCATCATGATGGTCGCAACCGTGTTTGGCGACATCGCGGTGAACGCACATTGGAAGCGTATATTCGTCATCGCCATACTGGCGTATCACCCGGCGTGATGGTATGGGGTGCCATTGGTTGCACGTCTCGGTCACCTCTTGTTAGCATTGACGGCACTTTGAACAGTGGACGTTACATTTCAGACGTGTTACGACCCGAGGCTCTACCCTTCATTCGATCCCTGCAAAACCCTACATTTCAGCAGGATAATGCACGACCGCATGTTGCAGGTCCAGTACGGGCCATTCTGGATACAGAAAATGTTCGATTGCTGCCCTGGCCAGCGCATTCTCCTGATCTATCACCAACTGAAAACGTCTGGTCAATGGTGGCCGAGCAACTGGCTCATCACAATACGCCAGTCACTACTCGTGATGAACTGTGGTATCGTGTTGAAGCCGCATGGGCAGCTGTACCTGTACACGCCAACAAAGCTCTGACTCAATGCCCAGGCCGTTATTAGGGCCAGAGGTGGTTGTTCTGTGTACTGATTTCTCAGGATCTATGCACCCAAACTGCGTGAAAATGTAATCACATGTCAGTTCTAGTATAATATATTTGTCCAATGAATACCCGTTTATCATCTGCATTTCTTCTTGGTGTAGCAATTTTAATGGCCAGTAGTGTATTATGAGATCCCGCCTTGAGAGCATCGAGTCCTTCATCTGTAGTCACGTCTTCTTGGGGTTCATGCGCTACTTCTACCGGAAGAGTGCTCGTAGTAAGTCGAGTGACGTCTGTGATCAGTTCCACGGAATGCGATACAACTGCATACTGTCCGGCGAAATGATTGTGGAGAGCATGGCCGATGGTTTGTTGTGTCTCATGGCGGTCGTCTTATGCATCAGTGACGAAGTGGATCAGAGCCCAGCGTCTTCATTCTCTTTCCTGGAGGAGGTGGTACATCGGTGTGTTCTTGTGATATACGATTAGAGATCCGAGATTGAACTACAGTGCCTTCCAGGTGACGGCGCATGATCAAGGAGATCTGCTCCTTTTTTTCGCTGTACCACCGTCTGCGTGGCTGGTGAAAAATCTATAGTCTTACAGTCAAAGAGTCAAAGGAATTGAATAAGTAAAGTGTAAGGTATTAGTACGCAGTGCCTTTGCTTCCTTACCATAGCTCATCAAAGTTTTATGGAGGGTCGGCTTTGTGCAGGAGAGCCACCAAGATAAGGTGGAGTCATAGGCGTCATCACGACGACAGCATCGTACCCATGCTTCCTCGACCGTACAGTGACAGTCTGGGGAGGTCACGTGGGCGACGTTGAATTTCCACAGACCATGACTATGCCACACACGCTTTCGGGCGAGAGTGACGTTGCAGATGTATACTTCATCGTCTGAAAAGGCCAAGGGGCCAGACTTTTGCATGGCGGGTGCCATCAGCAAGTGGACTGGTGAGGTAGATGCGATTTACGCGGCTTGATGAGTGAGCAGTGTAAAACGTATAATCTGGTTGAGTTCCATGGAGTTTTGTCCAGGTATCAATGAGTCGCAGGCGATCGATGACCATCAAGAGAGCTCACAAGGTCAGTGCTGTGGAGTTGGTCAGCGGGCCCTTGTGTCGAGATGAAGTCTCCACCGAGCATCAAATCGTCTGCTGTGAAGAGTGGTGCGACCTTTTCAGAGAAGAATGTATGTTAATGACGGCGGCTAGAGCCAGACTGTGCGTAAATGTTAATGATACGCACGCCAGATAGGGTGAGGGACATAGCTCGTGCAGTGGAGAGGTATGCTAGATCCTCTGCAGGTAGCCCGTCGCGTAGGAGGATGGCAACACCAGTACCAGTGTCGGAGGCGTGAGAAACGTAGGCCGTGTGGGAATACTATATCAACATCCACAGAGTAGATTTCGTCTCGGAACATGGTCAGTTTGTGAGGGGCTCGGATGGTGTCAAGATTCATTGTGGCGACACGATATTGCTGTGTATGTCCCCTTGCAGTTGATGCAAAATGCGTGATGGAAGCATCCTGCAGGTGTAGACCCACCGGGTCTGCCGTAGTGGTCACGATTACGGCAGGGGGCTGTCTCAGGCGCCTCCATGGGATGCTCTCGCTCGGCACGCTGGTTGTGTGATCCTCTGTTTCTTCAACATCACCAGCCCAGGATTCTGAAGCCGAAGACATGTGACAGTCGTTTACTGTCTGAGTGGGGGAAGAAGGCGCTGTGACAATAGATGTGGGGGCTCTGTCGTCCTCATACACTGGTAACACTGAGTTCGTGTTCTGGATTGAGACAGGATTCGTCACAGGAAGGGCGTCAGGAGCGGTCGTACCATATGACTGGATGCGATATGGAAGGTCACCATCAGACATCCGGTCGTCATCTCGCGAGGTTATCTGAAGGACAGCGTCATCGCAGGGTGTTCGTCAGCGTTGCGCTTCCTGGGCGGCCGCTGTTTCCTAATGTGTTGTTCCCAATCAGAATGTAGTCGCCAATCATCCGAAACTATACCCGTCTGGATTAAGGCCGCAGTCGGCAGGACATCTTATTCGACGTCCATGGTTCGAGCAGGGTCGTCTGCGATGGTACTAAGGGTGAATGTACCCAGTGCTCGCACTGGGGGTGACGCCATGCTGATCTCGTCGGCGTGTTGTGAGGTGGGTAGCGTTGACGAGGCTTCAGGCGTATCCTGAAGTGTCGTGGCAGGGTTCCGTGCTATCGCCGCGTAGGTGACAGGTAGGGACGTGAACGTCGATGCTGGGGTCACTTCACCCAGCGGTGTCTGTATCAAACGTCGGTGTAAACATTCGGACCATACATGTCCTCCTTGGCCACACCCGGAGCACGTTCGTGATTGGCCATCGTACATGACGATGGCCCGCACACCGCCAGTCATCAGGTACGATGGAACGTGTTTCGTCAGCTCAGTTTTGATCTGCCGGACTCCATTTAACACTGGGTAGATCGTAAATGTTTGCCACTTCTCCGCCAGGTGACACACGACTTCCCATATGGCTAGAACGCGGCAATGACCACTTCTTGAAGCACTTCGAACGGGATCTCAACACACACAAAGTTCAGAGACCGAATCCTGCATGGTCCACTGTCACTGCACCTGCTCGACCATCAGAGTGCTTTAGTTTTAGTCCGGCGGCGTGTCGTTGGACGACTTCAGCGAATAGTGCCTGCGTCAACATCTTGAAGTATGCAAGACTTCCTGTGATGGAAAAATGTACTCCGATCACGTCCAGATGGTTAAAACGCAGATCATCTCTTCAACTTCAAAAGCTCTTGGTTGTGGATGTTCAGCCTGAAGTTCCTTTGATCGCTGTACGGCGGTAAGAGTGCGCCATGAGGTACGGTAGTTGTGGACTGTACACGAGTACCGCGACGCAGAAGTAAACAAGGCCGAGAGTAAAGCGCTGGCAAGCGCGCGGGACAGTTCCGCACGCCACCACGGCTGAGAGCCGACACTAAGCTTCCTTCAGTTACTGACAAGGAGTTTGACACCACCAAGAGCATTAAAATGCAGTATTTTTACTGTGTAATCTGTGCAATAGGGCAGCAATTTGTGCTGCTTTCGAAAGCAATATATGAGGGGTGTTCAAAAGGAAAGACGCGCAACAACACTGTAGACATAACTGAAGTCTTTATTTAAAAGTAATCACCAGAGACCCGAGCACAGCCATCCCGTATCTATCCACCTATACCAAAGAGTGACTATCAATTAAAATGCGGCCCGCCGTACGGGAATTATAATGTAATACGGGTACTGGTTATGCTACAGGGACAACGACATATGGAAGTTTGGGTCTGGCGATGAGTTGTGCATGGGGAGCCAAAGTGTTTAAGGTGACCGCTCGCATATAGTGGGAAATCCGGATTCGAGGCCTGGTCCGGTACAAGTCTTTACTGTCGTCATTCTCTTATAAAGTTGCGAATACATTTCATGTAGAAACACAAGAAAGTGAACATGTCCGGTTGTCGGGCGGATGCTCATGTTGCTCCCTCTTGAACTTGGCTATTACACTTTGTGTGACCTTGGAGACATGAGGACAGGGGTTATCGTGGAGGACAATCACTCCCTCCGTGAGCAACCAAACGCCGTTTGCTCTTGGTGGACTTGTTTAGGCTACGGAATGTCTCATACTACTCGTCACTGTTAATAGTTTTCCGTGCCCGAGTAATTCGATGTGTAACTGATCTCGGACGTCAAAAAAGACGGTGCGCATCGTCTTGCCTGCTGACGACAGAGCTTTCAATTATTTTAGAGGGAGGTGACGACACTACATTTGCATTTCTAGATGTCTCGCTACGTTACCACAAACCGGCATATGCATATTGCAACCAGTTTCGTTGTTAAATGTTTCGGACCTTTTCATCCTTATAGTAAGTATGTTTTCCTAGTAGAGCTTGCTGCGCTAGGATTCACGAGTTGCAACTAAATGAGACTGAGAAGAGTGGATGCCATGAGTGTTACGTGGCCTAAGTACTTGATTTAAGCTTGAAAAACAGAACACTTCTCTTTGTTACAATGAGCCGGCACCAGAGAGAAATTAAGATAAATTTCTCGGATAAGAGAAACGCTCCTCGGGAAAACGACCTGAAACCGCAATATTATCCCAATAATTCGTGCATGAAGGCACTTCAGCAGTTAGCTGTTCAAGATAGTGGCCAAAAATTGCTGGCGCTGAAGCAATGTCGAAGGGCAAACGTAAATACTTGGATAAAACCGTGTGGATGTTGATCACAAAATACTTCCGAAACTGCGCGTCCAGTGGAAGCTGCAAATGTAATTCTGTTTCAGAGGAGAACTGACCTGCTGCTAGCTAACACATCAGTTCATCGGGCAATGGCATCGGAAATGAGTCAGTCTGTGTCTGAGGATTCAATGTCAACTTGAAGTCAGCACACGACCTCAATTTGCCAGAGGATTTCGTGATAATTACAAGAGGAGAAGACCACTGACTAGCTGCTACAGGAGTCCTCCTAGGACGACAGGTGTTGCGCCACTTGATCTGTAGTGAGGATTGTGTCATGCCGAATAACACCGAGGTTGTACATTTTCTTTCATTGTAATATAAACGTTAAAACTGGCTGCTTTGCCTAAGCCATCCTCAAAAAGGTCCCTAAATTCTGATCAAAGTTTTGAAACACTGCCCTGAGGCTCAGAAAAATTCACGGAAAGTAAATTGTCCTGAATTTGAAGATCGAATGAATCAATATACCAAAAATGTTTTGACTGTCCTTTGAATACAACACTACGAATGAAACTATCTTTGTAACAATGCGAAAAGTAGCAGGCAGGCTACAAACTCCAAGAACTGGGATATCATGACCAATATGAGCTGAGAGTTTTCTGTGACTTGTCCAGTTTAAGCATTTATAACGGTTCATACGTGCGTCTGTTCAAAACTGACTCTAAAGCTATCGTATCTGACTACATCTGCATGTTACGAACAGCCATCTGCTAAGTGACAAAAAGTTTGTTTGATTCCCGCTATATGGGAGAGGCATTCTGATACTTTTGCGATACTGATTGTGACACTGACTTCACACCCTAACTAGCACTAGATAGTATTACGATATAGTGATAATTTTTACTTATGGACCGTCTGACAGCAACTGAATAAAACTCAATTTTAGTGCCAAACGTGTTTCGCCTTTATTTTCTGCAAGGGATCATCAGTGGCCTGGAATATGTACGTATGTTTGCTATTTAATTTATATTTTGGTCATTGTACCTGTAGGTTATAAACAGTTCTGGTGGTTGGTATTTCCTATTAAGTAGTAATGTTTTGAACTGTACTCATAGGTTGCGTGGACAGTTCCCTACATATCACGCTCCTGTTGCATTTTTGGTGTTGTTCTTCTTCTTATAAATGCCAATTTGCGGTTTTTCCCCACATTTCACAGCACTATGATCTGAACACTTGTTTCGATGTAATGTTTTGGATTCTGTTGCCGACTGTCAGATGTTTTTGCCAAAGATCGAATGTTATTGCCAAACTTTCGAGTGTAATTATTGAAGTATCTGTGATCTGTGTGTGTATGCATTTGCGTATGTGTGTGTTTTGGTGTGATATAATTTTTTTTTGTTGGGCTGTGTTTGTGTGTGCGTGTGTGTGTGTGTGTGTGTGTGTGTGTGTGTGTGTGTGTGTGTGTGTGTGTCCAGAAGGCGTAGGGGGAAGTGTTCTTTTTCCTTGTTGTGTGTGAGGAACGATTGGTTTGTTTCTTTTATTTTTTTATCTTATCATTTCTTTTATTAAGTGTAGTAGGGAGCCTGTGCTGATGTGTGTTTGTTCATTTATCACATGTTTGTTTTCAGCGATGGCTTCCTGAATGTTGGAATGTTTTCTTGCGTTTGTATAAGATGTTTGTCATGGTTGCTTATTCTCAGACGGTCGATAAGTAAAAATTATCAATATACCGTAATATTACACGCAACTGAGGAAGACAGGACTACAAAATTTGCCGGCCGATGTGGCCGAGCAATTCTAGGCGCTTCAGTCTGGAGCCACGCGACCGCTACGGTCGCAGGTTCGAATCCTGCCTCGGACATGGATGTGTGTGATGTCCTTAGGTTAGTTAGGTATAAGTAGTTCTAAGTTCTAGGGGACTGATAACCTCAGATGTTAAGTCCCATAGTGCTCAGAGCCATTTGAACTACAAAATTTTCGAAAGTACGACAGTGGCATTCATAGACTACGTTTGGAGTAAGAAACAGACTGCTTGTGTGACTTCCAGTGTTGCAAACACACTGACTGTACATGTTCGTGCCAGCCGCAGTAGATACGCTACGCGTTATGGCAGGTTCACGCCTACCACTTGCGAAGCCCTGGGGGGAAGATTTAACACCACGAGCTGTCTGTCAAGCAGACTGGTGATGTTGTCTACGGCGCTGCGTTGGCTGTGATGTGGACTGACGCGGTGTGTGAACTACGCACGCGACCTCTTTGCAGTCAGCCCTAGTTTACACCATAGTTATGTGAGGAAACCCAGAATCAGTCGATGCACAATCATAAGAGTCCTGAGTCTCAATTAATTTCAACAGCTGCTTCAAACGTGAATCCAGATACTGTAGTATTTATTCCTGATTCTAGACTCAGACACAGACTGCGTGGCAGCGTCTCGAATCATGTCGCCATTGTAATATCTGTCCCATTCACACTTGAATTTGTAGTGCCTGTCAGGTCATGCAAATCAGCTATCGCTGTTAGATTGATGAGATTATCTACGCAATGTGAAAAAAATTGTAACGGCAGCAGCCACATTCACTTGTGTATCAAAGTACCTCTTTAACCCTGCAGTCAAGTCCTTGTAGCCTATACTCCCGGCATCGGCAACCTCTGGTGGACTACGGGTCTGATTCACATACTTTCTTGGTGAATAACGTAGTGAAGAATCGTAAATCGGCATCCTCAATATTTAATTCAGTAGATTTCATATTTAATAAGCTAATAAAACCTTTTGGTGGACCGTCCATCGGAGGTGGTTCGTCAGAACAAACTCCTGCAAGTAGACTCCACTGCAAACTGAACTTCCCAAAAAACCTTCACCAGTAACTCTGTGTGACCTTGGAGATGTGAGGACACGCGTTATCGTGGCTGTGACGCTAGTAATTATTCCGTTATATTGCATTCCACATGTATACTAAGAACAAAAATTGCTAACAGAGCCGCGACAAATGCTTCGAATGTGGCAGCATGACCACACAAACTTCTTTAATGTAATCTGCCGTCCTACTAGTTCATTGAACTAGTGTTCGTATAGATAAACGTCGTTCGGACCTATTTCTTTTACTGCGCATAGTTAACCTGCAATATCCAAGAAGCACTCCTTTATGAATAAGCCTTCAGCAAAAGGCTTTGACGATTTGAAAATTTTTCTACATATTATAAAACTAACTTTGACCTAATTGCCACACTACGTCCTCGGTATGACAAAAAATTGCTGTTGCTTGTCTAATTTGGAAATTAATATTTTAACTATGTCTTCCTTCACTGGTCAGCTGTTGTTGAGCATTATATTTCGTAGAAAAGTACAACAGATAGAGATTCACTACGGATTTATTGTTATACGTGGAATTCAGAATATTCAACACCTACTTTTCTCATTTTAATGCCAGGCATTTTGCAAGTTAACTCAGACGCATTGAAACACTTGCAAGAAATTAACAAACAATATCACAGAAATTTACGTGTGAACCGACAACAGATAACTAATTTGTTCACCAATTTATAGCTCTTACTGCTGTTGTTCAACTCCATAAGTTTCACGACTAGTAGGTAATTTTCGTACCATTGTCGCCTACTACCAATCTTTGTGATCTGCCAATGTATGGCACAGACGTAGACAGTAAACAGTAAATAACGTGTTTCTGTTGTCAGCACTGATCCATAGGCGAAAAGACGTCTCCGCAGCAGCTCAAGGTAGTAAATTGTTTCCCCGTTTCTCAGCAAACAAATGAACAGATGCCCCAAAACTTCACGTTCAGATTGGAAAGGTGTTTCTCTTTGTTGTTAAAATCCGGCGCCGGTGAAGCGACGCTGCATATGCGCTGAGTAAGCTATATTGTCAGGTTGTCTGCTGTGTGATATACAAACCCGAGGCGATCCGAGCGTTGGTTGAAATGACTGAAAAAGCATCCCGGACGCCTCGTTCCATTGTCCACGAATTTCTTCCTCCCGTAAGACTGAAAACGATCCAGGGCCACTGGTTGCCCAGTCAAGGCCTTCATTTTCGGGGCTGGCGATGGGAACAAGTTCACATGCCAGTCTCTGTACTGCGACGCCTATTGTTGCCAAAAAAACATGGCTTTCTGTCCATACCCCGAATTTGATGTGCAGAGCCGGCAGCTGTGGCCGAGTGGTTCTAGGCGCTTCAGTCCGGAACCGCGCAGGTTCGACTTCTGCCTCGAGCATGGATGTGTGTGATGTGTTTAAGTAGTTCTAAGTCTAGGCAACTGATGACCTGAGATGTTAAGTCCCATAGAGCTTAGGGCCATTTGAACCATTTTGATTTGCAGAGAAGTTGGTGTGACCTGAGCGCCGTACCCACAACAGGCGTCGAACGCCTGGAAGTGTGGCACACACATTGGCGGTGCTGGTTGTGGCGCTGCTTGGATTGCTGCGAGGGTCAGACTTGTTTCGAGCAGGCAGCAACTGCGTCATTCCTGCTAGACGTTATTGGGTTCTTGAGCCTGCAACTGAACAGCTTGGCTTAGAGGCAATTCCTGCAGTGCGTTGGTCATGATTCAACATACAGTAGATGCTGAACTGAAACAGATGTAAACACTGGAGCTGCGAAGAATGTCTCGATTGGAAGACACAGGCAAGAATATGCGATATAAAATCAGCCTCTGCAGTCACAAAATGAAAACAGCATGTCGCGGAACGGGATGTTGTGAAACACAAACAAAGTCAGTATTAACGTGTAAGCTAGGCATGTCATTTTGAGTTTTGTAAGTTATTGGTGAGCGCGTCACAGAGAGAATAAGTTTTGTTTCTGTTGAACAGTCTTTGGTCACAATCTTGGCCTCTGCGCAATCTGATACAGATTAGATTAGATTAGATTAGATTTACTTTCATTTCAATTGATCTGTAGTGAGGAGGTCCTCCAGGATGTAGAACATGTCAGTAAATCAATAATATATGACAAATATTTACAACTCAAACAAATAATCCAATGCACCATTCCATAGGTCCCAAGTGGAATAATCGTCATTTTTTTAATGAACCCTATATGAAGGAATCATTTTACAAACACTAGTGCACTGAATTTAAAATAAAAAAGTTTCTTTTTATTTATAAGGTAGTAAACATGTAATACAACTACTATCAAACTTATTTACAATGAACACATTACTGCACTGAAACGGTGCAGAAGTTAGATTGTACTTACACACACACACACACACACACTTATTTACAACGAACACGTAACTGCACTGAAATTGTACAGAAGTTATACATATATATATATATCAGTTGGTTCTACTGAGAAATTCATGAATGGAGTAGGAGTTGGTCACCAAAAAATGCTTTAGGCTTCTCTTAAACTGAATTTCATTAGTTGTTAAGCTTTTTATGGCTGCTGGCAAGTTATTGAATAATGTACACCTTTTTGTACAAGACCAAGTGACTTTAAATCCTTGTGAAGATTATTCTTATTTCTAGTACTGATTCCATGAATTGAGCTGTTGGTTTGAAAAAGTGATATATTTTTAATGACAAATTTCATTAAGGAATAAATATATTGGGAAGCAGTAGTTAGTATCCCTAGTTTTCTAAACAGGCTTCTGCAGGATGTTCTTGAGTTCACACCACATATAACTCTTACTGCACGTTTTTGTGCCCGGAAAACTTTAGCTTGGCTTGATGAATTACCCCAAAAAATAATCCCATATGACATAATGGAATGAAAGTAAGCATAGTATGCCAGATTTTCCATTTTTATATCCCCTATGTCTGACACAATTCGCATTGAAAATAGAGACTTGTTAAGACGCCTCAGCAGTTCTGTGGTGTGCTCCTCCGAGTCGAATTTATTATCAAGCTGTAATCCCAAGAATTTAGCACTGTCCACTTCTTCTATCTGCTTGTCATCTATGTTAGGCATATACTCGTGGAACACCCCTTAAAAGTTCTGAACAGCATGTAGTGTGTTTTTTCAAAGTTTAGTGACAAAGAATTGGCTAGGAACCAGTGATTAATGTCCACAAATATTTTATTTGCCGATCTTTCTAAGACTACACTTGATTTACTATTTATTTCAATGTTTGTATCGTCGGCAAACAAAACGAACTTGGTATCTTGTATTGTTACTGATGAAAGTTAATTGATATGCACAAAAAATAGTAAGGGCCCTAAAATGGAACCTTGTGGAACCCCACATGTAATTAGTGCCCAGATGCCTGGTAGCTTAATACATGTCTCTTTTCTAATAACACCCTTTGTTTACTGCCAGACATATAAGATTTGACATACATTCTTAGTCGAAGTGTGGTAGGTGATGGACGTATACAGTAGAGCTGTGTGGACTTATGATTGTATCTGTTAGAGGAAGAAAGGATTATTGAAAAAAACAGCAAGGATGAATATGATGTATACGTATTGAAAGGGGAAAGGATATAAATTTTGGATAATGTTATTTTTTTGCAGAGAAGAAGTTTGAGGCAAGACTACAGGACTGCGCTGGCAGTTTGTCGGAATGATTACTGTTTTTACACGTTTTCATAGATTTATGTGCTGGGGCATCCAGGGCGTTCGACATCTTCAACGTTTTCATCGTTTTCTTCAGAACGTTTATAGCACTCATAAGCGCATGTTATACTCACACGAAACTCAACAAAAACAATGTTTAATTTTTCTAAAATTTTCCTGCACTTTGTTCCGCTCTTATAAAAAATTTAACATGAAGTTTCTTGCCCATTTTTATAGGAAATATGTAAGCGCATATACTACAAAAATACTAGCAGTCTTTCTGACAGCTTACAACAGAACAAGCGTCAGACATGGCTAGCACTGAATAGATACTTTTCAATAGTGTTTACCTATACAAAAACGAAAAAAATCGCACGAATCAGACGAATAAAACGCGTGAAATTATAAAGGTTCCGTTAATTCTTGAATATAACTCGTATACAGTTATTGTTGTACAGTAAGCTTGATCGACACAATTACTTCAAACCTTTCTGTCAACCGCGGTACTAACTTTTGTTCCAATTAGGATGCTCTCTGTCTAGAATCTTTTCTCTGTACGAACGTTCATCTTTCTCAACACTACTTCCCGCTACACGAAACATTAAATAAATGCCTGACAGTTCCTGTAATGAGCAACGTTCCACCTTTACACGTGAGCCGTAAACCGTAAACGGCGTGGAAACATCATACGCCATTTTGAACTATTTCTCAAGGTAGCGGAAGACAGTTACTTTTCGTGATAAGTGGACAGTTCACAAATACGATTATTAAACGCATTACTCGTCAAAGAGTTCGAACCACCTGAAGTATTCATTTTGGGTCCTTATTTCATAATAGTTCAGTATCTTCTACCGTATGTATAACAGAGACGCACAATGTTCGGGAAAACTTGGGCACCCGCCCATCTCCGTTGCTTTGTGTGGTGATGCTCCCTTGACCGCAGAACCTCTGAGGTTAGTTGTTATCAGCTATATAGGACAGTACTAGGAGAATGACAAGGTGAATTTTGGTCGAGACTAGAAGCGTACTTTGATCATCTAATGGTATGACGAAGACCCAGAACCCGAAGGACACGATCACACTCAACTGACAAATAAAACTTACCACACTACGGCACACGACCAACGAGCAGAACATGAGGAGGAACTCTAACCGAACGGAGAAGGCAACATTTCTAAATACACTATATTTAAGACAAGGTGAAAGGAATATTTATATGCATGAGGCTTCAGATAAGGGGAAGGAAGCAGGAAAACCTAAGATATGGGGATATGAATATACACTATGTGATAAAAAGTATCCGGACACCTGGCTGAAAACGACTTACAAGTACGTGGCGCCCTCCAACTGTAATGCTGGAATTCAATATTGTGTTGGTACACCCTTAGCCTTGAAGACAACTTCCACTTTCGCAGGCATTCGTTCAAGCAGGTGCTGGAGGGTTTCTTGGGGAATGGCAGCCCGTTCTTCATGGAGTGCTGCACTGAGAAGAGGTATCACTGTCGGTCGGTGAGGCCTGGCACGAAGTTGGAGTTGCAAAACAAACCAAAGGTGTTCTGTAGGATTCAGGTCAGGACTCTGTGCAGGCTACACCATTACAGGGATATTATTGTCGTGTAAACACTCCGCCACAGGCCGGTCATTATCAACAGGTGCTCGATCGTGTTGAAAGGTGCAATTGCCATCCCCGAATTTCTCTTCAAGAGTGGGAAGCAAGAAGGTGCTTAAAACATCAATGTAAGCCTGTGCCGTGATAATGGCACGCAAAACACAGGGGGTGCAAGCCTCCTCCGCGAAAAACACGACCACACAATAACATCACCGCCTCAGAATTTTACGGTCGGCACTACACACGCTGGCAGATGACGTTCACCGGGCATTCGCCATACCCACAACCTGCCAACATATCGCCACATTGTGTACCGTGATTCGTCACTCCACACAACGTTTCTCCACTGTTCAATCCTCCAGTGTTCACGCTCCCTACACCAAGCAAGGCGTCGTTTGGCACTTACCGGCGTGATGTGAGGCTTATGAGCAGCCGCTCGACCATAAAATCCAAGTTTTTTCACCTCCCACCTAATTATCATAATCTTGTAGTGGATCCTGATGCAGTTTGGATTTCCAGTGTGATGGTCAGATGTCTGCCTATTACACATTACAAGTTATAATTTCTTAAATAAAACTTTATTTTTCAATCCATTATAGTAATTTATTGGAACCAACTGTGTACAAATCAATTTAAATGCGAGTACTGTCAGTTTTACTCAGGGAGCAAGAAACGTTGGGCGTACAGAGGTGGATGCAACACGCTGTACATACACTACTGGCCATTAAAATTGCTACACCACGAATGTTACGTGCTAAAGACGCGAAATTTAACCGACAAGAAGAAGATCCTGTGATATGCAAATGATTAGCTTTTCACAGCATTCACACAAGGTTGGCGCCGATGGCGACACCTACAACGTGCTGACATGAGGAAAGTTTCCAACCTATTTTTCATACACAAACAGCAGTTGACCGGCGTTGCCTGCTGAAACGTTGTTGTGATTCCTCGTGTAAGGAGGAGAAATGCCTACCATCACGTTTCCGACTTTGATAAAGGTCGGATTATAGCCTATCGCGATTGCGGTTTATCGTATCTCGATCCCTGAGTCAACAGATGGGGACGTTTGCAAGACAACAACCATCTGCACCAACAGTTCGACGACGTTTGCAGCAGCATGGACTATCAGCTCGGAGACCATGGCTGAGGTTACCCTTGACGCTGCATCACAAACAGGAGCGCCTGCGATGGTGTACTCAACGACGAACCTTGGTGCACGAATGGCAAAACGTCCCTTCTTCGGACGAATCCATGTTCAGTTTACAGCATCATGATGGTCGCATCCGTGTCTGTCGACATCGGGGTGAACACACATTGGAAGCGTATATTTCGTCATCGCCATACTGGCGTATCACCCGACGTGATGGTATGGTGTGCCGTTGGTTACACACTCGGTCACCTCTTGTTAGCAATGACGGCACTTTGAACAGTGGACGTTACATTTCAGATGTGTTACGACCCGTAGCTCTACCCTTCATTCGATCCCTGCGAAACCCTACATTTCAGCAGGATAATGCACGACCGCATGTTGCAGGTCCTGTACGGGCCTTTCTGGATACAGAAAATGTTCGACTGCTGCCCTGGCCAGCACATTCGCCAGATCTCTCACCAATTGAAAACGTCAGGTCAATGGTGGCCGAGCAACTGGCTCATCACAATACGCGAGTCACTACTCGTGATGAACTGTGGTATCGTGTTGAAGGTGCATGGGCAGCTGTACCTGTACACGCCATCCAAGCTCTGTTTGACTCAATGCCCAGGCGTATCAAGGTCGTTATTACGGCCAGAGGTGGTTGTTATGGATACAGAGGTGGTTGTTCTGGGTACTGATTTCTCAGGATCTATGCACCCAAATTGCGTGAAAATGTAATCACATGTTAGTTCTAGTATAATATATTTGTCTAATGTATACCCGTTTATCATCTGCATTTCTTCTTGGTGTAGCAATTTTAATGACCAGTAATGTAATTGGCTGCTTTCAGACCGATGATGGATGTCCTGGTGGTGGACTGTTCATTTCCCTAAAATGTTAAAACTAGTGACCAGCGCAGCTGCAGGCGACAGGAGCTCGCGTGCTCCGCCCGCCAACCACACTGATGCGCACCGCGTCTTCCCACAGCGGCTGCTGCGCGTGGAGGTGCACAAGCAGCTGCTGTGGACCTGGTTGCAATCATCTCGACGTTCTCCGTTGCCGTCGAGCGGGTCACACACCCGGCCCAGACCCTCAGCGAGTTGTCGAGACTGTGATGCCAGCTGCACAAGCAGCCGCTCCGGCGGCTGTAACTGCGGCTACGCATTCCGACGCCCTCGCCAGAGAACAGTCAAGACAACACAACACCTTGCCGGCACTGCCGGCAAATAGAAGAATAACACAACCTGTGATTGGCGTCATTATGCCACAAACAAACGTGAAGAAGCAACAAACAACAAGGAGATTAAGGAGGAATGGCAGCAATGGTTAACCTCCACGACAACCAGGGATGAGGGATGCCTTGATGAAGATCCCGTCTGGTCTGGTTTGGTGGCGGAATGTTCATCTCACTAATATGTTCAAACTAGTGTCCATTTTCCTGAATGCTCAACTTAATGCTGTTTGTAAGCCACCAGAAGTACAGACGAGATTTACAGATACAGTTGTTGGTACCACAGAGCAACGAGCTTCCTCGATGCGCTGTTTGATGTTCGGTTGTGTTGTAGAATGTATCCCTATACTATCGAATACAATAAGGTCGAAAAGCGCAACAAACGTGTTTTGGTCTGCCAGTCAAACGCAGGCGGTGATGTATAGCACGTTGCATCCACCCCTGTGCTTTGAACGTTTCTACCTCTGTAAATAAAATTAATACAAATTTAATTTAAATTCTGTTTTACAAATTTGGTTTAAATACATACTTTTGTAAATAAAATTGATACAAATTTAATTTAAATTCGGTTTTACACACTTGATAGAAAAATATGATGTTTTATTCAAGAATTATAACTCGTTACTGTAACTCTTTGGAAAACAACAACACAACACAACCTGTGATTGGCGTCATTATGCCACAAACAAACGTGAAGAAGCAACAAACAACAAGGAGATTAAGGAGGAATGGCAGCAATGGTTAACCTCCACGACAACCAGGGATGAGGGATGCCTTGATGAAGATCCCGTCTGGTCTGGTTTGGTGGCGGAATGTTCATCTCACTAATATGTTCAAACTAGTGTCCATTTTCCTGAATGCTCAACTTAGTGCTGTTTGTAAGTCACCAGAAGTACAGACGAGATTTACAGATACAGTTGTTGGTACCACAGAGCAACGAGCTTCCTCGATGCGCTGTTTGATGTTCGGTTGTGTTGTAGAATGTATCCCTATACTATCGAATACAATAAGGTCGAAAAGCGCAACAAACGTGTTTTGGTCTGCCAGTCAAACGCAGGCGGTGATGTATAGCACGTTGCATCCACCCCTGTGCTTTGAACGTTTCTACCTCTGTAAATAAAATTAATACAAATTTAATTTAAATTCTGTTTTACAGATTTGGTTTAAATACATATTTTTGTAAATAAAATTGATACAAATTTAATTTAAATTCGGTTTTACACACTTGATAGAAAAATATGATGTTTTATTCAAGAATTATAACTCGTTACTGTAACTCTTTGGAAAACAACGAAATAATCTATGTTAATAACTTCACAGAAAGAGTAACGTTCCTTAAGATTACCTACCTATTTTTTAATTTACAGAGAAACATCTTATACGTACCCTACAATTACTGTTTTATTATTCTCAACCTATAAAGCTTAACAATGGCATTGAAACCACAATATTATCAAGTTTTCATTACAGTAAATTACTGAATTTTATTTTATCGACGGTTCTCCTCCATTATGAATCTTCTCTGCAGGTCGTTCCTCCCCGCCTAGAAAATAACGTAACTGCAACACGTAAATGCGTAGTTTATCTTCATCATTAATTCAGTTTTTAATGTATCCATTGAGAAATGGTTTCTCTCAATTCGCGAAGAGTTTCTCATGAGAGTGGCGTTAGACTGAGGATCATAAAACCCGAAGCAGACAACTTTAAACAGGTTCTCACGGTTTTTATGAAAATGGAAAAATCTCATGCACGTTTTAACAGACTTCAGCTTAAAAAAGCTCCCGTGTTCTTTGATACTAGTACTTCAATGCAGACATTCACACTAGGTTTGCAGCAGCAGAAAGGTTATATTGGCAAGTCACTTCTCAGAATTCTAAAAGTATTGTTTCTTTGTTAACGAACAGTCAGTAAATGAATCTTCTACCGTTCCTAACTCAGTTCTGTCTTCAGTTTCAACATTTGCTTTTTTTTTCGACATAGGCCCTTCATTAATTTTACTGTCCGGTGACGAATTTATTTGAGAAATGTTTTGCAAATAGCACAATGTAGAGAAACAACAATCAACCGAATCTGATCGACCTTGATAGACTGTAGCGCTAGTGGAAGCACCTGTCGCGCGACTGCAGTCTGAAATACGGAGGAACAAGACCGCTTAAGCAGTTTTTGAATCAAAACAACAGTTTGAGTGGTAACGAGTTACATGTTTCTACTGGCTTTTTCCGTGCATGAGCTCAACTTTGGGATGTTGTGTTTAGTTTGCAAGTAGTTAATATTAATGCAATTTTGTCATATGATGACTTGATGGAGACCGTGGCTGTTGTTTTAAGACAAACGTTGATGGTGTTAGGACAGCAACCAGCCACAAATTTACTTTCAGTTCATTTATTCAAAGGCTACCGTTACCAGTTTCCAACCGTTGTGATTCATCCTCAGACGGTTTACATGCTTTCTTTATGACATGTGGTGTGTTTTTTACAGATTAATTGTCCTAAAATATAAATAATACACAATTATAAACACGCCACACACAGATGGTTGCGTTACAGACTTTCGTTGCATGTGACTTACGTGAAACGTCGGTTTAAAGCGTTTGTTTTCATAAAATTCGTCCAGCAGATGTAAATGCATTCCCACTGCATTCTAGTTAATATTACATTTTTATAGTATCTTTTGAGACAACTCATATTATTCTCTGCATTGTAAGCTGTGACAAGGTCTAGCACAGTAATAAGAATGGGAATGTCAAACTACCGCAGCGGTACGTTTGAGATGTATCGAACAAAGCAATTTCAGGCCGTACCGGACAAAGTAATTTCGGGCTGTACCGGACAAAACAGGCATCATAAAAACTTAAATTTGCATGGTTTTTTTCTTTCACATGAAATACAGACAAGTCTCGACGTAAGTCAGATGAAAATAAAATCAAGCATGCCGAAAAAAAAGTCTGACTTCCTGAAACGACAATCATGGAACGTCGATCAGTTGTAGAATTTTGGAGCACGTATTGTGTTCGAGTATAATGACCTTTCTAGAGACTGGAAATCTACTCTGTAGGAATCAGCATGGGTTTCTAAAAAGAAGATCGTGTGAAACCCAGCTCGTGCTATTCGTCCACGAGACTCAGAGGGTCATAGACACGGGTTCCCAGGTAGATGCCCTGTTTCTTGACATCCACAAGGCGTGTGATACAGTTCCCCACAGTCGTTTAATGAACAAAGTAAGAGCATATGGACTATCAGACCAATTGTACGATTAGATTGAAGAGTTCCTAGATAACAGAACGCAGCATGTCATTCTCAATGGAAAGAAGTCTTCCGAAGTAAGAGTGATTTCGGGTGTGCCGCAGGGGTGTGTCGTAGGACCGTTGCTATTCACAATATACATAAATGACCTTGTGGATAACATCGGAAGTTCACTGAGGCTTTTTTCGGATGATGCTGTAGTATATCGAGAGGTTGTAACAATGGAACATTGTACTGAAATGCAGGAGGATCTGCAACGAATTGACGCATGGTGCAGGGAATGGCAATTGAATCGCAATGTAGACAAGTGTAATGTTCTGCGAATACATAGAAATAAAGATCCTTTATCATTTCACTACAATATAGCAGGTTAACAACTGGAACCAGTTAATTCCATAAATTATCAGGGAGTAGGCATTAGGAGTGATTTAAAATGGAATGATCATATAAAGTTGATCGTCGGTAAAGCAGATGCCAGACTGAGATTCATGGGAAGAAACCTAAGGAAATGCAATCCGAAAACAAAGGAAGTAGGTTACAGTACACTTGTTCGCCCACTGCTTGAATATTGCCCACCAGTGTGGGATCCGTGCCAGATAGCGTTGATAGAAGAGAGAGAGAGAAGATCCAACGGAGAGCAGCGCGCTTCGTTACAGGATCATTTAGAAATCGCAAAAGCGTTACTGAGATGATAGATAAACTCCAGTGGAAGACTGTGCAGGAGAGACGCTCTGTAGCTCTGTGCGGGCTTTCGTTGAAGTTTCGTGAACATACCTTCACCGAGGAGTCAAGCAGTATATTGCTTCCTGCTACGTATATCTCGCGAAGAGACCATGAGGATAAAATCAGAGAGATGAGAGCCCACACAGAGGCATACCGACAATCTTCCTTTCCACGAACCATACGAGATTGGAATAAAGGGGAGAACCGATAGAGGTACTCAAGGTACCCTCCGCCACACACCGTCAGATGCCTTGCGGAGTATTGATGTAGATGTAGATGTAGAGTGGAAATATTCACTTCCGAGAAGAGCGTCAGATGGTAGACTTAATGCTTTACGTTGAAACAAAGAGATGGTCAAAAAGTGTCTTTGAGAAAAGTAGTTTTTTTTTCTGAAACCATTCAGTGTTGAACAGGAAACGATGTTGTACGATCAGTGAAACCTTAGAAGAAGACCGGTTCAATGCCACACTTGTGAGGGTTGGGCCTAAGCGAATTGTACCTATGCAAAAGTGAACAATCTTCGCTATAAGTGTTATAAATGTTTCGCTGAAAGCTAACTAATATTCTGATTTAGGTCTTTTCCGTTCAAGACTTTAACTCAGTAACTTTATTGTAAATTTTTGCTATTTTGAGACTTAGAAACTCAGTGCTAAGATGCATAACTTGTACTTCTTTACTTCAATGTATATTTTCATTACCGGACGAATTAAAACATTTTTTTAAAATGACATTTCACAGTATACAAATTTATGTCCAACGCAGTCCTTCAAAATTATAAACGAACAGAAGTCAGAGTGTGGAAAATACATAAAGAAGTCTATGAACGTGAATGTACATTCTTATGGCACTAAGGTTTATAGTTCTATTAAGTAAGGCAACTCAGTATACTATTGTCGAAAAATGTTCTAGTAAAACCTTCTGAATAATTATAATCTCGAAAACGCTTATGTCTCCGAAACTACCTCTGATTCCCTATGATGCAACGGTTGTTGACTGCAGATTTACGAGAATACGACTCTTCGGAAGAAATGCTGATTTTTTTTCAGTTATGTTTACATATCTGCCTCTTAATTTAAACATTCGGGTAATGAGCAGATTGTATTTTGTAAAACATTATACATTTTGTAGGATGTGAGGTCCTCCAGTTATGCAAAACACCGTTTTTTCTCAGTACCCAAACATGTTTCAACACCACTGTACCATCATCAGTGGGTTTCCGTTTTATTTGTTCTGTAATGTGAACTTTTTGTTAAATGATTACAAAATTATGTGGATGTTTAGTTCAAACAATAGTTTGTTTCGTTTTGTTAATACCTTTACACTTGGTGTGCATGACATTCTACAGATAGCTTGTCATCTGCAACCAAACGTTGTTGATGACAAAATTTTGCCGGGAGTTAACCTATCATCTAGAATGTAATTTGGTTTGTCGCGATGTTTTCGCTCCCATATTCGTTTTTACTTACGATTTCGTTTGGCAAGCCCTTTTATTCTCCGCTTCATGGTGAGGTGTCGTGATGCACACGTAAAAATAACACGTATTTTCCACAAATAAGGTAGTAAAACACTTTTCAACTTCACCAAAACACAGAGTGATTGTAGCTTGTTGTGTGTCCCAGCCCCGTCAGTGTTCATCAACATCGTTTGGTTGCAGATGACAAGCTACTTGTAGTAAATAATACACAAGCGAACCGGAAAATTCGTGTACACCAAGCGTAAAGGTATTAACAAAAAGAAACGAACTATTGTTTGAACTAAACATCCACATAATTTTGTAATCATTTAACAAAAATGTTCACATTACAAAAAAAAAAAAAAACGGAAACTCACTGATGATGGCACAGTGGTGCTGAAACATGTTTGGCTACTTAGAAAAAACGGTGTTTTGCACAACTGGCAAACCTCACATCCTACAGTTTTAACTGCAAACAGGGTCAATACAAGGAGCTGCAAATCCAACTGATGAATGTTATACATTTTGGTGTAAAAGATATTTTTTATAGATTGAAGCATCGGGACAACCCCACCGTCAGGATACGTGACAACGCTGGCCATGAGTCCTGCTGGATAATTTCGTCGGTAAAAGTACGTCCCAAGAAAGACTAAGTTCCGAGTTGGAAGTTCACGTCTGACACATAGTCTTAATTATCCAGGAAGTTTAAAAGTGCGCACGCCAGGCTGCTGAGTGAAATGATGATTCAGAAGTGTGTAACAGACAAGATGGAAGACACTCGCTGTCCCGTTGTGTGACTCATGACAGATGCAGAGAGCGAGCTACCCGCGTACGTCAGGCGTCACGCCTCAGCAGCGAGCAGGCTGCCCGGAGCTGCCGCGTACAGGCCCTCTTATCGCCCGCCAGGGGACGGGTTACGCCGAAACGCGGCCCTTAGCCGCTGCCGCCCACGCCAGCTTCTCGGAAGTCGGTGCCAACGGAATACTGGTGTCCGTTATCGCCAAGCGGTAGCTGTGCGTGGCAGGGTCGCTAGCGGACACGAAAACCCGACTATTCTGGAACACCACGAGGGCGACTTGGTTTTATTTCCACATTTCTCTACAGCGTAGATCACAAACAAAAATAATTTTCAGTATTATTTAATTGTTTTTGGCACGTTGTGCCACCTATCGGCAAACGGAGAAACGCAAACAGTTTCACAGATTTTTGCGCTCAGGATGCTACGTAATCGTGACTTCTTAAGTTTTATAACCTAAAAAAGGTCTTCCACACACATACTTTGACCTAAATACTGTAAAACTGTTGCAACCTCATTACGGAGACGTGGAAACTCTACCTGAGGAAAGCTATGTAAACGTCCTGGACAGTTTTAATGTAAAAGGATTTGTCTTTAAAACAGGAATTACATCGCAGATCAATCAGTTACATCTACACACGCACAGGGGTGCTTTCAATAGAAACGCCTAACGACGGCAAAAACAAATGTATGATTAGCAGTGTGCTCAAAACGCTTAGGAAATTATCTATGTAATTCTTTCAAAGCTGTAACGAACTCCTCAGTTCTCATGTTCCTTTAACGCTAGTGAGGTTAGAGAACTGGACTGTGTTTGTCAGAATCTGTTTCTTCTACAACGCGATATTCGTTTTAAATGCATCGCCATCAAGTCAGAAAGAAGCTGTTTCTCACCTTGCAAGCCTTATTGTGAGCAGTGTTTGGTCAAGTTCATTTAAAACGAGAGATCTGTAATCCATCCAGGATGTACTAATATTCGTTTCTGCTCTCCTTTTTCTTTCATAAATTCAACAACAGCGGGTTTTTAATAGAAAAATCGTCCCAGGCGTGGCTCCTGACTTAACCGACTTACTTACGGTAACACATTGAAGAGGCAAAGAAACTGGTACAACTGCCTAATACAGTGTAGGGCCACCGCGAGCACACAGAAGTGCAGCAACATGACATGGCACGGACTCGACAAATAGCTGAAGTAGTGGTGGAGGGAATGACACCATGAATCCTGCAGGGCCGTCCATAAAACTGTAAGAGTACGAGGGGGTGGAAACATCTTCTGAACAGCACGTTGCAAGGCATCTCAGATATGCTCAATACTGTTCATGTCTGGGGAGTTTGCTGCCCAGGGGAAGTGTTTAAACTCAGAAGAGTGTCCCTGGAGCCACTCTATAGCAATTCTGTTCGTGTGGGGTGTCGCATTGCCCTGGTGGAATTACCCAAGTTGCTCGGAATGCACAAAGGACATGCGTGCTTACGTACGTGTCACCAGTCAAATTCGTATCTTGACGTATCAGGGGTCCCATATCACTCCGACTGCACACGCCCACACCATTACAGAGAATGCCAGCTGACATGCAGGGTCCACGTATTCATGAGGTTGTCTCCATACCCGTCCACTCGATACAATTTGAAACGAGACTTGTCTGACCAGGCAACATGTTTCGAGTCATCAACAGCGCAATCTCGGTGTTGACGGACCCAGGCAAGGCGTAAAGCTTGTGTCGTGCAGTTTTCAAAGATACACGAGTGGGCCTTTGACCGAGAAAGCCCATATCGATTATTGTCCGCTAAATGGTTCGCACGCTGATATTTGATGGCCCAGCAATGAAATCTGCAGCATTTGCATGCCCGTCACATTGAACGATTCTCTTCAGTCGTCGTTGGTTCCGTTCTTGCAGGATCTTTTCCCGGCAGCAGCAACGTCGGAAATTTGAAGTTTTACCGGATTCCTGATATTCACGGTACACTAGTGAAATGGTGGCACGGCAAAATCCCCTCTTCATCGCTGCCTAGGAGATGCTGTGTCTTATCGGTAGCGCCGACTATAACACCACGTTCAGACTCACTTATATCTCGATAACCTGCCATTGTAGCAGCAATAACCAATCTAACAACTGCGCCAGACACTTGTTGTCTCATACAGGCGTTGCTGACCGCAGCGCCGTGTTCTCCCTATTTACGTATCTCCGTATTTGAATATGCTTGCCTTATACCAGTTTCTTTGGCGCTTCAGTGTATATAAAGTCTCCTTATTATTTCTGTTTCGTTGGACAATGTTGCAGCTGACAGTGGAAATAATGTGTGCGACTTCAAAAATTTTACTGTTTGTACCACAAGTTTCTTTATGTGCTGCATGCCTGCAAATTTAGCACAAAGTTCTTCTTCATGTACAGAAAAATGAATCCTATCCCTCAATCGTTGTAATTTTTTGCTCTTTGATAGTCAACAAAATCTTTAAATTGTTTCTCCATGGTGCTGTAGTATTGCCTCACAGCAAATTTGCAGTACCCGTACCCACTGATTTTTAAAGGCTTGTGACGATAGATGAATTCACTGCCCCTTTTTGTACAGTCACTGGATCTGTTAACATCCTTCGTGCCACGAACAAATAGTGAAGGCAAATCCGCGATGACATCACGATTCTGCCGAACTGAAGAGAGTTGTGCCGACTGTAAAACGCCACATCGCAATATTAAATAAAATATCGCGTTGTACCTGGCACTTCGACTTGAGTTGTTGTGTGAGTTGAAATAGCTAGCTGATTGGCTGCCTTGTTAGTTGGCGTATTAGAGATCTTTCGCATACTTTGGTACCGGGAAATGATTTCGAGTTTTATTTTCAGGGAGTTCGTGGCCAGCTTTCGCAACGCTCGATCACGTTTGTTAAGACTTTCCAATTTTTGTTTTATGAAGAATTTGATTAATCTGTAAAAGTTTGTTAAATTTTATGGATGACGTCTAGGGAAATATCGGATTTGTTCTGAGAACTGAGACTTTTTTTCGAAGGGTGCAGATTCCATGTGACGTCCTGTGCAGTGATAACCGTGAACTTTCAGGGACCTAAAACGTGATAAACTGCATAGTATTTGTGCGATCATGTTGAATCATTCAACATCGTGTTTTTACAGACTGATTAACTGATTAGAAGTGAATTCAAATCTTAAGCTGGCTACTAGAAACAGAGACAATACTGATATTATGGAAGAATTAGAACTGATGGTGACTGTTTTCGTACTTCTATTTCTGGAACTGTGTTCTGTGGCGGACTTGGTAGCAAAATCCTCGTACTTACTTAAGTACTTACTTGCTTACTCTTCCAGTATTAGGCTATTAGCCTGTCTCGACCTCGTTTTCCTGGCATCTCTTCATGGTGACTACCAGTAATTCTTCTTCTGGTGGGATGACATCAAAATGCAATCTTTTAAATTCTATTATTCTCCATTCTAAAAATGTGGTTTTCCTAATTTTTCTTGTTTTTGGAAATTCTGTCATTCAACGATTAATATTGGTTCCCCATTTTTCATTGCATTTTTTGTCTTTTAGGCAGTGTCTTTTCTCTGAGCTGAGGAACCGAATTTCAGACGACTGTATGTTCTTTCTATAATTTGTTTTCTTCACCCACGTCTCGCTGCTGAAATCGAAGACGCTCTTTCTTCTCTTTGTCATTATCATTAAAACACGGATTACAGTCAAAATAGCTAAAGCGTGAAACTTCTTCTGTTGCTTTATCGTCAGTTATTACACTCCTGGAAATTGAAATAAGAACACCATGAATTCATTGTCCCAGGAAGGGGAAACTTTATTGACACATTCCTGGGATCAGATACATCACATGATCACACTGACAGAACCACAGGCACATAGACACAGGCAACAGAGCATGCACAATGTCGGCACTAGTACAGTGTATATCCACCTTTCGCAGCAATGCAGGCTGCTATTCTCCCATGGAGACGATCGTAGAGATGCTGGATGTAGTCCTGTGGAACGGTTTGCCATGCCATTTCCACCTGGCGCCTCAGTTGGACCAGCGTTCGTGCTGGACGTGCAGACCGCGTGAGACAACGCTTCATCCAGTCCCAAACATGCTCAATGGGGGACAGATCCGGAGATCTTGCTGGCCAGGGTAGTTGACTTACACCTTCTAGAGCACGTTGGGTGGCACGGGATACATGCGGACGTGCATTGTCCTGTTGGAACAGCAAGTTCCCTTGCCGGTCTAGGAATGGTAGAACGATGGGTTCGATGACGGTTTGGATGTACCGTGCACTATTCAGTGTCCCCTCGACGATCACCAGTGGTGTACGGCCAGTGTAGGAGATCGCTCCCCACACCATGACGCCGGGTGTTGGCCCTGTGTGCCTCGGTCGTATGCAGTCCTGATTGTGGCGCTCACCTGCACGGCGCCAAACACGCATACGACCATCATTGGCACCAAGGCAGAAGCGACTCTCATCGCTGAAGACGACACGTCTCCATTCGTCCCTCCATTCACGCCTGTCGCGACACCACTGGAGGCGGGCTGCACGATGTTGGGGCGTGAGCGGAAGACGGCCTAACGGTGTGCGGGACCGTAGCCCAGCTTCATGGAGACGGTTGCGAATGGTCCTCGCCGATACCCCAGGAGCAACAGTGTCCCTAATTTGCTGGGAAGTGGCGGTGCGGTCCCCTACGGCACTGCGTAGGATCCTACGGTCTTGGCGTGCATCCGTGCGTCGCTGCGGTCCGGTCCCAGGTCGACGGGCACGTGCACCTTCCGCCGACCACTGGCGACAACATCGATGTACTGTGGAGACCTCACGCCCCACGTGTTGAGCAATTCGGCGGTACGTCCACCCGGCCTCCCGCATGCCCACTATACGCCCTCGCTCAAAGTCCGTCAACTGCACATACGGTTCACGTCCACGCTGTCGCGGCATGCTACCAGTGTTAAAGACTGCGATGGAGCTCCGTATGCCACGGCAAACTGGCTGACACTGACGGCGGCGGTGCACAAATGCTGCGCAGCTAGCGCCATTCGACGGCCAACACCGCGGTTCCTGGTGTGTCCGCTGTGCCGTGCGTGTGATCATTGCTTGTACAGCCCTCTCGCAGTATCCGGAGCAAGTATGGTGGGTCTGACACACCGGTGTCAATGTGTTCTTTTTTCCATTTCCAGGAGTGTATTTTGGTCCTAATTGGGTATTTTTCTTGCAGCGCCGTAACTTTTGTCTTTTTTTGTAGATATTTGAAAAGAATAACTTTTGCAAATAACATTTTGTATATATAATGATTTCGGAAGCTTATCTTCATCGCCTTCTGTACGCAGAGTGACAATAAAGAATAGACTTTTGATACTTTATCTATTATTTTGTTGTTTGGTAGGTACAGCTAGACCTAATGAAATCAACACTTTAGGGATGTGTCAACTAATTCCATGCACTCTTTTGACACGAAGCAGCGTCGCTAGGAAGTTTGGGACCGCCTCACTCATTAAACAACGGACCCTGAAGAGTCAGTTCTATTACGTACAGAAACTTTTACGCGTCCGCAAGAAATACCTCGTTTGGTTATCGCAAGGCTGAGCCGGAAAAACTTTCGTCTCGGGCCGCGAGTTTAACGCTGATAATGTAAAGTTTCCACCAAATTGTTTGATTGCTGAATGTCTGTTTCAGATGACAATTTTCAGGAGAAGTTATCGTAATGAGCCCTTCAGGAACCGGGCAATGCACAAAGGGGGCTAATGAACACAGAAAAAGGCCGAAAACGTGGTTAAGAACATGGATACAACATGAAGGCTGGAACTAATGTTAGCTTTCATTTGAAACTTACTTTATTTGTAGAGGGGTGGTAGTTAATATCACATATCTTTACGTTTTGGTGTTGTACATAGATTAGTAGTAATTGTAACATATGATGTTGTTTTAATAGGATCAAAAACAAAGTAGTTCCACTCTCAGGGAACGAGTGTAGGGAGCGCTGTAGGAAACCAGCGTTGTCGTTGTACATCTACATACACACTCAGCAAGCCAACGTATGGAATGTGGCGGAGGGTATCTTGTACCACTACTAGTCATTGCGTTTACTGCTCCATTGGCACGTAGAACTACGGAAAAACGACTGCTTCTCTGTTTCCGTACGAGCCCTGATTTCTATACCTTATCTTTGTGGTTCTCACGCGAAACGTACGCTGGCGGCTGTGGAATCTTTCTAAGGTCAGCTTCAAAGGCCGGTCCTCTAAATTTTCACGATAGTTTTCCTCCAAAAAAACTTTGCATTCCCTTCAGGGATTCCCATTTGAGTTCCCGAAGCATCTGCGTCACACTTGCGTATTGTTCGAACGTACCGGTAATACATCTGACAGGCTGCCTCTGAATTGCTTCGATATCTTCCTTTAATCCGACCTGATGGAGATTCCAAACACTCGAGTGTCCCTCAAGAATAGATCGCACTATTGTTCTATATCAGGTCTCCTTTAGAGATGAACCACTCTTTTCTTAAATTCTACAATCCATAGATATTCGTTCCATTTGACACTGTACTGCAACGTTACGCGTACATATGAGTATTTAATTGACGTGACTGTGTCAAGCAATACACTACTAATGTTATATTCGGACATTAGACGATTGTTTTGCCTACTCATCTTCATTAACTTACATTTATCCACATTTAAAACAAGCTGCCATTCATCCCGCCAGCTTGAAATGTTGTCTAACTCGTCTTGTATACTCCTACAGTCACTCAACGACGACGCCTTCCAGATCACTATAGCATCATCACTAAACAGCCGCAAATAGCTCCTCACCCTGTCCGTCAGGTCATTTATGTCTATAGGAAACAACAGCGGTACTATAATATTTCCCTGGCGCACTCATGACGATATCCTTATCTCTGATGACCACTGGTCATCTAGTACAACGAAGTGTCTTCTGTTGCTCAAGAAGATTTCGAGCCACTCACATATCTGGGAACCTATCGCATAAGCTCGTACCTTCGTTAACAGCCTGCAGTGGGGTATCGGGTCAAACTCTTTTCAAAAGTGTCGGAATACGGAATCTGCTCGTTGCCCTCATCCACGGTTCGCAGGATACCATGTTCCCCATGAGCGAAGCCTTCTAAAACAGTGCTGATATGTGGACAAAGGTTTTCTTCCTCAGGGAAATTTATTATATTCGAACTGAGAGTATGTTTAAGAATTCTGCAGCAAACCGATGTTAAGGACATTGGTGTGTAATTTTGTAGGTCAGTTCTTTTTCCCTTCTTAGATTCAGGAGTCACCCGCGCTTTTTATCAGTCGCTTGAGACTTTGTACTGTGCGACACATTCACGATAATAATGCAAGCTAAATAGAAGGCCAGTGCAGTAGACCGTTCTTTGTAAAATCTAACGACCCCATTCAGGTCTGTCGCCTTATTTGTTTTCAGATCTTTCAGTTGCTTCTCTGTGCCAGGCGACGCAAGGTCCTGGTAGTGGCGATTTGCCATTGCCTTCCTCTGACCTGTTATGAAGTGTCATGTGTGCTGGTGTAAGGTGTCGACAGCACACCGGTCGGCAAAGACGAAATGAAGATCGATTAGTAGCAGCTGGCTCAAGGGCGCCTATCACGAGGGAGGCCAGAGACACGGACAAGCAACAGGCCGCCAACGCCCTCTCGACAGCATGTATTTAGCCCGCTGCCGCTAACCTGAGGACCTCAGTGACCCGCTGACTCACCCTTCCAGTGGCGTCTGTCATTATAATCTCAGGGCGGGCTCAGTTTACATGACAGGCTACGACAGTACATAGTAACCAGATTAGTGACTATAGCGAGACTAAAGTTCGTAATAGTAAGATTACCGATATTGTCTGCAACAGGACTATTACTGATGAGATTGTACCACAACACATGGAGTCTATTTAAGATAAGTAAATGTTCATGTAAATAAAGGGCCGTATTAATTCACGTGTTCATTTGTGTTATAGAAACAGGACACCAGCCACACATAACAACATCCTCTCCCTTGCTTTCTTGCGGTACGAGACTCTATATCAAGAGTTCAAGAGTATATATCTGTCGTGTGGATGCCTGTGAGGAGTGCTTCTTCAGTGTAGTGTGTTGTTATGGCTGAAGAGAGACCCGGTACCAGCACAGAGATATCACTGTCGATTAGTACTATCGGGGTTCCTAGGCTTATCGTCCCCATGCGACGGTCGGGTCGCTGTCAACAGTGTCACATGGCCTCACTTGATGAGACACCACGAAGTGGTTTGGAATTTAATCCAGGACTTTTGCGTACAATTGATGACCAGGAATTGTAAGCCACTGCCTCTGCTCCCCTTGCCGGCCAAATACCGGCTGTGAAAATTTTCTACGTTCTGGATTCGTACTGGTGCACATCCGAGTGTAGTGAAACCCGAAAAGCATACTTCAGCGACCGCAGTAACAAAGGCAGATTTTAATAGTATAGAAGGTGCGCTTAACTCAGATTAAAAATTTCGAATCTCTTGTTAGAGCTTCAACACACAGGTGTTCCTTTTAATAACTGAGAGTTTTCTCACCATATACGCATCACTCTTCCACGGATGTAAGATCTGAAGCAATAAGCTTTCTTTGCACCACTGTCCAACAATGCAGTTTAATTAAAAGTTATTGTGTAGTTAACTACTTATGAAGAAATAGTCACGAGCGCAAAATATCGTTTATTTAAAAACGATGATTTCAGCACATACAGTAGGCCATCTTCAGACTGATTGCACTGTAAAGATTATAAAAGTTCATGGTAATTCGGTACTTCAGCCTTGCACAAATTGTACAGAGATTAAACTAAAAAGGCCTGATCTCTTACCCAAATGCTGGAGCTGGCGACGTGCTGAGCGGCTGCGTGTAGTCAAGACGATAACTGCTGCAGGTGGCTGAATCACCATGCGTTCAGTAGTGCTTGATAGCGCGCCAATATGCTGCATTACGCCGGTTACAGTCAATAGGATCTTACTATATATGAAAAAATTTATGACGTGCAAATGAAGTATAATATTGCCAGTAGAGTTATATGTGTACCATTATACAACTGCTGCTCTTTAGATAAGTATGGTTTAGTTGGACCACTTTTTTCGCTTTGTGATAGATGGCGCTGTAATAGTCACAAACATATGGCTCACAATTGTAGACCTACAGTTGGTAACAGGTAGGTTTTTTAAATTAAAATACAGAACTTAGGTACGTTTGAACTTTTTATTTCGCTTGTTCTAATGTGATACATGTACCTTTGTGAACTTATCATTTCTGAGAACGCATGCTGTTACAGAGTGGCGGCCGGAGTGGCCGAGCGGCTCTAGGCGCTACAGTCTGGAACATGCGACCGCTACGGTCGCAGGTTCGAATCCTGCCTCGGGCATGGATGTATGTCATGTCCTTAGGTTAGTTAGGTTTAAGTAGTTCCAAGATCTAGGGGACTGATGACCTCAGAAGTTAAGTCCCGTAGTGCTCAGAGCCATTTGAACTTATTGTTACAGCGTGATTACATGTAAATACCACATTAATGCAATAAATGCTCAAAATGATGTCCGCAACGTCAATGCGTTTGACAATACATGTAACGACATTCCTCTCAAGAGCGAGAAGTTCGCTTTCCGTAATGTTCGCACATGCATTGACAATGCGCTGACGCATGTTGTCAGGCGTTGTCGGTGGATCACAATAGCAAATATTTTCAACATTTCACACAGAAATAAATCCGAGGCGTCAGATCCGGTTAACGCGCGGGCCGTGGTATGGTGCTTCGACGGCCAATCCACCTGTCATGAAATATATTATTCAATACTGCTTCAACCGCACGCGAGCAATGTGCCGGACATCCATCATGTTGGAAATACATAGCCATTCTGTCATGCAGTGAAACATCTTGTGGTAACATCGGTAGAACATTACGTAGGAATTCAGCATACACTGCACCATTTAGATGGCCATCGATAAAGTAGATGCCAATTATCCTTCCTCCCATAATGCCGCACCATACATTAACCCGCCAAGGTCGCTGATGTTCCATTTGTCGTAGCCATCGTGGATTTTCCGTTGCCCAATAGTGCATATTATGCCGGTTTACGTTACCGCTGTTGGTGAAAGACGCGTCGTCGCTAAATAGAACGGGTGCAAAAAATCTGTCATCATCAGGTAATTTCTCTTGTGCCCAGTGGCAGAACTGTACACGACGTTCAAAGTCGTCGCCATGCAATTCCTGGTGCACAGAAATATGGTACGGGTGCTATCGATGTTGATGTAGCATTCTCATCACCGACGTTTTTGAGATTCCCGATTCTCGCGCAATTTGTCTGCTACTGATGTGCGGATTAGCCACGACAGCAGCTAAAACACCTACTTGGGCATCATCATTTGCTGTAGGTCGTGGCTGACGTTTCACATGTGGCTGAACACTTCCCCTTTCCTTAAATAACGTAACTATCCGGCGAACGGTCCCGACACTTGGATGATGTCGTCCAGGATACCGAGCAGCATACATAGCACACGCCTCTTGGGCATTTTGATCACAATAGCCATACATCAACACGATATCGACCTTTCCCGCAATTGGTAAACGGTCCTTTTTAACACGGGTAGTGTATCACGAAGCAAATACCGTCCGCACTGGCGGAATGTTACGTGATACCACGTACTTATACGTTTGTGACTATTACAGCGCCATCTATCACAAAGCGAAATAAGTGGTCCAACTAAAACATTCATATTTCTTTACGTACTACACGAATATGTAATAAAAGATGGGGGTTCCTATGTAAAAAAACGCAGTTGATATCCGTTTGACCTATGGCAGCGCCATCTAGCGGGCCAACCATAGCGCCATCTGCTTTCCCCCTTCAAGCTAGACGAGTTTCGTTCTTTGTAGTTTTTTCGTTTGACGCTTTTTTCGTGAGATATTTGGCCCTATCACTATCAACGGACCACCCTGTAGATTTCGCTGTTCACTGTGACGTTAAGTTCCAGGAAATTTTCTAGTGTGCCATCACTTTCAGGTTGTGACATCAGACAGTGACATGGCCCCTGATCGGCTAGCACAGGCAAATCTTACAGGGAGCACTGCACCGGAGCTGTCAGCCGAAAAAACACGGAGCTCTCTGCAGGGGAGCAGCCCAGCAGTCGACCGCGCTCGCTTAGGAGCCGTCGCGAGCCATGAAGTGAACTCACAGCAAATCGCTACTCCGTAGGACGCGGGATTCAGACATTGCTCAACAAAGCGAGCCGTAGACCAGCCCTTAGCGCCAACTAACTTGATGGTGTGACTAGGTACAGAAACGTTCCAAATCACGGTAGCGCGTCTGTCACCCAAAGTGACGGCGGAAAATACTTTCACGGACAGTCGCGACGGTTTGCTGTTAACGTCAGCGAATTTAATGACGATTAGAAGGAGAAAATAATCACAGTGCTAAAGTAATGTTAGAGTTGAATAAATCGATAGTGTGTAAATTACGGAAGGAGAGACTCAAATCTGAGATGAGTATATTTGAAATATCCACTTCGAAGAAGAAAAAACAATACGCAGGTAGTGAGCATTCTATTGACGATACTGATAAATGTGTTAGCAGGCAGCAATACAGTGAAATGTCAAGCCTGCCAAAGCAACACAGCTTTGTTCTCTCTACTGGATTTGCTTTTCAAATATGCCAAGAAAAACGAGTTATCAAGTGCGAATGAGATGAATTAATTTCAGATAAGGCGAAGTTCATTTAGACTGTTTTGTAACAAATATGAATCAGAATTAATACGGTTTTTGGTTTCGTTTAGGCGGAATGTGGGTTCGCGCTCATTAGACCACGAATAAATGTCAAAGCGACACTGAGCGAGGGCCGGCCGCTGTGGCCGAGCGGTTCTAGGAGCTTCAGTCTGGAACCACGCGGCTGCTACGGGTGCAGGTTCGAATCCTGTCTCAGGGATGGATGTGTGTGATGTTCTTAGGTTAGTTAGGTTTAAGTAGTTCTAAGTCTAGGGGACTGATGGCCTCAGATGTTAAGTCCCATAGTGCTAAGAGCCATTGGAACCACTGTGCGAGGAGTATTGTCAGACTAACTGTTCAAGTAAGAAAGTGAAACGCCTACAGCCGCCCTGGTGATCTTATTTATTGTGTAGATACCAGTTTCGTCGCTTCAGAGCATCATCTTCAGGCCTTAGTTGATGCTGAAGTAGTTATCACGATCCATATACACGCTGCATCAGTGGCCAACATAAATGGTTTACGCAGACTGTCTGTAACTGCGATGTCAGCACTTCAATCAATTGATGTTTGGAGTGTTGACATAAGTCCCAGATAGTCTGCATAAACCAGTTATGTTGGCCACTGATGCAACGTGTATATAGATCGTGACAACCCCTCCAGCGTCAACTAAGCCCAAAAAAATGATGCTACACAATAAATAAGATCATAAGGACGGCTGTTGGCGTTTCATTTTCTTACAATAGTGAACGGCCGTGGTCCCCAAGAGCTCCAGTCAAAATGATGGACACACAAAAACTTAAATGCTTAAGTGTTGTGCTGTGCAGGGCACTGTCGAACTGACGAGTAGTGGTACAATGCTGCACTGAGGAGAGGCATCGATGTCGGTCGGTGAGGCCTGGCACGAAGTCGGCGTTCCAAAACACCCCAAGGGTGTTCTGTAGGATTAGGTCAGGACTCTGTGCATGCCAGTACATTGCAGGGATGTTATTGTCGTTTAACCACTCCGCCACAGGCCGCGCGCTATGAACAAGTGCTCGATGGTGTTCAAAGATGCAGTCCCCATCCCCGAATTGCTCTTAAATAGTGGGAAGCAAGAAGCTGCTTAAAACATCAATGTAAGCCAGTGCTGTGATAGTGCCTCGCAAAACAACAAGGGGTGCAAGCCCACTCCATCAAATACACGACCACACCATAACACCGCCGCCTCCGAGTTTTACTGTTGGCACTACAAACGCTGGCAGATGACGTTCACCGGACATTAGCCATACCGACACCCTACCATAGGATCGTCACATTGCGCACCGTGATTCGTCACTCCATACAACGTTTTTTCACTGTTCAATCGTTCAATGTTTACGTTCCTTACACCAAGCGAGGCGTCGTTTGGCATTTACCTATGTAATATGTGGCTTATGAGCAGCCGCTCGACCTTGAGATCCAAGTTTTCTCATCTCCCGCCTAACTGTCGTAGTACTTGCAGTGTATCCTGATGCAGTTTGGAATTTCTGTGTGATAGTCTGGATAGATATCTGCCTATTACACATTAAGATCCTCTTCAACTGTCGACGGTCTCTGTCAGTCAACGATGTCGGCGTGTAAGCTTTTGTGCTGTACGTGTCCCTTCACGTTTTAAATTCACTATCACACCGGAAGCAATGGACCTAGGGATGTTTAGGAGTGCGGAAATCTCGCGTACAGACGTGTGACGAAAGTGACACCCAATCACCTGACCACGTTCGAAGTCCGTAAGTTTTGCGGAGCGCCCCATTCTGCTCTCTGACAATGTCTAATGACTACTGCGGTCGCTGATATGGAATACCTGGCGGTAGGGGGCAGCAAAATGCATCTAATATGAAAAACGTATATTTTTTTGGGGTGCCCGGATACTTTTGGTCACATAGTGTATGGTGCACACATCTGAACTTCTTTCATTATAAATGAGGTTGCAGTGTGCAGGTGAAGCAAGTGCCGCTGTGGAGAGGAGTAATGCGGGAGACGTAGGTTTGTGTACCCTTACTGTGGATAGTTTGCTTTATTTTGCGAGAAGGAGTTGCGGGTAGCACTTGCGACGCACCACGAATTCCTCCGTCATTAATTCTAAAAAAACACACACATACGTCGTATTTCATCGTTTTAAAAATAAAAGTGTTCCAAGGAAAATCTTTCATTCTACAATTTAGTTAGTTGTAAAATTGGTAATAATGTGAGGGAGGAGGGCAAGAGATGGCACGGGTGCGGGTGGGGTGGGGGTACTAGTTAACGCCTGATTGCACTCAGGGGTAATGATAAAAAAAAGGTTGGGAACCAGTGTCCTAAGACGCCTCAATTCGGCAGCACCCACAGTGCAACCCATTTAACCTTTTTGGGCACTTTAAAACCGTCACTGCACAGAAACAGCTATGCACTGATTCCTAGGCGCCGGTGTAATAGGGAGTCATTTCGACACTCCCCATCTGAGTAGGGCCACGTCACCGAACTGGTGTCTACTGCCCACATGCAAAATCTGAGGGGTATCGAAAGGGATGCCTACCACACCAGCGTTCAGAAATCAGTGAATGGCTGTCTCTGTACAGGATCATTTTGAAAGTGCCCAACAAAAGTGCGTGGGTAGCACTGATGTTGCTGCTAAACCCGGGGGTCTCAGAGAGACCCTTTACCATTTTAGTCAAGTAAGTGTGCCGTTTTTATGGGAATGACAAGACGTTCTCCTCAAAGTAAAGAACACACAAATTGACGATCGGATAAGTGAATTAGCGTGATATCGGGTGCGCCCCGGACCTTTTATAGCCTTGGACACGCTGCACTTCAGTGGGCTTCCAACCCTAACAAATAAGGCTGAGATAGGAACAGAGGCCAAAACCTGCCTGCTGCGCCATAGTGAAGTGACCACGTCTTTTGCAGACAAATGTTTCACATTCTGCCTATGTTGCTACTGTCGAAAAACGGTTGCGTCTGTGTACACTCACTTCCACAAAGAGGAGAAGAAGCCGCTGGAAACTGTACGTGCTTCTTCACGATTGTTTTCATTTCTAGCAAGTTACCAACTTTCCTCTGAATGAACACATGTGAAGTCCGATTACAGATCTCAGTTTCTCAGTGTTTCAGGAATCGACTGATTTCGGTCTCCTTCCTCTTGGAAATTTTACTAAGGGTGAAACGTCCCCTTTGAAAAATTATGAAAGTGCTGGAAAAACTCTTACTTATTTGATTTTCAAACAGCTGAGCAAAATTGAACGTACTCAGACAGTTTTCTCTTTACCTATTCTGATCATCACTAAACTGACACACAATATTTTTAACGCAACGCAATCTGACTTTCAATAATCCCTACAAAAGAATGGCGCTGACTAACAATAAGCTATACCTTTCATGAATCACTTACCTCACAAAAATATTCGTTACCGTATTCGAACTACTGCAATACAGCGAGCGCAAATACTGCCAGCTAAATAAAAGATTCTAACTACTGGAGTCACTAATTACTGATAGGCATGGTTAACAAATGAAAGATTGATAGAAAACAATGTATTTACCTTAATAGCTCTGGCTCTGAGCACTGTGGGACTTAACAGCTATGGTCATCAGTCCCCTAGAACTTAGAACTACTTAAACCTAACTAACCTAAGGACAGCACACAACACCCAGTCATCACGAGGCAGAGAAAATCCCTAACCCCGCCGGGAATCGAACCCGGGAACCCGGGAGCGGGAAGCGAGAACGCTACCGCACGACCACGAGCTGCGGACTACCTTAATAGCGTTCAAAAGTCATAATATATATATAATTTTGTGACATCCAATAAACAAATTTCGTTTTTCTGGTGGACACACGTCCACATCGTCCGCTCTCAAAACTCTGGCATCTCTCTCCTCACATCCACTACTGCTGGCGGCTCACCTCCAACTGCCAAACGCTACGCGCTGTTCACATCCAACTGCCCAACACTACACGAGCGAATATTCCGACAATGAGTCCAACCTGCCACAGACTGCACACAAGGCAGTCAGAGATTTTCATACAGAGCACTACGCGGCGTTACCAACACAAAAACCTAAACAGCCCACTGACAAGGGGTTCAGTTGCAACCGAGGTATTCGGAAGTTCGAAATAAAACTAACAGTTCCAAAACGAATTTGCCCGCGGGTTGGTCATTAGGAATCTGGAATTATATCCATGGACTAATAATTATTAATTACCTCTCTCCTTGTTAGAAGTCTTTTGTGGTTGCATACGTACGAGTGCCGACACGTGGAGAGTTAAGGAAGGTAGTTGTGTTACAATGCGAGGCCGTGTGTTGCGCCACGCTTGCCACCTCCTCCCCCTGAAGCAGTCGATCTACTGGGCGGATCTCTCTCCTTTCAAGCCCCTGCAACTGGGGTCGCCATCTGGAAACTTTGGAGTGTGCTCCTGCGTGGCTGTGAAAGCTAGACACTGCTGAAGACAGACAAAAAGCGTCTCCAGGCGATGTAAATGTGGCTTTGGAGAAGCCTGAAGAGGGCCACCTGGATAGAAAGGAGAGAAAAACAATGAAGGTGTTCTGAAAGAGATCAATTTCGTATCTCTATCACAGTGAACGTCCTTAATTTTACTAATTAAATCTTGACTATTGGAAACAGAATAATTGCTATTGAAAACGAACGATTTTTTCAACATATCTTCCAAGAATTTGGCAAAGTCGTGATAAGCACTGTTCATGCTGTTGGAAATTGGGCGGATCGGATAGTCTTTTTTATGGACTTTAAACTGAGCTCGTAACTTAGGTGGCTGCGGATTCGTGTTGGTTCGCTGCTTTTTTTGGAAACGTTAAAGAAGAACTCTGGCATCGTTAATAACGGTTCTGACTTGTTTCTGCAAAGTTGGCGTGCGGTCCTCATGTAGCTCGGAAATATCGTTTTCCTGAAAGAAATGTAGAGTTTTTGCAACATATTCTTGTTTGCTTGCAATGACAATGGGATTACCCTCATCAGCCTACCTTTCCAAAGCATCTTTTTCTACAATCTTGGTATTTATGGTTTTAATTAGTCTTTTGTCAGAATTAGCAAATTACGAGAGTTGGTCAGGTTTTTGTTGACAATATTACAAACATCGCGTGCTACTCTACTCTGACGGGAACCGCCCATTTTTACATTGTCTAGGCCTGATTTTAAATCAACAAGAAAATTTTCAAGTATATTTTGGCTGGATATCTGAGCCATGACATTAAGCCTTTCTCTAGTAGCGACGTCTCAGCTATTGTAAAATTAATCTCAGTCTTATTTGAAAGTCTGTCATAGAATACACGATCAATTTTTAAAAACTATGTGGATTACATGATTTTGCAGGTAGAAGGCATTGCAGTTTGCTTAGCTTCTTTTCATGTCTAATAAGAATGTTCTGTCTACAGTTCTCTAATCGTTCGTTAAAGTGAAACCAAAAATCGTAAATTTTAATATTATAATGATGCTTAAAATTTTTTTAAAAGCATATTATTTGTATTTAGAATTACGAGCTCAGTTTACAGCCCATAAAAAATACCACCCGATCCGCCCAATTTCCAACACTATGAACAGTGCTTATCTCGACTTAGCAAAATTCTTTCAATATATCGTTCGTTTTCAGTAGCAATTATTCTGTTTCCAGTAGTCAGGATTTAGTTAGTAAAATTAAGGACGTTCACTATGATAGAGATACGAAATGTGCCGGTACTTGAAGCCTTAGACATAGTAGAAAATAATTTACGTTCTTTCAAAAAAGATTTATCTGATGAACAAATCACCGACTTCACGAATATACTTCGTATCGTAATAAAATACAATTATTTTGAATTTAATGGTAAACTGTATGAGCAATTAGATGGCCTTGCAATGGGGAACATCTTAGCAGGAATCCTTGCAGATGTGTTCATTAATTCCTTAGAAGTAAAATTTTTCAATAATTTTTCAGCGTCAACTGTTGTCATTATTTCATACCCTAGGTACATCGATGACATTTTTGATCACATACAAAGGACCTAACGACAGTATTGATAGACTTTTTAATACGTTCAACGAGTTTCATGAAAATATTTCTTTCACCTTTGAACGCGAAAATGAGTTCCGGCAATTGAATTCCTTAGATCTTACTCTTACGATAGTAGACGACAAAATTAGCTTCAGTATCTTCCCTGAGGAAACCAGTTCTGATCAAATTATTTCATTCACGTCAGTACGCGCATTCTCAGAAGATGGCCTTTTTTCATTCAGCTATTCATAGAGCCACCTCCAACCCCTCCCTTCTGAAAATCTCTATTCTGAAATCAATCTGATTAAAACTGTTGCTGTCAATAATGGCTATAATCCTTCTATAGTAGGTTGTACTTCTAATAAAGAAGGTAATAAAAAGAAAAAAATTTCTCTATTCCATTTCTGGGTCCAGTTTCTTACAGAATACATCGTTTACTTCAAAATAAATATACCTGTAGAGTAGCCTTCTCCACTAATAATTATTTAAAAAGTAGCATCATACATAACATGAAAACTACGCTTTCCCCTCTGCAGAATTCTTGTGTCTATAAAGTTATTTGTGGCAACTGTCCTGCCTGTTACATAGGCCAAACAGGCCGAGCTATTTCGACAAGATTTAAAGAACACCTTCTCGGTAAGAAAGGCACCAATGTTCACAATTCAACTTTCGATGACTATTTGTTCAAATGGTTCAAATGGCTCGGAGCACTATGGGACTTAACAGCTGAGGTCGTCAGTCCCATAGAACTTAGAACTACTTAAACCTAAATAACCTAAGGACATCACACACATCCATGCCAGAGGCAGGATTCGAACCTGCGACCGTAGCGATCTCGCGGTTCCAGACTGACGCGCCTAGAACCGCACGGCCACACCGGCCGGCTGACTATTTGTTAATCACAGGACATAATCCTAAAGATGTAAAAGACGTCCAGATCTTGCACTCGGAGGAAAAAGGATTTAGGCTGAACATCTTAGAAGAGCTAGAGATTTTTAAACACCTATCTCTTAAGGACGGTCTCATTCTTAACGAATAGTTGCAATTACGCAACAAAACTTTTGCCACGGTATAGAGCCGCTAGTTAAAAATGGTCTGAATGGTGATACTCTCCTCAATGTAGACTCTTAAACATCGTTTTCCTTTCTATTTTTATATTTATCTTCATTTTTTGAACTATAATTCTTTTGTAAAATAAGATCGTTACGGTATGTTGTAACATTCATGCACTAGTTAACTGTTGTTGCCTGTAATGTTAAATTGTCTATGCAGTGCCTCATTTACTCTTGTCTGTAATTCGATCACATCTTGTTAGATGTCGCGAATCTTTTTTCGTGTCCAGCTCGTGGCTGCCTTGGCCTGTTAGTCGTCTAGTGTTACGGTAGCGGCTGTTTGATGCAGTTGTTTGGCCATAAGCGACCTCGTGAGTGCCATTGTATTTCGATGGAACATTTTATTCCAATTGAAAACCATGTTATACTTTTACAGTTTAATTTTTATTCTTGTGATATTTTCAATTTGACAAGAGCACTTTTGCTCAGATGTTTTTCACCTATGGTGTGATTACATGTAAGTACACTGTTTGTACATTTTATGGAAGTAATCCAATTAAGTATATTGTATTTTTGAGTCATGTCATTATATTTTCTACGTAATACTACGTAATTTTTATTTTGATGAAGACCGCCTTAGTGCTGTCGAAACCATAGTCAATTTCACAACAATTTTATGCAGCCGAGGTGGTTATACATACATTCTGTAATTAAGGTAAAAGACCATTCAATTTAGTAACGAAATCACTTCCATTCCAACTGAGGCAAGACATTTAGCACCGCTAAGACTCAATACCAACGTGAAAAAAGAAAAGGCAAGACATAATGAGGCAACAGCAGGAAGAGTGTTCAAAGTTGTGGAATTACCATTACTAAACCAAGGCTCAATCATCGAAAGTCAAAGGAGAGATCAAAATGTTTTAGGAATTTTATGAAGGGCCATACTAAATTGTTAGAATTGCCCATGATAATGCAAGAGGGGGCAGCAAGTACCCAATCAAATGCAAGTGAGAGGGTCGATAATATGATAGAAGCTACGAAAATATCACAGCAAATAAATTGAAGCCATATATTTGTAAATAGATAACATAAATGAGCTGAAAAGAATCATTATAAATGTCCTACAAAAATATGAGGTATAATTAAATAATTTTCTTTGCATTGAACGCTACTGATGATGCCTAGCAAGAATAAGTGAAATGTCTTTGATAGATAAAAATGAAACACTTGATGCAAAAGACGGAATTCTTCCTTATTCTGATGATAAATATTTACTGAAGTAGAAATTGAGGGAAAAAGTTGCAACGTTTGTACTACATTATTCTCTATGGGATGATTGTATATTATTTCAGTGTTATTATAACTGATACAATCCCAATGTCAAATTTATTCTCCCGCTTTTTTTTTGTTGAAGTTTATGTAAGGAAGCAGCAAACAACACTATGAGCACGTCAACAGCAAAACGGATGTGGTTCAGATATACTCCATTAACATTCTTTCCTCTTTTTTCTTTTAAGGATTTTAAAGTTCTTCTAGGCCACTCAGAACAGTGATGCTGTTGTAGAACCTCCTTGCCTGACTCCTTTTTCAGTTTTATATATTCTTCATCATAATAACATAGACCGAAAAAAGTGCCTTGATTCTTGAGAGCTGTTAGTACAGATTTGTTGAAATAGAATTAAGAGCTATCTCAAAATCTAAAAACCCCAGGCATAATTATAACGTATGAATGGTGGGCTCCATGTGGTTCCCAAGTCGTACAGCGACCGAAAACCATAAAATTACCAAATCTGCAGCAACCAGTCACAAAATCGTGTTTTATTTATTCACTTTTGCAAATCGATTTCAACTGATTAACAACCATCATCGGTTCTACATATACAAGTATAAAAAATAAAAATAATTAATAACAGTGACCAAATGAATAAATGTACATAAATCAACGTAAACCGATTAAATGTATATAGATACATTAAACCATTTAAAATGAACATACACACTTACCTTTCAACCAAAATGTGCCCTGAGTAGTAAGTCCGATCTTCCTGAATGTCTTTAACTGTACGCTAGATGGATCCCAACACTGTTTTACGTTTTGGCATTCTGATTAACTTTTGCTCCTGAATAAAAATATGATAAATAATTTTTAAAAAATTTTGGTGTGCTTCTCATCTATGTTTGTATCTTTTTACTAATTTGTACAATCGCTTTTTGGCGTATATAACTGTACTATGTGGTTGACAAAATCTTTGTCAATATATCCATTTCATGTAAATATTTTAGTAGTATATCATTATATTTTACCTCACTTTGTATGTCATACCTCTTTTTTCTTCTTCTCATTTTTATTTTAGCTGTCTCTTTTCGCATAGAGGGCGGATTTGCTTTGCAGCGCCTCCTTATGGTTTCTCGTTTTCATAGTCAATTCTAGATGTATCACTTTATGTTTGACCTCTGCCTAAGACAGTATTACTACTCAGGGCACTTATTGGTTGAAAGATAGATTTGTATGTTCATTTTAAAAGGTTTAATGAATCTATATACATTTAATTGGTTTACGTTGCTTTATGTACATTTATTCATTTGGTCACTGTTATTAATTATTTTTATTTTTTATTCTTGTATTTGTAGCACCGATGATTGCTGTTAATCAGTTGAAATCGATTTGCAAAAGTGAATAAATAAAACATGATTTTGCTACTGGTTGCTGCAAATTTGGTAATTTTATATTTATAACTCACTCTCTTATAAACATCTTATAATTTTATGCAAGGATTACAAATGGTCGATGTAATTGTACCCAATTCTATTTTTACGTTCCACACTGTTGGTGACAATTGTGATGAATATCTTGTACATTATGATGTAACTGATCCCCCTATGCTTTTTTGTCTTATCTGTTTCCTTCTTTGTGAAGTAGCTCAATTACAGTATTTTTGCACCTTAGGGACTTTTCTTCTCCAGTTATTATCTAATCAATGTTCCTTACAACTTTTGTGTTAGTTACATACTGTTTGCCAAAAACTGTTCATACATTTCGTGTATTTGTATGTGAACATTGGATAGCAACTGTCAAGCAGACGGTAATGAATACATTCTTTGTGTAAGATATTACATGTATTCTTCGAAATTATTATCAAAAACTGATGTGTTGTTTATTTTTAATTGTTTTTATTTTTAATTATAAATACAAAGTTACAGAGAATTTTCAAATAGATTGCAACTAAAATACAACAAAAATATAGAGTCCAAAGATTTCATAAAAATATTTGCATTTACAAAGAAATTACGTAAAATTCATGTAGCTGTTACATCGGTTTTGTATATATCTCGAATTTTTATTTTTAACTTGTCTATGAATTCACAATTTCTGTTTCTCAGAAAAAGACAGGTACTCCTCACACAGCTTCATAATTTTTAAATGTTTACAACATTTCTTAATATGCAAGAGTCATAGCAAATGTTGTACATCACAATCACTAGAAGCTTTCTCACGAAATACTAGGTTACTACAACAATTCCATCAGTCTTACAGTGTACTCAAATTAATACATATAATTAGGAACTATGATGACTAGAAAAACGAGATAGTAGTGTCTGTCGCAACCGGAGTAATATTGTTCATACTGTCTCATAGATTAGTGAAGCAAAGTGTACCGTAAGCTTCAAACGGTCTCTTTATTGTGATCACTTTTAAATCATCATATCCGATAGCTGTTCTCATTCTTTTATGGAACGATCTTTGGTAGTCAGAAAAATTCGATAGCAATTCCAAAGGCAAATTTACTTACACTACGGCACCACAATGTATAGTTGTTACTTCTTTTTTAAATTGGGTACTTTTTTGAAAGGTATACTTTTATATTTTTTTTACTTATATATTTTCAGACAGTAGTTTGTATAAGGATTACTGAATGTCAGGTAACGAAGAAACATGGAAGCATGTCGCTACTACAGGCTACCATCACCTATAATAGACACTGAGTGATTCGAATTTCCTGTTAGTTTTAGGATTTGCAGAAAAATATGAATACATTCGGTACGTTTTGAATGTAGATCCCTGTCCTCAGTTGCTTTGTTTATCTGCTATTATTAAATATAAATCAAATCAGACATATAAAGCCATTAAGAGCGCGGAAGTCATTAAGCCTCACGATTGTGTACTTTCCAATGCTGCAGTGCTACACCATCACAATTTCACTTGTAACAATACAAAGTAAATAATTACTATTAAAAACAGTCTTGATCACGATTTATTTTACAAGGTGACCGGTTTCGACCACTACAGTGGTCATCTTCAGACCTACAAGATGTATACAAAGCACTAATTAGAGGGCTACATGCATTAATGAAAATAACGTAGAGTTATAAGGCTATAAAGACAAGTTGCTGCTCAATAATACATCGTCTGACGCCACAGTCTTTTCCATTCCACTTCGCAACAACTTCATTGGAAAGAAGCCTGCTGCCACTTCTTTCCATCGGCGTTTGTCCTCACCATGGCAACCACTAGTTCAACTATCGACTCTGCAACAACTTCAGTGGAAAAAGCTTGCTCCTTCATCTTTGCAACGGCGTCTAACTTCACCATAGCAACCAGTGGTTCCAAATGGTTACTGACAGGCCACGAGAGGGCAACCCATGTACTGCCAAACTGAAGTTCATTTTCCTACATTTTTAAATATTTTTAACGCTTTTTAATTGACAATAGCTGTTAAATAAGCTAAGTTTAATGTATATTTATTTCTAATTCTTGACAATGTTCTTTTAACTAAGAAATTTTAAATTGTAATTCGACTTATAACTCATTGGTTAATAATGACATCATGCAGTCAGAAGTGGGTGGAGCCTCCATTATATAAAGTAAGACGTGCACTGGTTTCTCCAGTTGTGATTCTCCAACAGAAAGGGGTTCCTACTCATTGGTAATTCAACGTTTTATAGCTTTATAGCCGTATAACCCTATGTTATTTTCATTAATGCATGTAGCCCTCTAATTAGTGCTTTGTATACATCTTGTAGGTCTGAAGATGACCACAGTAGTGGTCGAAACCGGTCACCTTGTAAAATAAATCGTGATCAAGACTGTTTTTAATAGTAATTATTTACAAGACATTGATCACTGCTGTTCCCATAATGCATTCAAAAGTAATACAAAGTAAATCTTAGTCTTTTAAGAGCTATCCTATCTTTTTAAAAACTTTATCTATTCAGGGAAACGCTGCAAGCACTAGAAACTTAACAGGACTTCAGAATCGTGTAGTTGTTGTCCTTTTTGTAGTGTGTGTGTGTGTGTGTGTGTGTGTGTGTGTGTGTGTGTGTGTGTGTGTGTGTGTATGAGAGAGAGAGAGAGAGAGAGAGAGAGAGAGAGAGAGAGAGAGAGTGATAGAGAGAGAGGAGGTACCGCTCAACAACGGGGTCTTAAACAGTCATTGGAGAACATGAACTACATTTAAACAAGGCACAAATTTCACTATAACTATTTTCACATATTATTACGCAATACTAAATATTACGTGAACGTAAGTCCAACTAGTCTGTGACAGCATCTTCAATGCCGATCTGAAGTACAAGGAAATAGATTTCACTCCTATAGAGTTCGCGAAAAAAGAAAAACAAACAGAAAATGAATTTTGGGAGTATAAGTAATACACTTATGGACATTAAAATTGCTTCATCGTGAAAAAAAAACATCACACTGTTAGCACATACGCATGAAAATGACACTAACAAACTAGTTGCGTTATTTCTTGAATCTTCTTCACTTGGTGTCCGAACGCATAGTTATCCTTCCTCCAATGAAGCTATCCTTGTGAAGTAATGAAGAATGTAATTGAAAATCACAATACATGTTGCTCAAATGTGGAAGCATCCTTGGAAGAGCAACAGTAGACATTTCAACCCTTTCCGTTGACTTCTTGTCGATCGAATCCGCATGTAAGTAAAGTCCCTCGACAAATTGTTCATTACGAGCCTCTAAACGTGACAACAGACGAGTCAAATGGGTTGTTCATTGCAGAGTGGCAGTCAGGAGTTCGTGACTAGATATCACGCCTCTCTGAACTGAATTTCTCGACATTTAAGAGTCGTAAACTGGTCGAGGAATTAATTTGTATGGGAGCAGGATTCGAAAGCGAAATGTCGCACCTCAGTCCCAGACTCGCACACCGTTTTAATCTCCCAATTTAGCGCCTTTGTATGCTGCACAGCACAACTTTCATCCTAGAACACAGAAGACATACGCAGCTCTTTGCGCTATAACGAAAGAGCGTTTTTCTAGCAGCGAGGTATATCTGTTCTAATGAAAGTCCTTTGATTCTCGCCTCTACTAATTCTACGTAGCAAACACTTTTCATTCAGCTATGTACCATTGTAGCTACACCACCAGCGCTTTCATACAATGCGATCTCAGGCATAAGAGTCCACAATTCTTTCCGAGCTCGCATTTTTTTTTCTGGTAGTCACTGGCACATTAACTTTACGATACTATCAAATTTCTCTCTTGGTCTGATGTCCTCAGAAGCTCAGAAGTCCTCCAGGTTCTGATCTTCTCACTCCAACCGACGCTGGGACATCTGCCGGTCGTGCTGCATTTCACCTCGCTGAGGGTCGGAGGCGTGGCTATCTTCACGGTGCTCCTCGCGTGCGATCCTCGGACCAGTATTATTCTGGTCACTGAGTTAAGCTGCCGCTTCGTCGCTGAAACAAGGACATCAACAATCAGCACTAGCGACGAAGATAGTCCCAACGTAAACATATGTTGTCCCAACGACACTCTCTTCTAAGAAATAACAGTAATCATAACTCCAAAACAATGAGGAAAAAGAACCAAATTAATAATAACAGGTAATCGAAGCGATCAATATGGATTTAATCAATGAAGTCAAACATAATCCAATTACGCGTGTTTTCCACTTGGTGTACCTTCGTTGGGATATGAGGCTTATTTGGCATTTGTACGAACTGCCCCCTCGCGAGATATTAAAATTTTAAAAATGTTTGACTGAAACTGATATCCTCTACAGATTAAAGCTACGAACATAGATGTGGCATGAGGGTTTAGTAATACTAACAGTCATGGAGTCGGTGCCATATTGAGACCGGAGTAGCAGTTTTGGTTTATTCTTATTCTTTCCTTTTCAATCATATCATTGTACATTGTCTAGTATCAGTTTCGGACGGGATTCAAAATTCTTAATGAGATTTAGTAAGGCTGTTCAAATGAGAAAGCTGTATCAAGTTTGAGATCCTTCAAACAGATAATACCAGGCTTAGGAATATTTGAAGGATTCCATGTGAGACGTGGAAAGAAAATTTTGTCAGAAAAAATCCTATGGATACAAATTTATTAGAGTCGGTAGCTGCCTGAATGGGGTAGCGGGATCTGGTTTAATGTTACATTATGAGTACGCTTTCTAAGTCTGAGCAAATCGTGGAAATCAACAAACTTTGTGTATGAGGTCCGCTCCCGTTGTACGTAAAAAAGTGAAGTACTGCATCAATGGTTGGGAGACCCGGAAGGGCAAATTCAGTGGCCTAATTGGATAGATTTTCCCCACCCAGAAGTTGTGTGTATAAGCGTATCTGTCAAGTGTAGACGACTATAATGTCCTGCGTGTAGTGTAGTGTCGTGTTCGTGGCGAATATGATGAGAGAAAGGAGAGGGTGAAACCCGGTGCTGTCACATAGCCTATTGCGCTCGAAGAGGACCAAAGGGGCCGCCGAGCTTAATCTCCATCTGATGGACAGGTCACCATTAACAGCCTCGCATTCCCTCACTCATGAGACAATGCGGAGAGGTTTGGAACTGAATCAAAGACATTGGTGCAAAAGTGGTGATCAGGAAAATTACGCCACCGCCCTTCCTGTTCACTCTGCCGTTGTTGGACAGTTATAACGTTTAGGCGTATATTAATTCTGTTGTGGAACCTTTGTCGGTAAACTTAATTTTCACGAGTGTGGTTGACTTTGATTATTCTACTATCACATCGATACAAGACTTACACTACTGGCCATTAAAATTGCTCTACCAAGAGTAAATGCAGATGATAAACGGGTATTCAATGGACAAATATATTATACTAGAAATGACATGTGATTACATTTCCACGCAATTTGGGTGGATAGATCCTCAGAAATCAGTACCCAGAACAACCACCTCTGGCCATAAGAACGGCCTTGATACGCCTGGGCATTGAGTCAAACATAGCTTGGATGGCGTGTACAGGTACAGCTGCACATGCAGCTTCAACACGATACCACAGTTCATCAAGAGTAGTGACTGGCATATTGTGACGAGACAGTTGCTCGGCCACCATTGACCAGACGTTTTCAATTAGTGATAGATCTGGAGAATGTGCTGGCCAGGGCAGCAGTCGAACATTTTCTGTATCCAGAAAGGCCCGTACAGGACGTGCAACATGCGGTCGTGCATTATCCTGCTGAAATGTAGGGTTTCGTAGGGATCGAATGAAGGGTAGAGCCACGGGTCGTAACACATCTGAAATGTAACGTCCACTGTTCAAAGTGCCGTCAATGCGAACAAGAGGTGACCGAGACGTGTAACCAATGGCACCCCATACAATCACGTCGGGTAATAACGCCAGTATGGCGAAGACGAATACTAGCTTCCAATGAGCGTTCACCGCGATGTCGCCAAACACGGATGCGACATCCGTGATGCTGTAAACATAACCTGGATTCATCCGAAAAAGTGACGTTTTGCCATTCGTGCACCCAGGTTCGTCGTTGTGTTCATCATCGCAGGCGCTCCTGTCTGCGATGCAACGTCAAGGGTAACCGCAGCCATGGTCTCCGAGCTGATAATCCATTCTGCTGCAAACGTCGTCGAACTGTTCGTGGAGATGGTTGTTGTCTTGCAAACGTTCCCATCTGCTGACTCAGGGATCGAGACGTGGCTGCACGATCCGTTACAGCCATGAGGATAAGATGCCTGTCATCTCGACTGCTAGTGATACGAGGCCGTTGGGATCCAGCACGGCGTTCCGTATTACCCTCCTGAACCCACCGATTCCATATTCTGCTAACAGTCATTGGATTTCGACCAACACGAGCAGCAATATCGCGATACGATAAATCGCAATCGCGATAGGCTACAATCCGACCTTTATCAAATTCGAAAACGTGATGGTATGCATTTCTCCTCCTTAGACGAGGCATGACAACAACGTTTCACCAGGCAACGCCGGTCAACTGCTGTTTGTGTATGAGAAAAGGATTGGAAACTTTCCTCGTGCCAGCACGTTGTAGGTGTCGCCACCGGCGCCAACCTCGTGTCAATGCTCTGAAAAGCTAATGATTTGCATATCACATCATCTTCTTCCTGTCGGTTAAATTTCGCGCCTGTAGCACGTCATCTTCATGGTGTAACAATATCAATGGCCAGTAGTGTAAATAATTCTGATACACGTACTTATGGATTTATCTGTTAAATGCAGGAGAGACAGCGGACAGATGGTAAGAGTAGATCGAGGACCTCGAGGAAGAAACTATCCGCTCACATAACAAAAGTATAATTATTTCAGTAACGTATTTTTACCAATGAAGAATCACCAAACAGCCGTATGTTTTCAAAAGTTGCTAATTTATTTACGGGACCAGTTTTGGCATCTTGTTAATGCAATCTTCAGGCCTCTATGCACCCCATGTATACAGAGTCAGATACATCGATGCATGTATAACAATAGTCATCAATAACTGGATTCCGCGAATATTTTGTGGAGTGTGTAATTCTAAGACTTGACAAATGGAGTCAATTTAGAAGACAGAGGGGTTCTCGTATTAAAGTGTCTGATAGAACTTTGGAAGACTTGGGATCATACAGCTTAAAAGGCATAGATTACATTCCTTCGGAATTCCTAAAATCGTCACCGTTAGTGACATCCAGACGATTAATCAAGTTAGTGTGTAGACTCTATGACACAGGAGACATATCATCGGACATTCAGAAGAATGTTTTGGGATTTTCACGCCATTCCGCAACTGGACGTCCACCGAGTGGCGACACAAGGCCTTTTCAGAAGAATCATGTTTTATGCTCCATCGGACAGATGGCCATTAGCGTGTACGGTGTGAAATATCTGTAATCAAGCATCCAGCAATCAGGAGCCATTCCCTGGGTGACATAATCCTTTTGGAAAAGACAATGGATCAAGACAAGTATGCATCCAACCACCGGGACAATGCCCACTGCTACGTGCAGTTTGTTTTTTCTCGCCGGCCATTTGGCCGAGCGGTTCTAGGCGCTTCAGTCCGAAACCGCGCGACCGCTACGGTCGCAGGTTCGAATCCTGCCTCTGGTATGGATGTGTGTGATGTCCTTAGGTTAGTTAGGTGTAAGTAGTTCTAAGTCTAGGGGACTGATGACCTCAGATGTTAAGTCCTATAGAGCTTAGCGCCATTTGAACCATTTTTGCTTTTCCTCGACACCGTGGTACCAACTAGCAGGACATTGCAACGCGTCACGGCTCGCAGTGTAGGTGCGTGGTTCGAAGAGAACCAGGATGAGTTTAGCCTACTCCCGTGGCTACCAAACTCCCAGGGTTTAAATCCAATCGAAAATCTGCGGAAACACTTCGACCGGGCAGTTCGTGCCATGGACCCTCAACCGAGAAAGCTAACGCAGCTGGCCACGGCACTGGAGTCGGCATGGTTCCACATCTCTGTAGATCGAGAACCTCACTGAAACTATTTCCGTACGTCTCTCGCTGCAAAAGGTGGTTCTCCAGACTTTTGACACTTGGTATCATTAATGCGACTGGACAGTGTAGAACGACAAAGAAGACGGAGTAAAGAAATTCTGGTATCCTGCACGGGAAATACATCTACATCTACATGGATACTCTGCAAATCACTCGCAAGTGCCTTCATCGAGCCACCATCACAATTCTCTATTATTCCAATCTCGTATAGCGCGCGGAAAGAACGAACACCTATATCTTTCCGTACGAGTTCTTATTTCCCTTATTTTATCGTGGTGATCGTTTCTCCCCATGTAGATCGGTGTCAACAAAATATTTTCGCATTCGGAGGAGAAAGTTGGTGATTGGAATTTCGCGAGAAGATTCAGTCGCAACAAAAAACGCCTTTCTTTTAATGATATCTGGCCCAAATCCTGTATCATTTCTGTGACACTCTCTCGCATATTTCGCGATAATACAAAGGTGCTGCTCTTCTTTGAACTTTTTCGATGTACTCCGTCAGTCCTATTTGGTAGGGATCCCACACCGCGCAGCAGTGTTCTAAAAGAGGACGGACAAGCGTAGTGTCGGCAGTCTCCTTAGTAGATCTGTTATATTTTCTAAGTGTCATGCCAATAAATCGCAGTCTCTTGATAAGCCTTCCCCACAACATTTTCTATGTGTTCCTTCCAATTTAAGTTGTCCGTAATTGAAATACCTAGGTATTTAGTTGTATTTACGGATTTTAGGCTAGACTGATTTATTGTGTAACCGAAGTTTAACGAATTCCTTTTAGCGCTCATGTGGATGACGTCACACTTTTCGTTATTTAGGGTCAACTGCCATTTTTCGCACCATTCAGATATCTTTTCTAAATCATCTTGCAGTTTGTTTTGGTCTTCTGATGACTTTATTAGTCGATAAACGACAGCGTCATCTACAAACAACCGAAGACGGCTGGGCTGCTCAGATTGTCTCCCAAATCGTTTATATAGATAAGGAACAGCAAAGGGCTTATAACATTACCTTGGGGAACGCTAGAAATCACTTCTGTTTTACTCGATGACTTTCCGTCAATTACTATGACCTGTGGTCTCTCTGACAGGAAATCACAAATCAAGTCACATAAGCAAGACGACATTCCATAAGCACGCAATTTCACTACGAGCCGCTTGTGTGGTACAGTGTCAAAAGCCTTCCGGAAATCCAGGAATACGAAATCGATCTGAAATCCCTCGTCAATAGCACTCAACACTTCATGTGAATAAAGAGATAGTTGTGTTTCACAGGAACGATGTTTTCTAAACCCATGTTGACTCTGTGTCAATAGACAGTTTTCTTCGAGGTAATTCATAATGTTTGAACACAATATATGTTCCAAAATCCTTCTGCATATTGACGTTAACGGTATGGGCCTGTAATTTAGTGGATTACTCCTACTACCTTTCTTGAATATTGGTGAGACCTGTGCAACTTTCCAGTCTTTGGGTACGGATCTTTCGTCGAGCGAACGATTGTATATGATTGTTAAATATGGAGTTAATGCATCAGCATTCTCGGAAAGGAACATAATTGGTATACAGTCTGGACCAGAAGACTTGCTTTTATTAAGTGATTTGAGTTGCTGCACTACTCCGAGGATATTTACTTCTACGTTACTCATGTTGGCAGCTGTTCTCGATTCGAATTCTGGAATATTTACTTCGTCTTCTGTTGTTAAGGCATTTCGGAAGGCTGTGTTTAGTAACTCTGCTTTGGCGGCACTGTCTCTGATAGTACCTCCACTGTTATCGCGCAAAGAAGGCATTGATTGTTTCTTGCCGCTAACATGCTTCACATACGACCAGAATCTCTTTGGATTTTCTGCCAGGTTTCGAGACAAAGTTTCGTTGTGGAAACTGTTCTAGGCGTCTCGCATTGAACTCCGCGCTAAATTTCGAGCTTCTGTAAAGGATCGCCAATCTTGGGGATTTTGCGTCTGTTTAAATTTGGCATGTTTGTTTCGTTGTTTCTGCAAGAGTGTTCTAACCCGTTTTGTGTACCAAGGAGGATCAGCTTTGTCGTTTGTTAGTTTATTTGGTATAAATCTCTCAATTGCTGCCGATACTGTTTCTTTGAATTCAAGTCACATCTGGTCTACACTTATATTATTAATTTGGAATGAGTGGAGATAGTCTCTTAGGAAGGTGTCAAGTGAATTTTTATCTGCTTTTTTGAATAGGTATATTTTTCGCTTATTTTTGGAGGATTTTGGGATTACAATCTTCAATCTCGCCACGACAACCCTGTGTTCACTAATCCCCGTATCGGTTTTGGTGCTCATTATTTACTCAGGATTATTTGTTGCTAAGGGGTCAAGTGTGTTTTCACAACCGTTTTCTATTCGCGTGGGCTCATGAAGTAACTGCTCGAAATAATTTTCAGAGAATGCGTTTAGCACAATTTCGGATGATATTTTATGCGTACCTCCGGAATTAAACATGTATTTTCACCAGCATATAGAGGTTAAATTAAAGTCACCACCAACTAATATCGTATGAGTCGCGTACACGTTTGAAATCAAACTCAAGTTTTCTTTGAACCAATGATAGACGAAGCAAGAAGGACATAATAAGCAGACTAGCAGAGGCGAAAGAGCATTCCTCATCAAAAAGAGGTTACCAGTGCGTAACTGGAGAACTGTGTGGAAGTGAGTCGTAAACTGTGCGAAAATCAGTAAAGAAAATAATCGAAGCGTTGGAGATTTCCTGTTACCTAAGAATGGTGAAAACTGACTATACTTATAATGCGAGATTTTCCTGCAGAAATGCTGAGGGAAGAAATCTGTGGAAAACGCTAAATAGGAAAAAGAAGGAAAGCACATGTGGTAATGTGCTAAGACTTCTGGGAATACTGTCCACAGCACCAGTGAGAGCCTTAAGCTGTCGACGTGCAAGTGCTACTCGGAGATGAGAAGGTTAGCGCCGGCACCCGTCAAACTAGTGAGAAGTCTGGCGATGTAGTGGAATTTGAATGTTGTTCTTCTGATTTTGCAATAATCGATGAAAAAATAGAAATAGGACTTCATGGTTTCGTTAATTTAAAGTGAAATTTTACAACGTCAGACAGGGATACATATTAATATTTCCCAGATTTATTTGTATAATAGCGGAACACGATTCTGATATCTCGTAAAAATTATTGTGCTAAATGTTGGTGAGATCTTTACCAATTATTATTTATTTATCGTATGGTTTTACAAGTACACAAATGTATCTGCAATAAAATGGAAATGTCCAAATGTGGCAACCTGTCCAGAACACTCGGGGTCACTTGATGTAGAGCCCTCAGACCACCGTCAAATGGTCGAAGAGAACACTTGTTAACAGCGCGTCTGTTGTTTTCCTTTCCACTCCGCAGAGTCAGTGAGAGCGTGAACGGAACCCCCACATTTTCAAGATGTTACCACACAGCCCTTGATCAGTCATAATGAGGTTCAACCTCGATTAGTTTTTGCCAAGGCAGTTGGAATCCCTCAACCTTCTTTGTTGGATCTTGAACCAGATGAGTGTTTGTGGGTGGAGGTTCGTTCCATCGGTGTCACCACTTGGAAGTCACGTCGAAAGAACTGATCCTTTCCGAGTCAACTCAGGTAGTTTTTGTGATTCCAGACGAGTTGTTGGTGATCTTGTAAGGCATTTTACAAAAGAGACATGTTATGGGAAGCGATCTTCTTGAGCACTTGCTGCTTTCCTCCTTATTTCTTGCAGAGCAATGTTATCTACTATAGGTAACCACTGAATGAGAGTAGATCTAACACTGTGAGTGGTAACTCTCCTGGTTTCATTAAAAGCACTCCGTCTTCAGGCCACAAGTGGCCCGTCGGGACCATCCGACTGCCGTGTCAGTCATCCTCATGTGAGGATGTGGATAGGAGGGGTCTGTGGTCAGCACGCCGCTCTCCCGGTCGTTATGATGGTTTTCTTTGATCGGAGCCGCTACTATTCGGTCGAGTAGCTCCTCAGTTGGCATCACAAGGCTGAGTGCACCCCGAAAAATGGCAACAGCTCATGGTGGCCCGGATGGGCACCCATCCAAGTGCCGGCACGCCCGACAGGGTTTAACTTCAGTGATTGCACGGAAACCGGTGTATCCACTGCGGCAAGGCCGTTGCCCATAGTTTCATTAAACTGCACATTAATCGTTGTGGGGACGCTGTTTACCACCCAGGAGCGCAATATTTTCCAAGCGCGAGTGATTCCTAGAAATATTGGATTTTAGTTGTGTGGTACTTCCATTCTGCCGAAAGTCCAATATTAGACTCTGCTTAACCGTTACAGGACTGCAAAAACTGACTCTACAAATCAATGAGAGAAGAGCCTTGATTACAAGTAAGTGAGGATTAACCTAATCAATCAGAGTACATTTCAGTCCAGAAGTCCACGCTGTGTAGCTCTTGTATCCAGACGACAACGATCTATATGGATCGCTTTACAGGGAATTAGTAGCAATGAGCTACTTAGCAGCGTGGTGAGCAAAAGTATTGTACATTCTGGGATGAAACTGGAGACTTAAGGCCCCTTCTCGCACGTGATCAGTACGCAAACTGGTGCTGAACCCTGTATTCGACCCAGGAGTCAAACAACTACGACAGCAAGGCTTTTCACTGTTCAGATGTCTTGGTGTCGCTCAAACACTTCGTGCACTGTCAGGCTACTACACTGGGTAGGTTACTTGGAGGCCCTCGCACATCGCTATTCTCACCTGCGTGAAAATCTGTTGGGATTACTAGAACTGGGAACTGAGGCAGTCAGTTCATCTTATGGGAAACACCCAACTTCTTCTAGGCCTGCACGTATCTAAACAACGTTTTCCTACATAAGAAAGAATATTTACCTTAGAGACCCCACTACTTCTGCTACCTATTTAGGGACAATAAGTTCTAGAACTCTAGGAATGGGTTTGTACATACTTTCTGATATTAAAAATGAGACAAGCAGAGATGTGATCTGTCTTCTCTACTCTATAATTTGTGCATAGAAAAGCAACGAATGAATGAATGAATGAACGCTCAGGAACAATTAGCAATGGAGAGTAGTGGAGGAGTGCCAGATCTACCACAGATAACGATCTTGCCTCAAGGTCACAATGTAACCTAATGCGCAATCCAGGCCTGTGACGTACTTGTTTGCGCTACATTCAAAGTCAGTATTTAACCTGATACCCGTAAAGTACCCTCCTCAAAGGTTATTCATGCATCCTGGAAAATTGCGTAGCATAAAAATGGCGGGATGATAGTCACCCATCCACTGTGCCGGTACGAGGACCAAAATCAAGGTTACCGTGAGGGTGAGGTATCACGTTACACTGTGACTTTGAGATAAGATCGTTAGCTGGGGTAGAACCACCATGTAGTAACAATCAAAGGAAAATGCTTGCAGACGAAACTTGCCTTATTGGGTAGATATAAGGATGAGTTTGTTGAAGGCTTGTGATTCAAATCTTAAAAGAGAAGTGCGTGATGAAGATATACAGAAGCAAAAATAAAACGATGATGAAGCCCACAAGAGATGGAAAACAAAATGTCTTGCACCTTGAAGGCAAGGATCTGGCGAAAGTGAGCACCTTGGAAGTTATTTCGCAGTGGATGCTAGAAGAAAAACGCACGCCACAGCTAGAATAGCCCAAGTAAAAGAGTCACTTATCCAGGAAAGGACAAGTACTGTATCCAACACTACCTCCTTGACTACTAGGAAATTGGGAGTGTATGTATGCATGTATGTATGTGTATGTATGTATGTATAGGGCAGAGATTTGGACGCTGAGAGGGAGGAAAGAAATGACTGCGAGTTTTAGAGATGATCGAGGAGACTGATGAAGATACCATGGACTAACAGAGTCTCAAATGAAGAAATTTTGAGAAGAGCAAGAGAGACAAGGAGCCCACAGTCACTATTAGGAGGAACAATGTGGTTGGTCACTTACTCCACCATTCATCCCAGTTCACTAACAAAGAGTTCATGTACAACATTATAGCTGGAAGAAGATACGAGAGCATCAGGACATTAGCAACAAGAAGGAAGGAAGTATGAGCGTGCGCTTCAAATTTAGGGATGAGAAGAAAAAGGATGAGTTCGTGGCGTTTGCAAGAGAAGATCTCTCTATGAAGTTACGTAATCTGCTAAATAACAACGAATCACATTACAAGATGGAAATGTGGGATTTTAATACGAAAGAAACTAAAGACTGATCATTCAGACTTTGGATGTGATACCGGAAACTACAGAGGTGGTACGTTAGTAAAAGTTGCTGAGAGGAAGAAGCCTGGTCCTACCACATATCTTTCTTGAAGAAAAAACTTTGTTACTGGGCTTGAAAAGGACTAAAGCGACTTGAAGGACAACGGCTACTTTTCATCAATTATTACAGAAACTGGACAAGTCGTGATGGCCATAATCAATTTTAGAGTAGCAAGTGATGGCAGACTCGTAGAACAGAGAAGAAAATCCGATGCGAAGCCAGAGCGAAACATATTCATCAGAAATAAATATAGGATATCGTAATTTAAAAATAGACAGAGGCGCCAGTTTAACTAAGGTAGTTATGCGAACCAAAAATGATATTCCAACTGCTACGAATACGCCAAACAGTACCAAATGAAATGAGACAGGTTTTAAGGATACGACGAGAGTTTCGAGGAAAACAAACGGAAACAGGAATGCAATAAAATATTTTGAATTACACATAACTATTCGGAAATGTCGTGAAGATGATGTGAGATGAAATTTTGTAACAGAAACAAATTTGGTGAGAGAAAAAATAATATAAACAATTAACTAGTCGGCCGACAAAGTAAAATCAACAAGGAAAAAGTGTATAAGTATTTCAAAAGTTAGTTATATGTTTGTATTGTTCACTAAGTGAACTCACGTTGATGTCTTGACCACCAAATTCGCCTAATCTAGCTCCGATGGAACACATCGGTAAACCCTATCGGGCGCAAGCTCCGTGCCCACAAGGCACCGAGCCCGCAACTTACGGGAATTGCATGACCCTTGCGTGGACACGTGGTGCCATATACATCTGGAAACCTACCAAGGACTTGTCGAATTCATGCTACGCAGACCCGCGGTTATATTGTGTCCCATATGTGGGGCAAAACGCAAAACGCTATAAGGCAGTTGCTCATAAAACTTGGACTCATCTGTGTTATCCACTAACACAATTCAACCTTTGACTCAAAGGCAACTACGGACGGCGTTTATAATGGGGTGTTATTGCTGCTCCACCAGTGCTCCCCACGATGTGATCTTCTAAGTGTTCATTTCATTGGTGGTTATTGATGAACCTTTGCCCACACGATGCGATACCATCTCATCAAACACCTCCGAGCAAACGTTTCTTTGTCGAGAATCTTGGCCAGATCTTTGTGGGCACTGAGCCGTGGCGGCTAGGCTTGCTGGCCTAACTACCTCTGGCACCAGTGTCGATAGTCACCTCCCTTGTGACTTATCTTTGGTTTTCCTGGTTGAGGTGTGGAGGCTCGGCGCGGTGGAGTGAGTTGTGAACGGCACGTGACGGAAGGAAGAGGGCTGGAGCAGCAGCAATGCCTGGCGGCAGGGTTTGGTTGAGCAGATTTGGAATGGACAACGCGTGTGTACAGCCGGATCGCCGAGCGACTTGTCGAATGTTGGGCAGCCGCTAAATAAGGTGATGAGGGCAGTGCTCTGGTGACGGGGGCCTCCTTCTGTTATTTGAAGAGGATTTAAAAGGATAATTCGCGGTGGGGAGAGTGCACCGTAACATACTGCCTATGGACATTCTGGATTTGTGCTTTTATTGTTTAAAGGAAAACTGGCGGAATATTATTGTGTCGTGTTCAGTGAATAATATGTATTTGCTTGTCCTGCAGTGGCCCTTGGCTTGAGAGTGACCAATGGTTGTTCGTGCGTCTTCTTTGAAGCCACGTGATTCTGTTAATTGGTAAACCGCTTGTGAGCACCCCGCTTGGGGTGCTATATTATGAACTGTACCAGGTACTGGATATGAACTTGAAAACTAGTTGCGATTTAGTAAAGTGTATTTATTCTAAACTACGTTGATGTGTTTTAGTCATAATTGAATTACGTAGGGCTACTACTGAGAGACATTTTCTGCCTTGCTTACGGGTTTATCTGCAACTGCTCTGTTGATAGCTGCACCTTGTCAGTTACATGTACTCGCTTATCATCTTATCTACACAGAGGCATATATATATATATAGAGGGTGATCCATTGATCATGACCGGGCCAAATATCTCACGAAATAAGCGTCAAACGAAAAAGCTACAAAGAACGAAACTTGTCTAGCTTGAAGGGGAAACCAGATGGCGCTACGATTGGCCCGCTAGATGGCGCTGCCATAGGTCAAACGGATATCAACTGCGTTTTTTTAAATATGAAACCCTATTTTTTATTACATATTCGAGTAGTACGTAAAGAAATACGAATGTTTTAGTTGGACCACTTCTTTCACTTTGTGATAGATGCCGCTGTAATAGTCACAAACATATGGATCACAATTTTAGACGAACAGTTGGTAACAGGTAGGATTCGTAAATTAAAATACAGAACGTAGGTACGTTTGAACATTTTATTTCGGTTGTTCCAATGTGATACATGTACTTTTGTGAACTTATCATTTCTGAGACCGCATGTTGTTACAACGTGATTATCTGTAAATACCACATTAATGCAATAAATGCATTTGGCAATACGTGTAACGACATTCCTCTCAACAGCGAGTAGTTCGCCTTCCGTAATGTTCGCACATGTATTGACAATGCGCTGATGCTTGTTGTCAGGCGTTGTCGGTGGATCACGATAGCAAATATCCTTAAAATTATCCCACAGAAAGAAATCCGGGGACGTCAGATCCGGTGAACGTGCGGGCCGTGGTATGGTGCTTCGACGACCAATCCACCTGTCATGAAATATGCTATTCAGTACCGCTTCAACCGCAAGCGAGCTATGTGCCGGACATCCATCATGTTGGAAGTACATCGCTATTCTGTCATGCAGTGAAACATCTTTTAGTTACATCGGTAGAACATTACATAGGAAATCAGCATACATTGCACCATTTAGATGGCCATCGATGAAATAGGGGCCAATTATCCTTCCTCCCGTAATGCTGCACCATACATTAACCCGCCAAGGTCACTGATGTTCCGCTTGTCGCAGCCATCGTGGATTTTCCGTTGCGCAATAGTGCATATTATGTCAGTTTACGTTACCGCCGTTGTTGAATGACGCTTCGCCCCTAAATAGAACGCGTGCAAAAAATCTGTCATCGTCCCGTAATTTCTCTTGTGCCCGGTGGCAGAACTGTACACGGCGTTCAAAGTCGTCGCCATGCAATTCCTGGTGCATAGAAATATGGTACGGGAGCAATCGATGTTGATGTACCATTCTCAACACCGACTTTTTTGAGATTCCCAATTCTCGTGCAGTTTGTCTGCTACTGATGTGCGGATTAGCCGCGACTGCAGCTAAAACACCTACTTGGGCATCATTATTTGTTGCAGGTCGTGATTGACGTTTCACATGTGGCTGAACACTTCCCCTTTCCTTAAATAACGTAACTATCCAGCGAACGGTCCCGACACTTGGATAATGTCGTCCAGGATACCGAGCAGCATACATAGCACACGCCCGTTGGGCATTTTGATCACAATAGCCATACATCAACACGATATCGACCTTTTCCGCAATTGGTAAACGGTCCATTTTAACACGGGTAATGTATCACGAAGCAAATACCGTCCGCACTGGCGGAATGTTTCGTCATACCACGTGCTTATACGTTTGTGACTATTACAGCGCCATCTATCACAAAGCGAAATAAGTGGTCCAACTAAAACATTCATCTTTACGCACTACACGAATACGTAATAAAAAATGGCGTTTCCTATTTAAAAAAACCTAGTTAATATCCGTTTGACCTATGGCAGCGCCATCTAGCGGGCCAACCTTAGCGCCATCTGGTTTCCCCCTTCAAGCTAGACAAGTTTCGTTGTTTGTAGTTTTTTCGTTTGATGCTTATTTCGTGAGACGGTCACTGTGAGTGTCTACTCTGTTATTATTTGAGAGTACTGCCTAGAGTGTTATGTATGTTCACAGATGATTGAGAAACACGCGAGTCTAGCTTGGTGTTTGCAGCCTTGATTTCTGGGCCGCGACCTTGTTGGCATCCTGCCCAACTCCCGAGGTCTAAGTTACTGCCGAGAGAGCGTTTTGCCGCGTCTTTTGTCATACCTAGCAAAAGTTGAGTAGTTGTCTTCTTCCTTGGAGCTATACCTGGGTTCAGCGACTGCTGCCAGGGTTTTAGGCTGTGGAGTTTAGCGGGATTAACTCACGAGTTTTCTAAATTACAATTCAAATTTCATTCTTACTGTTTTAAACTCAGATGCTTTGTGTTCATTGAACAGTGTTTCCTTTTGTTTATATTGGTAAATTTCACTAGTTTGTCACTTTGTCGCTATAATTCCGATGGTTTTCATGACTATTATTAATCTTGAATTTAACTGAGCAAAGTTTTTCATAAATAAATGTTAATTTGGTGAAAACGACGACGTATCTGATGGGTCTCCCTTCTACGTCGTGATGTTTGATCCTTTCGTGTTCTCAACCTGTTACCCAGTTTTCAGCCACGACTTCACAATTATTCTTACATTTCTATCCACAGCGATAAATTAATTCCTCTTACTGAATTTTTTTTCCGTTTAAAAATAGTGTTTAATGACTGTTCCTGCTGCATTATTAGTACAAGTAATTGTTTGCCATTTAATTTTGTGGGCACGTAATCCTTTTTGGTTTTCTCATTCCCGTAATCAGAGTGCTACCCAGTTGTTAAGCACTTTTTTTGCTATCGCCATATTCGCTAGTTGGACATATGTTCTTTTATTGATTTGTTTGGGTCCTAATGTTAATGTAATGAAATATGTACCGCCCTTTGTAAAGCAATGCACTGTTGCAAGTTTTCTAAAGTTAGCTCTTCGCCTGTTGTAGTTCATGTTGTTCGGGACCTGCTCCATCCACCAGCACACCCGTGGTTGACTAGTTCCCACCGCCCACCCTGTCCGTCGGGTTATCCCATCCGTCACGGGGATGAATTGTGTGTAGAACTTCTTTTGATTCCGAACCCACCAACGGCCATGACGCACTGCATGAGTTGCTACTCTTAATTGTTACAAAATTTGCTGCAGTCATTTAAGATATTATATTTAAAAGCCAATTGAAAAATTTTGTAAATGTTAATTTTTTTGATTATTAATATGCAGCTTGGCTAACTTCAGATACCTGTCAATGTTTGACAGATTGGGTGGTTTCTTAATTGTTTAAAAGCTCTTTTGCTGACATCAATTGCTAATCTCATTCCCTCGTTAATATTCTACAAGTTGTTTATTTTTAAAAGCTATTTTGCTTAAGTCATAAGGTTGTCTGAGAGGTGCCATGAGCCCTTCTCATATTTCTATCTTACGATTTTCCTCTCCAACTGCATGCGGTGTAAAGTTGCTATTCCTTCACACGTGGACTTCCCACGCAGCGTCTCTCGTCACCCGAGTGGTCCGGTGACAGGCGGGCACTGCTGATCGTGAAAGGGTAAGCCGACGGGTGTGAGGGAGTCGAGTGAATGCTTTCCAGACGCCGACATGGTAGAATAGCGGAGGAGACACGCTCGGAGGGGCCTGAAGTAGCGGCTGGGCTAGAGGTCCCGTTACTTTGCAGAAACTTAGCAAAAACACTTTCTGGCGGGCTACCAGCGAGGCGTGGGAATGACTTGTGGACCCAGGCAGTTTTGGTGGGCAAATTCCCGCGCTTTCTGCAAAATCGTAACTGTGATTGGCTTGCTCAGGGCATAGCTCCGTGACGTAGCAAAATCGGCGCAGAAATTGGCGCCAAGAATCTCCATTGGTGGAATGGTAGTGCTCCGGCAGTAGAGTGGAATTTGCCGCCGGTTTTCGAGTTGCTGATTGGAACGGTTAACCATGGCCACTGTCATGGGGGCGGGAATGTTCTCTGTTCGGTTTGTACGGGTGCTCTTGTGGGGTAGTCGGCTCTCGCCTTTCGGTCCAAGTAGGTTACAAGACTGAGCTCTCGCTGCGCGGGTCAGCCTGCCTTCCGTTGGCTGTCTAATATACTTTTATTTAATTGTAACTGTTTGATGAAGTTGCTGAAGTTTCGACTTCAACGTAACTTTCCGAGTACAGTTGGCAATTGAGCGTTCTGTGTACAAGAGGCCTATGTTGTCTGTCTTGAGCAGTTTTGGCTAATGTTGACTGTATCGGAGTTACTGGGTGACTTCGCTTGTTAAAACCAATCAGTGATTGTGTGGCGAGCCTTCTTCGTCTCCCTCAGAGGCGCATTTGTATTGCTTAGTCTGGAACAACCAGGCCAGGATAATTTGTTTCGGACTATACTCGCGACAGTATTATCACCACGACGGGACGTCGAAGCAACCAGTCATCGCTTCGAGTACGCCAGATCGTGTCCTTGCAGCTAAGAAGACAGCTTGGTAATGTACGTCCACAGCACCGGCAAAGCAGGCATTTTTGCTAGGCGATAATCAGAGATCAGCAGAGCGCACCTGTTCGTCTTTTCTAACTTTGTTCTATCTTGGGTGTTCATTGTCTGAGTTCTCACTAATGTAGCAGCAATTAATGTTGGGTTAGCGGTGTGTCTCTCTTAAGATTTGAGTGGCAAGGAATTGGCTCCACATACCACTTCGTCATAAACGTCACAATCTAGTTTAGGGACAACTTAACCTTCACAGCGTTTGTTTGAGTATCCAATTTGAGCCAATTTGATGTATTGTAAATGTTTCATGTGTTTTTGTTTATTATTTTGTGTTTAGTCTTAGTAAATCATATTGTTATTTTGGACAGAACTTTCATTCTATTAATCGGTAGAGCAACCCTATCATTTCTCACTACGTTAATGAAACCTTCCTTTATTTAACTTATTTATCAAATTAAATTATTGCAGGTGCCAAACTCTTTTCTACTCCACTTGCAGGGTAGACTACAGTCAGTTCGCTTATCTTTTTAATCCATGTGCAGCAGAGAAGTCGGAGTTAGAATGGGGGGGGGGGGGCTTAAAGCATCATTTACATATGTAGATTCTAGAAGAATTTAGTGTTAAATACACTGCTAGCCCCGGCACCTCGCATGTCTTTCATTTAAACAAAAGATTATGCATGTTTTCAACTATGAAAGCTGTTTTCTTGACTTCTGGCCCAGTCCTACAGCTCAACAGCGTATTAAGCTGCTTTAGGGTACCTGCACACAGTTTTATCTGTAGATTCTGTCGTCTTTCCGGGTACTACATCTTGCTGCGTTACATTAAACGCGTATCTGCATCTACATCCATACTCTGCCAACCACTGTGACGTGCAGGGCAGACGGTACGTTCAATTTTACTAGTTACTACGGGTATTTCTCAAATGGTTCAAATGGCTCTGAGCACTATGGGACTCAACATCTTAGGTCATAAGTCCCCTAGAACTTAGAACTACTTAAACCTAACTAACCTAAGGACATCACACACACCCATGCTCGAAGCAGGATTCGAACCTGCGACCGTAGCGGTCCCGCGGTTCCGGACTGCAGCGCCAGAACCGCACGGCCACCGCGGCCGGCGGTTTTTCTCATTCGTTTCACGAAAGGAAACAATGATTGCTTAACCGCTTTGTGAGCGATGCACATTGTGTAATGTTAGTTTTGGGACCCATACAGGAGCGAAAAGTAGACTGTAGTACAATTTCTAAATTCTTTATTTAAAGCTGATTGTTGAAACTTACTCATTAGACTGTCAGGGGATATTTTGCGTGTATCTCAAATGTCTGCTAGTTCATTTTTTCAGCATCTCCTCTTAAAACTCATTGTATTTCGTATCACTGAGAGTTACTGTAACGAGTAACGGCTCCCTCGTGGCCAGTAGCTCTGCTACACTATGTGATCAAAAGTATTCGAACACCCCACAAACAAACGTTTTTCACATTAGGTGCATTGTTTTGCCACCTACTGCCAGGTACTCCATATCTGCGACCTCAGTAGTCATAACACATCGTCAGAGAGCAGAATGGGGGGCTCCGCGGAACTCACGGACTTCGAACGTGGTCAGGTGATTGGGTGTCACCTGTGTCATACGCCTGTACGCTAGATTTCCACACTCCTAAACATCCCTAGATCAAAAAATGTCTCTGATCACTGTGGGACTTAACATCTGAGGTCATCAGTCCCCTAGACCTTAGAACAACTTAAACCTAACTAAACTAAGGACATCACACACATCCATGCCCGAGGCAGGATTCGAACTTGCGACCGTAGCGGTCGCGCGGTTCCAGACTGAAGCGCCTAGAACCGCTCGGTCACACCGGCAGGCCATCCCTAGATCCAAGGCTTCCGATGTGATGGTGAAGTGGGAACGTGAAGGGACACGTACGGCACAAATGCGTACAGGCCGATCTTCTCTGTTGACTGACAGAGACCGCCTACTATTGAAGAGGGTCAAATGTGTAATAGGCAGACATCTCTTCAGACCATCACACAGGAATTCCAAACTGCATCAGGATCCACTGCAAGTAGTATGACAGTTAGGCGGGAGGTGAGAAAACTTGGATTTCATGGCTGAGCGGCTGCTCATAAGCCACACATCACGTCGGTAAATGCCAAACGACGCCTCGCTTGGTGTAATGAGCTAAATCATTGGACGATTGAACAGTGGAAAAACGTTGTGTGGAGTGACGAATCACGGTACGCATGTACCGATCCGATGGCAGGGTGTGGATATGGCGAATGCCCAGTGAAAGTCATCTGGTAATCTGGCAGCATGTGTAGTGCCAACAGTAAAATTCGGAGCTGGTGATGTTATGGTGTGGTCGTGTTTTTCATGGCTTGCCCCCCCCCCCCCTGTTGTTTTGCGTGGCACTATCACAGCACAGGCCTACATTGATGTTTTAAGCACCTTACTGCTTCCCACTGTTGAAACGGAAATTTGAACATTTGTGGTAAGTTTTATGGGACCAAACTGCTCAGGTCATCGGTCGCTAGGCTTACACACTACTTAATCTAACTTAAACTAACTTACACTAACAACAACAACACACACACCCATTCCCAAGGGAGGACTCAATGTCCGACGGGGGGAGCCGCGCGAACCGTGGCAAGGCGCCCTAAACCCCACGGCTACAGGCGCGGCTTTGAAGAGCAATTCTGGGATGGCGATTACAACTTTCAACACGTTCGAGCACCTGTTCATAGTGCACGGCCTGTAGCGGAATGGCTGCACGACAATAACATCCCTGTAATGGACTGGCCTGCACAGAGTCCTGACCTGAATCCTATAGAACACCTTTGGAATGTTTTGGAACGTCGACTTCGTGCCTGTCCTCACCGGCCGACATCGATACTTCTCCTCAGTGCAGCAATCCGTAAAGAATGGGCTCCCATTCCCCAAGAAACCTTCCAGCAACTGATTGAACGTATGCCTGCGAGAGTGGAAGCTGCCACCATATTGAATTCCAGCATTGCCGAGGGAGGGCGCCACGAACTCGTGAGTCATTTTCAGCCAGTTGTCTGGATACTTTTGATCACATAGTGTATGCAGGTGGAGGTTTCAGGTGGACGTGCAATCAAATACATGTCGATTTTTTTTATCGTAGCACCACTCTCATCGCTACGGCGTGCAGTTGTTTATTATGGGACGTAAGCTGTTTACATACAGGTGCTACATGTCCTCGTACAATCTGAAAGATTCCGTTCCGGCGTTTGGTTACTTATCTCAAAGTACTAAGTTTGGAATATTCCACCACGTGTGTAACTTTGACCATACAGCATTAGGACGCCATGTAATGCTACTGAAGGTGTGATCATGAAAAAATTACCTACAGATGAAGATGTTTGAGCAGAAATGGTTAAATCTGGAGGCAAAGTACTTAAGAACAAAAGTCACTTACTGAATAATGAGTTTTAAGGTGCGTATATTTTCCTCGGCAAGTATATAAATACAGTAATTTCCCGAATGTCCAGTTCAGTGCGGTCCCGACACAGTAGGGGTAAACAAAACAAACGGACATTTGAAAATTAGTATGCGCTTCAGTCCGAGGAGCTAAAGTAAGAGTGGTTAGACCCTTCTAGTAACGGCCAGTTTTGGATTGAGACAATATTGTTTTGTTTGTTGTAATAGAATTCATCGCTAATACTGTTAGGTGCGTCTTTGTTAGTACTAAGTTCCCCGCACGACACAGCAATTTCTTTAAGCCCCGTGGCGATGCCGAAATCGGATCAGCCATCCTCATAAAGAGCTAAATTTTCCTTCAATCTTCAGAGTTTCCGGAAACTGACATGCTTTGTCAGTTAACATCTGACTGATATGGGAACTCCTTAGTTTTTCATAAGCTGAACTTCTCTGACACTTGTGTCAGTCCGACTTTTCTTTCAGCTTTGGTTGCGAAATTTCACAACTTTTCTTTATTTTCGTTTTAAATCTCTCACTGTTTGTACGCCTATCCCAAGATCCCCAGAAATCTTTATTGCAGTTTCATCCTTTCCCGACTTTTTTACAACTTTTAATTTTTTCCGATCGTTAGGACAACACATTTGTGTTTATCTGCTATGTTCCTAACTCAAGCACACCGCATGTAATAACAGAAAGAAAAAGAAATATAGTATAGGTTACCACGTATTGTCAATTATCCATAGCGTACCAACGAAGAGCTAGATTTCTGAAAAAAAAACATAAATTATTTTCTTTTACTATCAGATCGAGTTGGAGTTACTGGCGTTTAGTTCCTAAGGAAACAGATTGGCAAACATATAAATAGAAAAGGAAAATGCATGCGGGTGGTGCCCTTTCGTTTTCCTGAAGATGAAACGAAAAAACAGCGAAAAAGATAAATACGTTATATATGACGATGGTATTGGGTCCCACATCGTCTTCCGGTGGTAAAACACGAGTCACATACATAATAGCGTATTCTGAAAGAAAATATTCGTTCTAAAAATAAAATACGTCATGCTTGGTGTTTTGTTTTTCCAAACATCGTTGATCTCTGTATGGATAGTCCGCAAACCGGGTAGTCTGCACTGCGTTTTATAAACTAAAGTCCTTTTTCTTGTTGTAGTTATATTTAATCAGAGATGCGTTTCGCCTTTTACATTAAAGGTATAATCAATGGATTTTTCTAGGAAATATACAGTTTTCTTTTTACACATGTTACTTAGATGATTGAAACCCCTGACGATACAACTTTTTACATAAATAACATAAATACGTATAACAAACTGAATATTGTTCCGGAAAAATCCACTGAAGAAACTGATAATACAAATAAAGAAACGAATTTATCAATATATACATGGGTACTCCGCAAATCACATTTAATTGCCTGACGGGAACTGTAAATTAACCGTGGCTACTGCATCAAGCAACAGGCGTTTACTTTATAAAACGAAAACAAGAAGTTCCTGATTATTGGGGTTAATGCAAATCCTACACTGCGCAGTAAGCAAAACATATGGATAACTCAAAACGCATGTTTTTATGGAATCTGTTGTTTACTGTACTTACAAAACATGCTACATCTAAATTTGTATTACGAAAGCTTTACCCGCCAGAAACTGACAATTTGTTTACAGAACTACAGTTAAGACACATTGTACTTCGTATCCCTTGCTTTCAGTTCACATTCGTCAAACAGTCAACTAATTTTTCCTGTCTCTGTCATTTATTTCTTTCATGACTACGACTTTCATTTCTCGGACAGTGGGAACACTGATATAGTCAAACGAATTTGGTCCTGAATACTCTAATAACAGTTTAACGCATTTCGCGTCCTTGGTCACCTCGTTTGTTCCTCTACCGGAAGCACTTCGTTCACGATATCCGTGCAACTTAGCTGCTCAAATCCTAGTTTGTAGGTACCGCTGTTTAATTATCCGCGTGTGTTTCCGTGACTGACCTATCAACAATCAGTAATCTTATTCTGAACGAAAATATTCGTATTACTCACAAGAGAATATTTCAAGTTTTTTATTTTTATTTTTTGAAAAATCGCTAAACTATGCACAGGTAATCCGCAAGTAGGACCAAATGGACGTCGGATGATTGGGAATTTGCTGTATTTACAGAATTTCTAAAGAGTAAAACAATTCCGCCGCGTGAACAGTTGCCTGTATTTTGAATGTCGTGAGATATGAGAAAGTGTGAAGTAACAAGCTGGTGTGTAGTGGCCCCATACTGACCTGAGGATCGGCGAGCTGGACGGCAGAGACCGCGCCCCACCACTGCGCTCAGGGGCCGGGTCTGTCCGGCGGAGCCTTCTGGAAGCACCCAGGCTGCAAGCGACAAGAAAACATGTGTGAGAATAACCAAACCAGCGTAATGTTTGTAACGTCTCCAGGCAAAACATATATTATATGTGGTAAAAAAGAAAAAAATAATTGAACTGGATAATTGTAATTTTATTTCTGCATGGACAATGATTGTGTGATGTTTATGTAATAAAGAGAAACCATTATGTGTCATGTTTTATACTTGTATGAATTATGTACCGATTTTTTTAAAGACAATATCTGTGTCGGCAAACAAAGATGAGAATATGTCACAATGAGTATAAATAGTAGTGAACGAGCATTAATTTCTCTGTCGTTTTTTTTGGAGTTAGTGGGTAGGAAGAGCCTGTGACGCTATATTGTATGCTTGTGAAGCATTCTTTTGTCAAGATTGAGAGAAGAACGCCATTGGGTATCGATTTGTAAAGGTGTGTAAGAATTTAATCTGTCTAAATGTTTTGAATAGAGTTACTTAGTGGAAACTTGCATTATGATTTGTAATAAGCTTGCCTGGTATTTTATCTCATCGTTTTAAGACATTTTCAGCTATTTAAATATTATTCGTGGTGCAGAGCTGCGCTACGAACGAACGAGCCGCTTCCGCGGCGCATTCAAACTGCATTAAATAAAACCAATCATACCGCAAAGAAGCGGACAGGTAATAGTGAACTAAAATTATTTCTTTCAACTTTCAAGATCGCAGGGCAGAGCAGCAGATTTTATGATGTATTTTACAGGTGGACGCTGGCTGCGGATGATATATTATTAACAGTGCAAAAAGATAATTTACCTTCATGACATAAAAGAAATCTTGCTGTGCGTAGTTCTGGTCTGGAAAACATTATAGTAAAAGCATTTTTTTCTCTGATAATAGTCTCATGTTCTCGTGTTATTCGTGGTACTTATTGGTGTTTTACTGTTAACAAAAGTCCACTGCAAAATTTTGATGTTGAACAAACATTGCGTACTATAACCTCAGTATTGATAACGAAATAATTTTCAGTAACTTTTTCAATAACTGTAAAATAAGGAAGATATGATGAACTTTATAGCGAGTTACAGTAACGAAACAATGTTCTTTTTATAGAAAGCCAGATCTAGAATAATAAGAACATACTATATTTTGTTTTGTTGAAAATTAATGATCCAAAGAAGGTCACAGCACAACACCCCTAAAAAGTATTTCAGGGCTCTTTTCGTAGCGACATATTTTATCTCATATATTAGTTGTTACACGAGCAATAACAAAGCAAAAAAACAGCGAAATATTGCTAAATCACATTATTCTACCACTTGTGTAAACGAGTTCGATGTATCACTACCTACATCAGTTCAGTCGACATCACTGGTAGAGAGAGTGACGCCTGCATGCTGTAGTTGTGTAACTGTTTTTTATTATTATTTTGTTATTATTGTCTGTTGTTGTGTATGTAAATGTTTTTCTATTCTTTAGCTTTCGTGTTTGTCTGCGTTGTATCGTGAATCAGATCACTGCAAGCTGTGCGCTTATGTAAACGTTATCTGATAAAAAACACATCAAATCCAACTGAAACCGTATAACTGTTTTGCATTTAACTTTAAGCAAAAAAATTAGAAAACTTTATATTAAATAAGCTATCCTGTGGAGCCCTGTATTGTGCAGCGCTGTAAACAGTGCTACAATATGTGACATCACAGTGCTTATCTTGCACCTCCAACACACAAAACCAACAGAATAAAAATGCTACATAAAAATTACAAATCGAGTTTTGAATCAATAAATGACCAAAATTCTTTTATTAAAATTTTCTATAAATTTACGTTCGAAAACTGACTAAACAATCTGCCAGGAAATTTGACTAAATAAAATTCCAAACATTAGTTGATAGATACCCGAACGTAAAAATGTACTGTAAGGATGTCTGAACAAGAAGTGAAATCTTAACTGAACTTCACTTAATCTGATACTAAAGATTATTTTGAAAGGCAATGCTTAACTGTGAATGATGTTACTGTGTCCTGCCTGATGTTTAACTGGCCTTAACGAGTTTTCCTGACTTCCCTTGTGGCAACTGTAACTCGGTACTGTTCTAAAGTGGTGAATATTAAAATATAGCACCGCAGCAACCAGCTAAAAATAGAGGTTTCGAAGTGCAATGCAAGAAACAGCAACTGTGCTCCGCACATCACGCTTTATGTTCGGAGCAATTGTGTTCCGCTAAGTAAAATACGGCATCACATAATTACAAAACTAAACTTCCGTGAGGAGACGATGGAAGAAACACGACTTACTAAATGATTGAAAGGAGACTGCTATTCAAAGCTATATTTTTACCTCATTTCTTAACAATTACAACCGTCTTTTCCAAAATCACCTCTTATAAAAAAATATGACTCTGCCATGAAGTTAGTTAATGAAATAGTAAAGGAGTCGTGAATCTATAGCTCTTGGTCCAAGCTATGTGAGCAGACAACTTTGCTTAATCACGTCTGGCCAATCAAACTCAATGACCCAAACCAACAAAGAAGAATCATGCTAAAAATCTTTCTCAAACTCGAGATAAATTACATGCGAGCAAGCACTGCAGCGACAACATTACCTGAATATCTACACACTTTTCAAATCAGTCTTTACAAAAATACATTTCCAAAAACCAAAATTTTTCAGTTTCTGTTTTTGTTTGGCAAAGGAAGCTAAATTTCACGTGGTATATAGATAAACATATCACACGTGTCACTCAGAACTTGTCACTGAATACACCTCTGTAAAGAAAACAAATGTCTAGCAAGCCAGACGAAAATAAATCGCCAATTCTGATGCAATTCCAGAGGAATCCGCTAACTCGTTGTATCTTTAACAATGAACAACTGGGACTGAAACTTACCACAGGATTTTATTTCTACATTTCTGTCATCTCTGATATATGAAAAAGATATTGACTTTAATAAATACACTCCTGGAAATGGAAAAAAGAACACATTGACACCGGTGTGTCAGGCCCACCATACTTGCTCCGGACACTGCGAGAGGGCTGTACAAGCAATGATCACACGCACGGCACAGCGGACACACCAGGAACCGCGGTGTTGGCCGTCTAATGGCGCTAGCTGCGCAGCATTTGTGCACCGCCGCCGTCAGTGTCAGCCAGTTTGCCGTGGCATACGGAGCTCCATCGCAGTCTTTAACACTGGTAGCATGCCGCGACAGCGTGGACGTGAACCGTATGTGCAGTTGACGGACTTTGAGCGAGGGCGTATAGTGGGCATGCGGGAGGCCGGGTGGACGTACCGCCGAATTGCTCAACACGTGGGGCGTGAGGTCTCCACAGTACATCGATGTTGTCGCCAGTGGTCGGCGGAAGGTGCACGTACCCGTCGACCTGGGACTGGACCGCAGCGACGCACGGATGCACGCCAAGACCGTAGGATCCTACGCAGTGCCGTAGGGGACCGCACCGCCACTTCCCAGCAAATTAGGGACACTGTTGCTCCTGGGGTATCGGCGAGGACCATTCGCAACCGTCTCCATGAAGCTTGGCTACGGTCCCGCACACCGTTAGGCCGTCTTCCGCTCACGCCCCAACATCGTGCAGCCCGCCTCCAGTGGTGTCGCGACATGCGTGAATGGAGGGACGAATGGAGACGTGTCGTCTTCAGCGATGAGAGTCGCTTCTGCCTTGGTGCCAATGATGGTCGTATGCGTGTTTGGCGCCGTGCAGGTGAGCGTCACAATCAGGACTGCATACGACCGAGGCACACAGGGCCAACACCCGGCATCATGGTGTGGGGAGCGATCTCCTACACTGGCCGTACACCACTGGTGATCGTCATCGAACCCATCGTTCAACCATTCCTAGACCGGCAAGGGAACTTGCTGTTCCAACAGGACAATGCACGTCCGCATGTATCCCGTGCCACCCAACGTGCTCTAGAAGGTGTAAGTCAACTACCCTGGCCAGCAAGATCTCCGGATCTGTCCCCCATTGAGCATGTTTGGGACTGGATGAAGCGTCGTCTCACGCGGTCTGCACGTCCAGCACGAACGCTGGTCCAACTGACGCGCCAGGTGGAAATGGCATGGCAAGCCGTTCCACAGGACTACATCCAGCATCTCTACGATCGTCTCCATGGGAGAATAGCAGCCTGCATTGCTGCGAAAGGTGGATATACACTGTACTAGTGCCGACATTGTGCATGCTCTGTTGCCTGTGTCTATGTGCCTGTGGTTCTGTCAGTGTGATCATGTGATGTATCTGACCCCAGGAATGTGTCAATAAAGTTTCCCCTTCCTGGGACAATGAATTCACGGTGTTCTTATTTCAATTTCCAGGAGTGTAGCTTGCAAGTTCTGCAGGTTTTCAGTATGTTCACAGCTTTAGAGTTACGAAAGTGTTTTATTGAATCAGTTCTCTCCAGGAAAAATGCAGCATTGTTCTATTAGAAATAACAAATTTGATGCCTGTTTATCTGTCTATAAAAGCGTTACGAAAACATGATAATCACTACTTTATGAACTGATTGAGGCTACTCATTGAAGTAAAATAGATTTTAAATATATATAATCTGCCTTCAACACATTAAAAGATAATTAAGATGAAGAAGTTCACCAATTCACTCTCAATAGGGAAAGGAAAAAAAAACGTGGTACACTATTCGCTGCGAATAATTTTCATATTTTCTGATGAAAACCCGGGAGAAATCCTCTGATAAGTTTCCATTCCAGTCGCTCCCCGTTAAAAATACGTTGGGTTTCACTATTCTGCCAAAATCGCAACAGAATTGACGATTTACATTTTTCTAAATTGTTAACCTTTTTGCATTTCAAGAATTATCATCAGTTATGAGTGGCAGCCACATTTCTCTTGTTGACAGGTTTAATTTTGCTTCTTCGGTCAAAACAGTATAATTGCGCACAAAGTGACCTTGCAATAGCTATCGCGACAGAATTTTGGAACATACTGTGTTATTCAACAAACAATAGGGGACCAGAAATGTCAACACATCATAGAAAATCTCATTGTGTAAGCGCGATATAAGATGTTGCCAATGTGAAATGCTTATACATTGATAACTGGTGCCACTGCCAAAATGTTGAACGCAAGCATGCAGACGTGCATGTATTGTGCCGGATGTCACTTTTTGGGATGGAGTTCCATGCTTGTTCCACGTGGTCGGTCTGTAAAGAGACGATTAACGGGGGCTATGGATAACGCTAGAGTTGTCGCCCAATGATGCCCCATATCTGCTCGACTGGAGACACATCTGGTTATCGACCAGGCCAAGACAACATGACGACACTCTGTAGAGCATGTTGCTTTACAACAGCGGTATGTGGGCGAGCGTTATCCAGTTGGAATACACCCCTGAAACGCTGTTCACGGATGGCAGGTCAAGAGGTCGAATCACAGACTAGCGTACAAATTTGCAGTCAGCGGGCGTGGGATGACCAAGCGAGATCTCCTGCTGTCATACAAAATCGCAGCCCAGACGATAACTCCAGGTGTAGGTCCAGTGTGTTTCAGTCGCAGACATATTGGTTGCGGGTACTCAGCTGAACTCCCCGTAACTAACCGGCTTTCATCAGAAAACACAATAGATCTCGACTCCACCCTCCGATGAACTCTCGCTTGACACCGCTGAAGCCGCAAACAGTATTGGCTTGACTTCAGTGGAATGTATGCTGCAGGGCGCCAGCCTCGGATTTATCCATGAAATAACCGATCTGTAACATTTTACTGTGTCACGGTGCCGCCAATTGTTGCTCCATTTGCTGCTGCAGACGCAGCCATACACGGAACATGACGTCCTTCCCTATCGGTAGTGACACGTGGCCGTCCGGAGTCCGGTCTTCTTGCTACCGGACCTTCCCGTGACCACTACTGCCAGCAACCATGTACAGTGGCCCCATTCCTGCCAAATCTTTCTCCAGTTCCGCGGATAGAACATCCAGCTTTTCGTGGCCCTATCACACGACTTCTTTCAAACTCAGTGAGCTGTTGATAATGGCGTTGTCGTTGTCTTAAATACACTACTGGCCATTAAAATTGTTACACCAAGAAGAAATGCAGATGATAAACTGGTATTCATTGGACAAATATATTATACTAGAACTGACTAGAACTGACATGTGATTACATTTTCACGCAATTTGGGTGCATAGATCCTGAGAAATCAGTACCCAGAACAACCACCTCTGGCCGTAATAACGGCCGTGATACGCCTGGGCATTGAGTCAAACAGAGCTTAGATGGCGTGTACAGGTACAGCTGCCCATGCAGCTTCAACACGATGCAACAGTTCATCAAGAGTAGTGACTGGCGTATTGTGACGAGCCAGGTGCTCGGCCACCATTGCCCATACGTTTTCAATTGGTGAGAGATCTGGAGAATGTGCTGGCCAGGGCAGCAGTCGAACATTTTTTGTATCCAGAAAGGCCCGTACAGGACCTGCAACATGCGGTCGCACATTCTCCTGCTGAAATGTAGCGGTTCGCAGGGATCGAATGAAAGGTAGAGCCACGGGTCGTAACACAACTGAAAGGTAACGTCCACTGTTCAAAGTGCCGTCAGTGCCAACAAGAGGTGACCGAGACGTGTAACCAATGGCATCCCATACCATCACGCCGGGTGATACGCCAGTATGGCGATGACGAATACACGCTTCCAATGTGCGTTCACCGTGATGTCACCAAACACTGATGCGACAATCATGATGCTGTAAACAGAACCTGGATTCATCCGAAAAAATGAAGTTTTGCCATTCGTGCACCCAGGTTCGTCGTTGAGTACACCATCGCAGGCGCTCCTGTCTGTGATGCAGCGTCAAGGGTAACCGCAGCCGTGGTCTCCGAGCTCATAGTCCATGCTGCTGCAAACGTCGTCGAACTGTTCGTGCAGATGGTTGTAGTCTTGCAAACGTCCCCTCTGTTGACTCAGGTATCGAGACGTGGCTGCACGATCCGTTACAGCCATGCGGATAAGATGCCTCTCATCTCGACTGCTAGTGATACGAGGTCGTTGGGATCCAGCACGGCGTTCCGTATTACCCTCCTGAACCTACCGATTCCATATTCTGCTAACAGTCATTGGATCTCGACCAACATGAGCAGCAATGTCGCGATACGATAAACCGCAGTCGCGATAGGTTACAATCCGACCTTTATCAAAGTCGGAAACCTGATTGTACGCATTTCTCCTCCTTACACGAGGCATCACAACAACGTTTCACCAGGCAACGCCGGTCAATTGCTGTTTGTGTATGAGAAATCGGGTGGAAATTTTCCTCATGTCAGCACGTTGTAGGTGTTTCCACCGGCGCCAACCTTGTGTGAATGCTCTGAAAAGCTAATCATTTGCATATCACAGCATCTTCTTCCTGTCGGTTAAATTTCACGTCTGTAGCACGTCATCTTCGTGATGTAGCAGTTTTAATGGCCAGTAATGTACATTCTTCACTAACGGCAAATCGCCAGTCTCAAAAGTAACAAATGCTCGTGAGCGCTAGAGCGCGTATTTAGAATCAACCTGATTTGCTTCCTCATACTGGCGCCACTAGCGCCATTCTTATCCGACTGGGACCTAATTTCAATAGACATCATCTTTCTGATGTAGAAACATAGGTACTAATTTTCATTTATCTCGCACAACTCCTTCTTTTTTTCCGTCAGAGTATAATTTGATTATATTAAGTCTACAACTTTGCTACTGCCGTTATGCTGTAGATGACAGCAGACTAAGTGACGGCGCAGGTGATAGGACGTAAGTGTCATACAGCAAGCTTTGGTATATGTAAACATAACGCCATCAAAATATTAGTTGATTTGTCATTGCATCATAAAGTTATTCTCAACGAATATGTCAACTTACGAGCCCAGTTCTCGTCATTTACGGAAAATTTTAATTTTCTGTTTTAAGGTGAAGAACTCTGTGGCTGAAGCTCATAAAATGCTGGGTAAGACCTATGGTGAGGCACTTATTATTGAAAGAACGTGCAAAGTATAGTTTCAACTCTAAAACAGCAGTGACTTTTACTTTGAAAACCGGCACGGCTGTGGAAAACGAGAAGCTTTTCGAAGGTACTGATTCCCACGGAAACAATCACAGCGGATAGTTACCGAAAACAGTTGATGCGTTTGAGCTAAGCACTGTAAGACAAACGACCAGCGACAGACATGAAAAGTGATTTTGCAGAACTATTATTCTCGACACACGTTGCAAAACCAGTCAAAACATACGTACTTGGAAACGTCCTACCCTACCCTACCCGCCGTATTCTCCAGACATTTTTGATCAGCTGCACACGGCTTGGTTGACGAGCACTTCCGTTCATACGAACAAGTACATAACCGTATCCATTCATGGATCTCTTCGAAAGAGGCCCAGCTCTTCCGCCGGGGGACGTAGCCAGCGATGGCCAATTCTTTGAGTCGTAAATTTTTTGTAAAATATTCGCAATAAAGAGTAGAACTTCGAAAAAAACTCGCGGAAGCAAAGTTGTAGATCTAACATGTTATAAATTTTGCCTTACGATCTGCGAGTGATTTCCGACGAATGTCACGTAATTGTACACCCTGTATGGAAGATAAAGCTAAGCACGTAATTTAACATTCTGTTTGATCAAACAGGGTTTATCTGAAAAAAATTACAAAAGAAAAAGGAGAAAATAGACGGCCGAACTATCTCTGCCCTGCAAGAGAGCTAATTATGAAAGCGGAAAGACGAAACAACATTCGATTACAACTGTAACTCTTGTGGCCACATGAGCGAATTAGCAGGAAGGAAGATCAGAGCGTGACGTGCTATAGACGACGACAAACAGTGCGTGGTATCTGACTATAGCGTGACAAAGAAATACCGCTAGCATGACATAACACTGAATAGGATGAGCCCAAGGAATTCAGTAGACGTCAGTAGGGTTACTTCAGAGTTACTGCAATCGTAAGGATGTTCAGGAACTGAAAGGATATTTCATTTGGGGTCTATGACTAATGAATGTAAGAGCCTTTCAATAAGGTTACGCGGACAGTGTTACAATCAACCTGCTAAACAAGAAACAAACCATCAGAGGTTCAATTTGTCATTTCAGATTTGTAAACTGTTGACTAAGTTTAATCATAGAAACGGGACACGTACCAGACGAAATTTATTTTATCTTAGAAGAATGTGAAAGAAACTGACTAACAATTTTGAATTTGAGCTTAGTAACGGAGATAACAGTATAGATAAGAAAGATTACCCTCATGAAACATAGGGACTAAGAGTAAATCTTTTATGAAGAAAGAACAAGATGTTCAAAGTGGCCATCAGTTTCAGTCGTTATTTCTAACGCCTGAACCAGTCTCAATGGTCCTACGAGATTCAGGTAGGTCTGTTTGAACATTACTCCGAAGTCTATGCACATTTTGTCAAAAACATGCTGACGCTGACATAGTCTTTAAAATATTACGACTGGCCCCCTCTTCCTGAATGTAGCACATCTGTTTAACATCTCAACACTGATAAGTTTTGTATTTATTTCTGTTCTATGACAGTTTATTTATAATTGATTGTTACTCTTCACGATTATATCTGACATGTCTGATAAATAATTTTTATGCTCAACGTTAAAAAACTACAGTCCTAGGAACATGAAGTAAATATTCCTGAATTCCAATCAAGAAGAACTGCCAAGATGAGAAACATAGGAGTAGATATCCTCGGTGTCGCAAAGCAGCTTAATTCACTTAATAAAGGCAAGGCTTATGGTCCAGATTGTATACCAGTGAGGTTCCTCTCAGAGTATGCTGATGTTATAGCTCCATATTTAGCAATTATATACAACCGCTCGCTCACAGAAAGATCCATACCTAAAGACTGGAAAATTGCTCAAGGCACACCAATACCCAAAAAGGGAAGTAGGAGTAATCCGCTGAATTACATTCCCATATCACTAACGCCGATTTGCAGTAGGGTTTTGGAACATATACTATATTCGAATATTATGAAGTACCTCGAAGTAAACGATTTATTGACACATAGTCAGCATGGTTTCAGAAAATATCGTTCTTGTGAAATACAACTAGCTCTTTATACTCATGAAGTAATAAGTGCTATCGAACAGGGGATGTCAAATTGATTCCATATTTTTAGATTTTCAGAAGGCTTTCGACACCGTTCCTCACAAGCGTCTTCTAACCAAACTGCCTGTCTAGTGAGTATCGCCTCAGTTGTCCGACTGGATTCGTGATTTCCTGTCAGAAAGGTCATAGTTCGTAGAAATAGACGGAAAGTCATCGGGTAAAACAGAATTAATATCCGGCGGTCCCCAGGGAAGTGTTATAGGTCCTCTATTATTCCTGATTTATATTAACGATATAGGAGACAATCTTAGTAGCTGTCTTTGATTGTTTGCAGATGATGCTGTCATTTACCATCTTGTAACGTCATCAGATGACCAAAACGAATTGCAATATGATTTAGATAAGATATATGTATGGTGGGAAAAGTGACAATTGACCCTGAAAAAAGAAAAGCGTGAAGTTATTCACATGAGTACTAAAGAAATCCACTAAATTTCGATTACGCGATAAGTCACACAGATCTGAAGGCTGTAAATTCAACTAAATACTTAGGGATTACAATTACAAATAACCTAAATTGGAACGATCACATAGATAATGTTGTGGGTAGAGAAAACCAAAGACTGCGATTCATTGGCACAACACTTAGAAGGTGCAACTGGTCTACTACAGAGACTACTTACACCACGCTTGTCCGCCCTATTTGGAGTAATGCTGTGCAGTGTGGGGTCCGCATCAGTTGGGACTGACGGATGACATCGAAAAAATACAAAGAAGGGCGCAAAATAGGGGAGATAGTGTCACAGAAAGAAACGCGTTTTTCCTTTTGAGGGGGCCTTCTCATGAAATTTCAATCACCAGTGTTCTCCTCCGATTGCGAAAACATTCTGTTAGCACCCACCTACATAGGGGGAAATGCTCATCACGATAAAATAAGAGAAATCAGGGGTCGCACAGAAAAATTTAAGTGCTCGTTTTTCCCGCGTCGTTCCAGAGTGTAACGGTAGAGAGACATCTTGAAGGTGGTTCATTGACTCCTCTGCCAAGCACTTATTGTAAATAGCAGAATAATCATGTAGATGTAGATGTAGATCATTTAAGAAACAGTGTACAACACCGAATTACTGGACAGATCAAAGTTAGAAAGTAAAAAAACGGGTACTCACAGATCTGGAACCCAACTCTCGAACTCGAGTATTCTATCGCAAAACTCTACCCACTTCATCGACCGGCTAGCAGAGTTATAGACTTTTGAATGGAGATATTTGTCTTAGATGTAATTACAGTGTAGCATTTCTTTGAAGTCCATTTGCTTCTAAAAATATATATGGGACGCAATTTTCGTTCAGTCATTTGTGTTTTGTTAGTATGCAATGAATTGTACTGTGGTGTCCGAGTGCGCAAATTTAGCTCACCCTACACACAGCCTAAGACAAAAAGCGACGCACCACGAAGGAAAATATCCGACTGTGACGAAAATCTGAAACAGATAGACAAATAACTACGAGGTTTGGAGCTTTAATAGCGGCAACTTTTTATTTACAGCTCGTACAAAATAGATACGTATTTCAAAGTTTTACTGGCCTTCAGAGTAGTCACCTGCATTGCGTATAATCCGTTGCCAGCGAAGTGGAAGTCGTAGGATACTCTTAGCAGTGCCAGTTGTGTTGACAGTTCGAGCGGCGCGGTCTATTGCCCGACGAATTTGTAGCAGTTCTGAAGCGAATGCCGTGAAGTGTTTCCTTCAGTTTAGAAATCTGGCGCGTTAGATCGTGAGAATCCCCAGTTGGTTTGAAGGCCCTGCCCGTAATGCTCCAAACGTTCTCAGTTTCGCCGAGTTCCGGCGACCTTGCTGGCCAAGGTAGGGTGTGGCAAGCACAAAGACAAGCAGTAAAACTCTCATGGTGTGTGGGCGGGAATTATCTTGCCGCAATATAAGAGCAGAATGGCTTGCCATGAATGGCAACAAAACGGGCCAAAGAATATCGTCGACGTACGTCTGTGGTATAAGTATGGCGCGGATGAGAACCAAGGTGGTTCTGCTATAAAAGAATTTTGACCCAAGGTCCTGGTTGACGGACAGTGTAATGGGCGACAGTTTGGTATTCCACTGCTATCTGGGGCATCCCCAGACGTCTTCGGGTCTCAGTTCGAAGTGAGACGCACCACTGAAAACAAATCTATTCCAGTCAACAGATTCCAGGCTGAATGCGCCCGACACCATTGCAACAGGCTTGTTGCACCCCCCTTCCCCACCCTCCCCCCCCCCTGGTCCGTACAGCGGACAGCGGTTGTATACCAACCTGAATGTGGCCCATGTTGCCCGACAGCCAGGAGTGATGGCACTGAGCACTATGGGACTTAACATCTGAGGTCATCAGTCCCCTAGACTTAGAACTACGTAAACCTAACTAACCTAAGGACATCACACACATCCATGCCCGAGGCAGGATTCGAACCTGCGACCGTAGCAGCCGCGTGGTTCCGGACTGAAGCGCATAGAACCTCTCGGCCACAGCGGCCGGCTCCAGGAGTGAAGGTCTGGGGTGCCATTTCATTACATAGCAGGACCACTTTTGGTATTCATCAGCGCCAGACTTACAGCACAGCGGTACATAAACTCTATGTTACGTCTGGTTTTGTTGCCATTCAAGGCAAGCCATCCTGGGTTTACATTTGAGCAAGATAATGTCCGCCCGCACACGGCCACAGTTTCTACTGCTTGTCGTCGTGCTTGCCGAGTTCTGCTTGGCCAGCGAGGTCACCAGATCTCTCCCCAGTTGAGAACGTTTGGAGCGCTATGGATGGGGTTCCCCAAACACCTCGGGGTTTTGTCCATCTTGCTCACCCATTGGACAAAATTTGGCACGATATCCCTCAGGGGGACATCCAACAATTTTAGCAATCAATTTCAGCAATAACTGCTCGCATATGGGCCAGAAGTAGACCAATACATTTTTGTGATGTCAGTCATCTGCTTGTCTGTACCTTTATATCACATTTACCGATTTCGTCACATTCTGAAAACATCTTTCTGGTGAGTCAATTTTTTTCCCTTAGAGTTTATATCAAAAAAAGAGGCCAACGATGAGATTGGCTTATTCTTGTAGTTGCTAGAATGTTTAGTATGGTAACAAAAAATCCGTATCATCCACATCTTTTTACAAATAACTCAATGCACAAAAATGAATGTTTCGTGATTTTATGGTATACATTTCATAAACGTTTCCAGTTACAAATATTTGCAATATTAATTTTGGGTCCAATCGTTACATTGGTTATACAGATGTAAGTTGTCAACATAAGTAAAGCAGTCATCAATCGAAAGATTGTTGAGAAAACAACAGTGCTTTACTGTGATGGTCCTGTTGGAGCTGGTATGCCGTTGCCTTCCTCCGACCTTTGAAATGATTAAACCAGCGAATTACAGGGAGGCCTACAGTTTAACGTGGTTACCGAACCACGGTGCAACTCGGCATTTTTCACATCAACAAACACTGCCAGAGGTGAAAAAATGGTAAGTGACCAATACAAATTCTGACCACCGGCTGTAGAACACGAGATCTTTGGATTACCGCGCATTTACTACCTGTAATGTTCGTTCGCTACAGCTCGGGAATCCACGAACCGTCCACCTTGAAGCATTCTTGTTTCTTGTAGAAGCTGTTCTCATGATTGTGTATTAGTATAGCTTCTCTGAGCAATCGGGTGTGATAGCTCTTCTCTACAGCAAGACATCACCGAGCTCTTTCACGCATGTCTCACCAAGAGCTATTTCACGCGGAATGGTAACTTACACGAACGACTGGAAAGCGTCGCCATGATACTCCACTTATTCCAGCTGTGGCCAGCTTCTTCAGGGAACATTTCGAAGCACAGGCCCTGGACTTGGCATCTTGAAAACCTAACGTGTGGTACAGATACGTCTACGATACCTTCGTTGTGTGGCGCCACGATAAGGTACAGCACAGTGACTTCCAGAGACGCCTGGGCGGCCTGCATGGCAACATAAAATTTACCGTGCAGGAAGAAAAGGTCACGAGGGATGTGAAAACCTGGGACACAGCGTTTATCGAAAATCGACACACACGGACTGATGCCTACATAATCTGTCAAATCACCGTCCCAAGCCAGAAAAGAGGCATGATTAATACGCTCGAAAAGCTAGCGAAACGAATATGCGAGTCGCAGCACATCCGACGCGAGGTGCAACACCCGGAAAGAGTGCTAACCAGCAATGCATACTCCACCAATTATACAAGAAGTGTCACAGAATCAAAAACTCGGTGAAGTGACACATTGGAAAAATAAATGTCGGATAAGGCCTTCCTGCCCTGCATTCCCAGATTGACGGACGAAATCGGCCGGATATTGCGCAAATACCTTGTATAGACTATTTATAAACCGAAACAGATCAAAGAGAGTCTCAGATCTGCAAAGGAAGAAGGGGACCCAATTGCAATGCCAGGTGCACCACATACCATGTACAAGCAGAATAGTCCATGTTGGAATGACTGGACCATCAATCAATGCCATAATCACCGAACATAAGCAGCATTGCAGGCTGTGGCAGGTGGAGAAGTCGGCAGTGGTAGAGCACGCGTTGTGAGAGAGTGACCATATAGTAAAATTCGCCGACACGGAAGTTCTTGCCGTAGAGAAGAGCTATCACACCCGGTTGTTCAGAGAAGCTATAGAAATACACAAATATGAGAATAGCTTCATCAAGAGAGAAGAAAGCCCCAAGGTCAATGGTTCCTGGATTCCCGTGCTGCAGCGAATGAGCGTTGCGGGTAGTAAGGAGAGAACCGCACCGGAAATGACCAAGGAAAAGCTCTTGGATGTTGCAGCGCTAACTCCTGTCCGCCACCAGCAATGGAGGGTGATGCTTTTACAACACCAGCCACTCATGCTGGTGAAACGTCAGAAAAATCATCAAACAAACGTCGACCGAAGAACCCGAGTCAGAAGCAAGCCAACAGGCAGTTTCTCAACAAAATGGTTCAAATGGCTCTAACAAGGGAACCTCCCCATCGCACCCTCCTCAGATTTAGTTATAATTTGGAACAGTGGATAGGCCTTGAAAAACTGAATACAGATCAATCGAGAAAACAGGAAGAAGTTGTGTGGAACTATGAAAGAAAATAAGCAAAATATACAAACTGAGTAGTCCATGAGCAAGATAGGCAACATCAAGGATAACGTGAGTTCAGGAGCGCCGTGGTTAGCGTGAGCAGCTGCGGAACGAGTGGTCCTTGGTTCAAGCTTCCCTCGAGTGGAAAGTTTTTTTTTTATTTTCAGACAATTATCATAGTTCAGGCACTCACACATAATAAACTTCGCTCTCCAAAATTCCAGGACATGTTCAGATTTGCTTGGACATATGCACGGAAAAATACAGACGGCAAAATTTGAAAACGTTAAAAACATGTTTTGACAAAGTACAGCGAAAACTGTTGCATTCATTTGTTGCAGTTTATGTGACAAACTCTTATGTTTTCATCACTTTTTTGGAAGTGATTATTAGATCCACAAGAAAACCTAAATCGGGCAAGGTAGAAGGATCTTTTTACCCATTCGCCAGATGTACAAGTTAGGTGGGTCGACAACATATTCCTGTCATGTGACGCACATGCTGTCACCAGTGTCGTATAGAATATATCAGACGTGTTTTCCTGTGGACGAATCAGTTGACGTATGACCTTGCGATCAAATTTTTTCGGTTCCCATTGGAGAGGCACGTCCTTTCGTCTACTAATCGCACGGTTTTGGGGTGCGATCGCAAAACACAGACACTAAACTTATTACAGTGAACAGAGACGTCAATGAACGATCGGACAGATCATAACTCTGCGAAAATAAAGAAAGTAAACTTTTCACTCGAGGGAATACTTGAACCAAGGACCTCTCGCTCCGCAGCTGCTCACGCTAACCACGGGACCACGACGCTCCTGAGCTCACACTGTCCTTGATGTTGCCTATCTTGTCCAGGGACTACTCAGTTTGTATATTTTGCTTATTTTTTTCATAGTTCCACACAACTTCTTCCTGTTTTCTCAATTCATCTGTGCTCAGTTTTTCAAGGCCTATCCACTGTGCCAACTTATAACTAAATCTGAGGGGGGTGCGATGGGGAGGTTCTCTTGTAAGCACTATGGGACTTTATGTATGAGGTCATCAGTCCCCTACACTTAGAGCTACGTAAACCTAACTAACCTAAGGACATCACACACATCCAAGCCCGAGGCAGGATTCGAACCTGCGACCGTAGCAGCCGTGTGGTTCCGGACTGAAGCGCCTAGAACTGCTTGGCCACAGCGGCCGGCGTTTGTCAATAAGTGGCCACGGTAGCCTTAACAATTTTATATAAAAATCTGGTAATTTGTAAAGTCAACGTGCAACATGAGTGGAGACTTGGTTCTTACCAGCAGCAGCGATAGCACAGACCGGAAGGCGGAGATTCGGACGAACAGCGGGAACACCGGGCTCTTGGCTGCGGCCGGGGCTCGTCGGTGTCAGCATCCCTTTTGCAAGAAGCAGTGACGCGCGGGGGGGAGGGGTGGCGGCGATGGCGCCTCGCGCTCTCGTGCGGCGTCGGGCCGTCCAAGTCGATGGTGACTGGCCGGGGCTCGGTCACATCCGCGGAACCATCGCAGTCCAACTGGGACCTCTCCTCATCCTTGAAGATCACCGTGATGGTCAGTACATCCTGGAGCTGGTGGAACACCCTCAAGCGCCTGCCCCTCTTCTTTCGTCTTGGTACACTGTCAGTGGACGAGGCAGTGCGCAGCTGTTTCACTGACGTGCTAGTTGTCGTTCGGAATCTCTTTGAGTCCTTCCGAGAAGGAGGGGTGGTCTCTTCCTGGCAGATTTTCTGTTGAAATCCAACTGGCGGTGCCCCAGCCTCAGTCTTCTGGACTTCTTGCTTCTTTTTATGTTTGTATCGTTTCCTCCTAGATTTCTTGGCCGTGGCACTCCAAACATCTCCATTCTGCCGCTGGTTCTGGTCGTTCTTTAGCAGCTGTGAGTTTCCGCGTTCATTTTTGTAGACGCTCTGAGATACTTCAGAGTCCTGCTGATCTTGTTGACGACTTTCTCGCACTATTGCTGGAGTAGCCGATTTGTCCACACAATTTTTTCCCCTCTCAAGTTCGATTTCCGTTTCCACAGTGTCCTCAGATGCGAGTTCTTCTCCCTGACTACTTGGGAAGCTGGACCTTTCTCCGAAAGTATCCTCAGAAGTTGAAGACTCCTTAATTGTTTGAGAAGTGTACGGCTCGGGGTTTTCTACCTGCTTCTGTCCCTGCTGCCTCCACAGTTCCCTTGACAACCATTCTGGTGGCTGTATTACCGGCGGCGGCTGTGGCGCTGTTCCTAAGCAGAGTGATGGAGCTTGCAGTGTGTAGACTGGTGCAGACGTACTGGCCACTTGCCGCTGTGCATTGTAAAGTATTTGATTGTTCGAAAGTGGCAGAGTTGTATAGTAAACAGGATTCAACACTCCAGCATTCTGAGGAGATGTAGCCTGGCACTGGGAACAAAAGCTAATGGAGTGGCCTGGGGCGACTATGAGAGGTGCAGATGAATGGTAACCAGTCACACAACAAGGTGTGACACTGTGTGGATAGCCATTTGCACAATGAGGCGTCAATGTGGGCACTCTCTGTGGATAGTGGTACTGCGTCTGAACATTTGAGACAGGCCATAAAATCTGTTGGCCTCCAAAGTTTGATACTGGTTGCTGAATAGGTATGGATGGTTGCTGGCCAGATAGCTGCCAACCAGTGAATGCATATGGCAGCTGAGAAGCATATGTCAATGTTTGACCTTGAGCAGTCCCAGCGAACATCTGGTAAGAAGTATTAGAAAGCAACTGATTGGAGCTGTACGGCACATTGTTAAATGTGTTAGGTGACAGCCACGTATCCGAAGTGGGTGGTTGTTTGGCAGTTGGGTCAGAATATTGTACCTCTGTGGAGCTGGGTAGTACCTGCTCAGCAGAGGTAGAAACGTTACAGCCAGCGGTAGTGTTTAGCATCTTCTCACTATACTGAAGAGATTGAAATTCAGTTGGGTATTGTTGCAACTGATCAGTAGAACTGCTTGACTGATAATAAGGCACATTTGATGAATATTGTTCAGATGTGTCAGAAGACTGCCACTCGTAGCTGGATGATTGATCATTAGCCAGACTGGATGTCATCTGGTCACCTAGATCAAGTGAATGCAGCTCAGTGGAGTGAAGTTGTAGCTGATTGGAAGACTTGGGTGACTGACAGTTAGCCAAGTTTGATGAGGGTTCCACAGCAAGATCAGACTGATACTCGTAGGAACTGGGTGATGGTTCATTAGCCTGACTGGATGTGACCTTGTCACCAGGGTCAAGTGACTGCAATTCAGTAGAGTGGAGTTGTAGTTGATCAGAAGAGGTGGGTGACTGACAGTTAGCCAAGTTTGATGAGGGTTCCACAGCAAGATCAGACTGATACTCGTAGGAACTGGATGATGGTTCATTAGCCTGACTGGATGTGACCTTGTCACCAGGGTCAAGTGACTGCAATTCAGTAGAGTGGAGTTGTAGTTGATCAGAAGAGGTGGGTGACTGACAGTCAGCTGAGTCTGATGAGTCCTCCTCAGCAGTGTCAGACTTCCACTCATAGGAGCTGGGTGATGGCTCATTAGCTAGTCTGGATGTCATCTGGTCACTAGGTTCAAGTGAATGCAATTCAGTGGAGTGGAGCTGTAACTGATCAGAAGAGGTGGGTAACTGAAAGTCAGCCAAGTTAGATGAGACCTCCTCAGCAGCATCAGATTGCCACTCATAGGAGCTGGGTGAGGGCTCATTAGCCAGACTGGATGTCATCTGGTCACCAGATTCAAGTGAATGCAATTCAGTGGAATGGAGTTGTAGCTGATCGGAAGAGTTTGGTGGCTGACAGTCAGCCAAGTTTGATGAGGCCTCCTCAGCAGGACTGGACTGGCTTTCATAGGAGCCCAGATATTCTTCATCATCAGAACGTGACAGCTGCGAGTCACCTGCATTGGTTGACACCTCATCGGCAGAATCACTATGTTGCAGCTCTGTGGAACCACCTGGAGGTTGCTCAGAGAAGCTGGCTGACTGCTCCTCAGTGGAGCAGCCAGCCACCTGGTTTACGTCGCTAGCCGAAGGCGAGTCGTCAGGGCTCGAATCCACACTGGCAGGCGGGACAGAAGGCTGCTGCTGGACCGCTGGTAGTAAGCTGGTACCCCTGCAAAGAGAAAATACATTCAGTGGTCCACTTTTTGTATGTGACTTGATGGAAACTGTTGTCATCCAGAGTGAGGTGACATTCTCCAAAAGAGCATTAGTTTACTTCCAAAGTAATGGGACTTCTTGACTCCAAGTGCTATGTAGTCCCAAATTTTGTCGTTAAGCTTAATTTCCTTTGTTCTACTTTTCATTACTTCCGTCTTTCTTTACTTTACCACTAAACCCCTGTTCTGTGGTCATTAGGCGCGACAACTTCCGCCGGAGGTCCGGATCCTCCCTCGGGCATGGGTGTGTGTGTTGTTCTTAACATAAGTTAGTTTAAGTAGTGTGAAAATCTAGCACCCGATGACCTAAGCAGCTTCATCCCTTAGGAGTTCATACGCTTGAAAATTTTTGTGGTCATAAGACTGTTCTTTCCAATCAGTGGGACCCGTAATTCTCTCTCTCTTTCACCACGAAGCGTTTGACTCGGTGCCCCACTGCAAACTCCTAACTAAGGTACGAGCATATGGGATTGGTTCCCAAGTATGTGAGTGGCTCGAAGACTTCTTAAGTAATAGAACCCAGTACGTTGACCTCGATGGTGAGTGTTAATCGCAGGTGAGGGTATCATCTGGAGTGTTCCAGGGAAGTGTGGCAGGTCCGCTGTTGTTTTCTATCTACATAAATGATCTTTTGGATAGGGTGGGTAGCAATGTGCGGCTATTTGCTGATGATGCTGTGGTGTACCGAAAGATGTCGTCGTTGAGTGACTGTAGGAGGATACAAGATGACTTGGACAGGATTTGTGATTGGTGTAACGAATGGCAGCTAACTCTAAATATAGATAAATGTAAATTAATGCAGGTGAATAGGAAAAAGAATCCTGTAATGTTTGAACACTCCATTAGTAGTGTAGCGCTTGACACAGTCACGTCGATTAAATGTTTGAGCGTAACATTGCACAGCGATATGAAGTGGGACAAGCATGTAATGGCAGTTGTGGGGAAGGCAGATAGTCGTCTTCTGTTCATTGGTAGAATTTTGGGAAGATGTGGTTCATCTGTAAAGGAGACCGCTTATAAAACACTAATATGACCTAGTCTTGAGTACTGGTCGAGCGTTTGGGATCCCTATCAGGTCGGATTGAGGGAGGATATAGAATTAATTCAGAGGCGGGCTGCTAGACTTGTTACTGGTAGGTTTGATCATCACGCGAGTGTTACGGAAATGCTTCAGGAACTCGGGTGGGAGTCTCTAGAGGAAAGTAGGCGTTCTTTTCGTGAATCGCTACTGAGGAAATTTAGAGAACCAGCATTTGAGGCTGACTGCAGTACAATTTTAATGCCGCCAACTTACATTTCGCGGAAAGACCACAAAGATAAGATAAGAGAGATTAGGGCTCGTACAGAGGCATATAGGCAGTCATTTTTCCCTCGTTCTATTTGGGGGTGGAACAGGGAGAGAAGATGCTAGTTGTGATACGGGGTACCCTCCGCCACGCACCGTATGGTGGATTGCGGAGTATGTATGTAGATGTAGATGTAGGATAGGAATGTCATGATCAAATCCTACCAATATCCTTTTACCTCGAATTCGACTACTGAAACTTCCTATTTTTTTCCTTTATTAAGCAATGAAGGAAGTAAAGGAAAGTTTCAAAAGGATGGTAAATAGTGAAAGTTTCCGAACTATATAGAGTGAACATTAGCAAAACCGAAAAACCGTAGGAGAAGATTCCTGACTGGAAACGGAGGGAAAAATGTCCTATGAACTTGCGTCCGGAAATGTATCTTGCCACAATAGGTGTCGCTGACGCATGAAAGTTCCTCTGGCCGGATGCCGTGTGTTCCCTGTAGTTGGCAGAAGAGCCAACACCGTGTTACTAGAGAAGGCCGAAATGGACGCTTTTTAGCTCACGCAGGCTGGCGTGAGGAGGGAAGAACTATACTGACGTGAGGTCTGGAACATGACAAGGAATTAGAATTTAGAAAGCGGAAGTAATAAGTTTCATACTTAACTTTATGGAAATGGAAGGGGATGTAGATGAAGATGAAATGGGAGATAAGATACTGCGTGAAGAGTTTGACAGAGCACTGAAAGACCTGAGTCGAAACAAGGCCCCGGGAGTAGACAACATTCCATTATAACTACTGATGGCCTTGGGAGAGCCAGTCATGACAAAACTCTACCATCTGGTGAGCAAGATGTATGAGACAGGCGAAATACCCACAGACTTCAATAAGAATATAATAATTCCAATCCCAAAGAAAGCAGGTGTTGACAGATGTGAAAATTACCGAACTATCAGTTTAATAAGTCACAGCCGAGAAATACTAACGCGAATTCTTTAGAGATGAATGGAAAAACTGGTAGAAGCGGACCTGGGAGAAGATCAGTTTGGATTCCGTAGAAATGTTGGAACACGTGAGGCAATACTAACCTTACGACTTATCTTAGAAGAAAGATTAAGAAAAGGCAAACCTACGTTTCTAGCATTTGTAGACTTAGAGAAAGCTTTTGACAACGTTAACTGGAATACTCTCTTTCAAATTCTGAAGGTGGCAGGGGTAAAATACAGGGAGCGAAAGGCTATTTACAATTTGTACAGAAACCAGATGGCAGTTATAAGAGTCGAGGGGCATGAAAGGGAAGCAGTGGTTGGGAAAGGAGTGAGACAGGGCTGTAGCCTCTCCCCGGTGTTATTCAATCTGTATATTGAGCAAACAGTAAAGGAAACAAAAGAAAAATTCGGAGTAGGTATTAAAATTCATGGAGAAGAAGTAAAAACTTTGAGGTTCGCTGATGACATTGTAATTCTGTCAGAGACTGCAAAGGACTTGGAAGAGCAGTTGAACGGAATGGACAGTGTCTTGAAAGGAGGATATAAGATGAACATTAACAAAAGCAAATCGAGGATAATGGAATGTAGTCAAATTAAATCGGGTGATGCTGAGGGGATTAGATTAGGAAATGAGACACTTAAAGTAGTAAAGGAGTTTTGCTATTTAGGGAGTAAAATAACTGATGATGGTCGAAGTAGAGAGGATATAAAATGTAGACTGGCAATGGAAGGAAATCGTTTCTGAAGAAGAGAAATTTGTTAACATCTAGTATAGATTTAAGTGTCAGGAAGTCGTTTCTGAAAGTATTTGTATGGAGCGTAGCCATGTATGGAAGTGAAACATGGACGATAACCAGTTTGGACAAAAAGAGAATAGAAGCTTTCGAAATGTGGTGCTATAGAAGAATGCTGAAGATTAGGTGGGTAGATCACGTAACTAATGAGGAGGTATTGAGTAGGATTGGGGAGAAGAGAAGTTTGTGGCACAACTTGACTAGAAGAAGGGATCGGTTGGTAGGACATGTTTTGACGCATCAAGGGATCACAAATTTAGCATTGGAGGGCAGCGTGGAAGGTAAAAATCGTAGAGGGAGACCAAGAGATGAATACACTAAACAGATTCAGAAGGATGTAGGTTGCAGTAGGTACTGGGAGATGTAGAAGCTTGCACTGGATAGAGTAGCATGGAGAGCTGCATCAAACCAGTCTCAGGACTGAAGACCACAACAACAACAACAACAACTTAACTTTAATCGATTAATGATGAACGTCGCTCTTGACGGTACATGAGTCACAATATTATCTGTTCAGAATATTAACTGAATATGGCGCCTTGCTAGGTCGTAGCAAATGATGTAGCTGAAGGCTCTGCTAAACTGTCGTCTCGGCAAATGAGAGCGTATGTAGTCAGTGAACTATCGCTAGCAAAGTCGGCTGTACAACTGGGGCGAGTGCTAGGGAGTCTCTCTAGACTAGACCTGCCGTGTGGCGGCCCTCGGTCTGCAATCACCGACAGTGGCGACACGCGGGTCCGACGTGTACTAACGGACCGCGACCGATTTAAAGGCTACCACCTAGCAAGTGTGGTGTCTGGCGGTGACACCACATTCCTTGTGTGTTGCAGGCTGTGTGATTGACGCAGCGTACTCTAAGCAGCAGAATGATCCGGGATTCATGTTGAGAAGAAGCTGAGATGGTGTTTGTTTATGGCCAAGCAGATGGAAACAGTCGAGAGGCAGCGCAGCTGCACAAAAGCAAGTACCCGCACAGACACTGTCCACGTCACACAATATAAAGCAGTTTTTCGGCGTTTGTGTGTCACGGGTCCTTTCAGACAGACGAACATGCAGGGAGGTGGCGGACTGGGCGTATACCAGATTTAGAGGACCGGGTTCTACAGAATATTGAGACGAACACTACACTACTAGCCATTAAAATTGCTACACCAAGAAGAAATGCAGATGATAAACGGATATTCATTGGACAAATATATTATACTAGAACTCACACGTGATTACATTTCCACACAATTTGAGCGCATAGATCCTGAGAAATCAGTACCCAGAACAACCATCTCTGGCCGTAATAACGGCCTTGATACGCCTAGGCATTGAGTCAACAGAGCTTGGATGGCGTGTACAGGTACAGCTGCCCATGCAACTTCAACACGATACCACGGTTCATCAAGAGTAGTGACTGGCGTATTGTGACGATCCAGTTGCTTTGGCCACCATTGACCAGAAGTTTTCAATTGATGAGAGATCTGGCGAATGTCCTGGCCAGAGCAGCAGTTGAACATTTTCTGTATCCAGAAAGGCCTGTACAGGACCTGCAACATGCGGTTGTGCATTCTCCTGCTGAAATGTAGGGTTTCGGAGGGATCGAATGAAGGGTAGAACCACGGGTCGTAACACATCTGAAATATAACGTCCACTGTACAAGTGCCGTCAGTGCGAACAAGAGGTGACCGAGACGTATAACCAATGGCACCCCATACCATTACGCCGGATGATACGCTAGTATGGCGATGACGAATACACGCTTCCAATCTGCGTTCACCGCGATGTCGCCGAACACGGATGCGACCATCATGATGCTGTAAACAGAACCTGCATTCATCCACAAAATTACGTTTTGCCATTCGTGCACCCAGATTCGGCGTTCAGTACACCATCGCAGGCGCTCCTGTCTGTGATGCAGCGTCAAGGGTAACCGCAGCCATAGTCTCAGAGCTGATAGTCCATGCTGCTGCAAATGTCGTCGAATTGTTCGTGCAGATGATTTTTGTCTTGCAAACGTCCTCATCTGTTGACTCAGGGATCGAGACGTGGCTGCACGATCCGTTACAGCCATGCGGATAAGATGCCTGCCATCTCGACTGCTAGTGATACGAGGTCGTTGGGATCCAGCACGGCGTTCCGTATTACCCTCCTGAACCCACTGATTCCATATTCTGCTGACAGTCATTAGATCTCGACCAAGGCGAGCAGCAATGTCGCGATAGGATAAACCGCAATCGCGATGGGCTACAATCCGACCTTTATCAAAGTCGGAAACGTGATAGTACGCCTTCCTCCTCCTTACACGAGGCATCACAACAACGTTTCACCAGGCAACTCCGGTCAACTGCTGTTTGTGTGTGAGAAATCGGGTGGAAACTTTCCTCATGTCAGCACGTTGTAGGTGTCGCCACCGGCGCCAACCTTGTGAGAATGCTCTGTAAAGCTCATCATTTGTATATCAAAGCATCTTCTTCCTGTCGGTTAAATTTCGCGTCTGTAGCACGTCATCTTCGTGGTGTAGCAATTTTAATGGCCAGTAGTGCAGTACAAAGACCAGGCAAGTGGGCCGCCAGTACGGTGTAAGCCAAAGTACGCTTATGTGTATCCTGCACGACAACCACTACTATCCTTGTCACCTGCGACGAGTGACAGGATTATCAACAGCGTATTTCCCTCTACGGGAAGGATTTTTTCGACAGTTTTTGCACCACACTATCACAATTATGGGGTTTCTGTCATCAGTCCTCTCTACCGATGAAGCCACGTTTACCAGAACTGGTATCTTAATCGTCATCTGTAGGCTACAGACAATTCTCGGGGAATGGTTGGGACATCTCATCAGCGTCTGTTCAGCATCAATGTGTGGGAAGGGATTCTTGGCGACCAAGTACTTGGACCGGTTATTATTCCACAACGCCTCAACGGGGAACGTACCTGGACTTCCTGCGAAATACTCTGGACTGCTTGAGACTGGGCCTTTGGAAATACTCCCGCATTACAGTTCGCCGACACCTCAACAACATCTTCCCCGGACGTTGGATAGTCTGCTGGATCACCGGAGTTAAACCCACTGGATTTTTACCTCTTGGGACATCTGAAGAGCGTTATGTGTGCAGAACCAGTTCCTGATGTGTAGACCCTTCAACGGCATGTTCACGGCGCCTGTGACACTGTCCAGAGAGAGGCTGTAATATGCGAAAGAGTGTGGCAATCCATGATGCGACGTGTGAACGCGTACATTGCATCTCATAGAGGCCACTTAGAACATCTGCTGTGACAAGGATGCGATGCAGCTCTGTACTGTGTTCCATGACGATTTCTTGTCGTTGCACGCACGCTGTTTATTTCCGGTCACATTTTCGCAGGAACTGTTTTCCTCCTTTCCAGTCATGAATCCGTGCGTGCAGTTTGTCAGTTTTATTAAGGTTCACCCTCTATAAGTTGGGTAGTAAATAAGGAAGGCCCATTCATGAATTACGTTCTTTTTTTATTTAACGTATTATTTTGTGGGTGATTCTGGCAACAACCTCATTATGTATCTTGCCAGTCGACGTCACATCGTATTCTACATATTGTGAAGGAAATGAAAAATATTACATCATGAAGCAGGCGTCGGACGTTTATGTAATTATATGAAAATACTCATCATATGACATGTATTAATGATTAAACTTTTATGATGCCCATGATCAAAATCAGAATGAGGCCTGATCTTCAAGGGCACAAAAAAGCTAGTGTTTTCGTTGTGGCTTGGAAGCAGACAGCCTCCGAATGTCAACTGAAGAATTTCTGCCCATGTGTGAAGTATGAAGATTGCTGGAAAGGGGCTGTTTCGACAGTACAGCTCTTCCCATCACATCCTAAATGTGCGACGTAGATGACGAATCAAGGAATGAGGCAGGCCAGTCAAGGATATGTGCATTCCTCAAGGCATTTTTTTTTGTGTGTGTGTGTGTGTGTGTGTGTGTGTGTGTGTGTGTGTGTGTGTGAACTGCAGTGTAATATCTTGTACAAGGGCTATTTCTTTTTCAGTTTCCGATCGGTGGTGAAGTAGAAACCACAGTGGAAATCAAAAATGTTTTTTGTAGCAGTAAGCTGCACCTTCCAGCGACTTCTCTACATAGTCGCCGTTCCATCTTAGACATGTGTCGTAGTGTGGTATCAACTTTGCTATGCCTTCGTCATAGATGCAGATGCCTGTGATATCCGTCAATTCCCTACACCCGTCTGCAGCTCGTTGTCCGTGCCAAAATGCTGTCCTCATAGTTAGCGGTTCATGTGAGCGAAAAGGTGAAAATCAGAAAGAGCCTAGTGCGAGCTGTGTGGTGGGTCATCAAGCACTTCCCATCAAAAGCACTGCAGCGTCGTCTTTGTTTTAACTGCAGTATGCGATCGAAAATTGCCATGACGCATGAAATGCATAACAGTTACGATATGTGAGCCGCATGAAATCAGGAAAAAACCCTCCAGCAGGACTTCACTCTTGGCGGGAAACACTATTTTGTAGGCATCTTTACGTGCTCACTGCGTGCTCAGAACTGAAAAGTGCGACGTCACACGATAGCCGGGAATGCTACAGATACTGCGCAACACATCTGTGCAAAGTTTTACCGGAATTTCATTGTGGTTTTCATTTCGTGACCGATTGGAAGTTGCAAAAGAAATAACCCCCATATTAACTGCAGGAATATGCCATTTGATACCGTGATCATGGAGTGTACGACAATAGTGTTTACACTTAAGTGACAAAAATCATGGGATAGCGATATGCACATATACAGATGGCGGTAGTATCGCGTACACAAGGTATAAAAGGGCAGTCAGTTGGCGGAACTGTCTTTGTACTCAGGTGATTCATGTGGAAAGGTGCCCGACGTGATTATGGCCGCACGACGGTAACTAACAGACTTTGAAATCGGAATGATAGTTGGAGTTAGATGCATGGGACGTTCCATTTCGGAAGTCTTTAGAGAATTCAATATTCCGAAGTCTACAGCATCAAGAGTTTGCCCATAATACCAAATTTCAGTCATTACCTCTCCCCGCGGACAACGCAATGAGTTGTTAGACGGCCTCCACTTAACTACGGAGAGCTGCGGCGTTTGTGCAGAGTTGTCAGTGCTAGCAGAGAAGCAACACTACGTGAAATGATCGCAGAAATCAATGCGGGACGTACGACGAGAGTATCCGTTAGTACAGTGCGGCGAAGTGTGGCGTTACTGGGCTATGGCAGCAGCCGACCAACACAAGTGATTTTGCTAACAGCACCACATCGCCTGCAGCGCCTCTCCTGCGCTCGTGACCATATCGGTTGGACCCTAGCCCACTGGAAAACCTTGGCCTGGTGAGACGAGTATCGATTTTATTTGGTAAGAGTTAGTGGTACGGTTCGAGTGTGGCGCAGACCCCATGAATCCACGGTGCCAAGTTGCCAACAAGGCACTGTGCAAGCTCGTGGTGGGTCTACAAGGGTGTGGGCTGTGTTTACGTGGCATGGACTGGGGCCTATGGTCCAACTGAACCGATCATTGACTGGAAATGGTTATGTTTGGCTACCTGGAGACCATTTGTAGCCATTCATGGACTTCATGTTCCCAAAAAACGACGGAATTTTTTTGGATGTAAATGCGCCATGTCACAGGGCCACAATTGTTCACGATTGATTTGATGAACTTTCAGGACAATCCGAGTGAATGATATGGCCACCGAGATAACCCGACATCAAGTCCATCGAACACTTATGGGACGTAATCGACAGGTCAGTTCGTGCTTAACATCCTAGGCCCACAACACTTTCGAAATTACGGAAGGCTATAGAGGAAGCATGGCTCAATATTTCTGCAATTCTGGGATTCATTGGGTCCATGTCACGTCGAGTTGCTGCACAAAGCCGTACAAAAGGAGGTATGCCACAGCTTTTATCATCTCAATGTATCACTCTTGTAACATACTGACGAGCATTCAGCCTCATTTCATCAATCACCAAATCAGTCCTATTGTCGTATCGAATAGCTCTCCACAACTGGATGACAAGAGTTTGGGAGATAGGTTCTCTAGAATCGCTGCTTCCCATGTCCTCCCATCAGGCCCTTTACGCGCACACTGGCTTCTATCTGAATTCCACGAACACAGGTAAGACTCATCGGCGGACATCACAGAACGACAAAATGTGTCAGTTGATTCTAGCTCTACACCGCGCAATTCTCTGCGGTCTGTGGTACCGTGTCAGCGGTAAACGACGCACAGAAACCCTGGATCTCAACGAAGCTCCCAGTACTCTGTTTCTAAACGTTTGTGGTGACACGTTGTCCATAACCTCCGCTCATATTTCACCTGCTGCCACCCGTCTATTCGAGAGGCAATCGAACAATCTTAAGATATTTTCATGGTGAGGTGCTTGTTGAAGAACCCGGACCTACTCTGTTGCCACATTGCTGTCCATTTCGTCATCGCCTGTGCCGCAATCATTGACCTGTAGACAACTGGCAGCGCTACATGCCGGTATGATGCTCCCATCTCCCTCATACCAGTGATGCGACTTTTCTCAACGCCTGAAAGAGTAGCTTTTTTCTGCACTGCAAATAAACTCACATAAATATATCTTTTAGGCTTTCACGATCAGTGTCAATTTGAATGAAGTCGTTCTGGGCATTACGCAGTGTCATTATGAAACATTAAAACAACTAAAACGATGAAGTTTCTGCCGATTCCTCAGGGCGAATAACTGCTCGATTATAACGCTTGATATCGGTTGTCAGATGGCTTCCGACGTCACTTGGCCATGGGCCAACTTGAAGTAAACATATATGTGCGTCAGGATGTTGCCCTTGCTTCTCTGACAGAGAAAGAGATGTACCCTACCAAGACTACGATATCGTAGTGTTGTTACACCAAAACTACGGTTCTATAGTTTTGGTACAGCGCATAAAAGACGTAGGAAGTGGTAGGATTACCTGCAGTGCTGGTAGGCAAAGAAACATAAATGAACGTAGCAGAGAAACTGGGAGCTGAAGACTTCTCTTTGTTTTTTGGTTGTTTTGCACATAATTAGAACTGCACATCGTCGATTGTTAGTCTGCTGTTTATTTTATATTCATAAAAAACAGAAATTGTAGTTTACACTACTGGCCATTAAAATTGCTACACCAAGAAGAAATGCAGATGATAAACGGATATTCATTTGACAAATATATTATACTAGAACTGACTCGTGATTACATTTTCACGCAATTTGAGTGCATAGATCCTGAGAAATCAGTACCCGGAACAGCCACCTCTGGCCGTAATAACGGCCTTGATACGCACGGGCATTGAGTCGTGCATTATCCTGCTGAAATGTAGGGTTTCGCAGGGATCAAATGAAAGGTAGAGCCACGGGTCGTAACACATATGAAATGTAACGTCCACTGTTCAAAGTGCCGAGAATGTGAACAAGACGTGACCGAGATATGTAACCAATGGTACCCCATATCATCACGCCGGGTGATACGCCAGTATGGCGATGACGAATACACGCTTGCAATGTGCGTTCACCGCAATGTCGCCAAACACGGATGCGACCATCATGATGCTGTAAACAGAACCTGCATTCAAATGGCTCTGAGCACTATGGGACTCAACTGCTGTGGTCATAAGTCCCCTAGAACTTAGAACTACTTAAACCTAACTAACCTAAGGACAGCACACAACACCCAGCCATCACGAGGCAGAGAAAATCCCTGACCCCGCCGGGAATCGAACCCGGGAACCCGTGCGTGGGAAGCGAGAACGCTACCGCACGACCACGAGATGCGGGCCAGAACCTGCATTTCTCCTACTTACACGAGGCATCACAACAACGTTTCACCAGGCAACTCCGGTCAACTGCTGTTTGTGTATGAGACATCGGTTGGAAACGTTCCTCATGTCAGCGCGTTGTAGGTGTCGCCACCGGCGCCAACCTTGTGTGAATGCTCTGAAAAGCTAATCATTTGCATATCGCAGCATCTTCTTCCTGTCGGTTAAATTTCACGTCTGTAGCACGTCAGCTTCGTGGTGTAGCAATTTTAATGGCCAGTAGTGTATAAGTCATAAAAATTAGCTGATCACGTAATTTCTGTTCCTTTATGTAACCACAGCAATTACTTTTGATGCAAGTACAGTTTATGCATAAATGTAAAGAAATCTATATAATTACTGTCGTTATTTTGTACTCAATAGAATGTTTTTCATAACGACAAAAGGGAAGAGTTCCATGTTATTACTGATGAGTGCGAATGTTGTTTATGAACAATGGAAACATGTTTTATACAAGCTCGACAAAGTATTGAAGTGAGGTATGATTTGTTTTTGTTTTGCGTTTTTTTAATTTTACCTTCTTTTGAGGAACTTGAGTTTTAGAACTACATGATAAATCCACTTTTTTTTCTACAACTTCCCTCCTTTCCCATAACAAATCATCAGTTTTCCTGTTTAACTTGAAGTAAACATTGACATTTTCAATTTTGTTGTAAATAATATTTACTTTAAACTAATAGACAGGAGGGTAACTATGTAGAAAAAAAGTTTCCTTGGTTAAGCGGCCCTTTTATCCCACTCAATGTCTAGACAGTTCACCGTTTCCAGTTTCTACGGGAATCTAGTAAAACATTGATGTCATACACAAACAAAGCGATCGAAATGAGGTAACGCCCGATAGGTATGCAACACACCTAACATACACGTAAAGGGGTTACGATCTTAAATGACCAAGGCTACTAGGAAAACTACCTTAGTCTACGCTTACTTATGATGGTTTATCTTGCGATAGTTTTACAAGTCCTATTAGTAGGCAATGGCAAATCGGCAGCTTGTACCCTGGGGTAGTGTTTTCCTGCGGCGACACGTTGATGCCACCCTGCAGTTTTCTTGTAGCCACTTGTTTATGCTGTTGAACCTAAGTTAGCTAAGCGGTCAAAGGCACTGCAGTCATGGACTGTGCGGCTGGTCCCGGCGGAGGTTCGAGTCCTCCCTCGAGCATGGGTGTGTGTGTATTTGTCCTTAGGACAATTTAGGTCAAGTAGTGTGTAAGCTTAGGGACTGATGACCTTAGCGGTTAAGCCCCATAAGATTTCAAAAAAAATGGTTAAAATGGCTCTGAGCACTATGGGACTCAACATCTTAGGTCATAAGTCCCCTAGAACTTAGAACTACTTAAACCTAACTAACCTAAGGACATCACACACACCCATGCCCGAGGCAGGATTCGAACCTGCGACCGTAGCAGTCCCGCGGTTCCGGACTGCAGCGCCAGAACCGCACGGCAACCGCGGCCGGCATAAGATTTCACACACATTTTTTTGAACCTAAGCCATGTGGAGTTGCTGGCCGAGGAACACTCGCTGACCGATGGACGGATCGCTGGCAGCCAGGCTGTCGGTAACTTGTGGCTGTCCTCCCTGTTGGCGCTGTTGGGGCGTTTAATTACTGGAGAGACTTATTTTTTTCTGTGTCCACAACCATCGAGCAAGCACACGACTGATACAGACCGGCGACCCTTCAGGCGGTGTTCATCTACAGCTAATTTGCTGTATTGCCCCAGTCGTATCCACCGTTCATGCTTCGACACGCAAGTGCTGATTGGTCTCTCTTTCACTAAAATAGACTTCGCCGCATTGAAGTCGAAGTTCGTAGACCCCTGTTGAATGAAGAGTCTCCACGGGATGTATCGTGGGCCTCAATAGATTTCAGATCTTGCGGCCGCTCTGGAATATCGGTTTGATTCCTCTGCGGCGCAGGTCTTGCCTACACGGTCGCTGACTCCTCTGAGATAGGATAAGCGAGCAACACGAAGAGGTACTTCCGTTCGTCTGTTTTATCTTCAAGACGTCACGGCTCGTTCTACAGTGTGAATTTTTCCAACATGTACAAACTCTAGGGACTGATCGATGAGAGGATACGGAACAAAACAGATCTGATGAACTTCTGTCCGGAAATACACCGTTTCCATGCTAGAGGCCATTTATTCAATCATGCAGTGCTACAGACACTACGCTCTAATACGTGTTGTACCATGCAGCCACAGTCACGCTGTGTGTTGAAAATGGTTTCAATGTGCCTCAACGCATGCGTGTGCGCGCCATAGTTTGTTGTGTCTCTCACGTTCACATCGGCCAGGGCCTGCATCCGAACAGTGCCAAAGACAGCATGTATTCATGCTGGTAGGAAGTGGTACTGCACACTTCTTCCAGCAATGGAGGAAAAATCATCCGCAAGATATGCCGATAGTTCCGACATGTCACGCGACGTGGAAGGAAGACTGATCGCAAAATACGGTCGCCAATTATCCCGGCCCACACATTCCGGTTGGACCGACGCTGGATGATTGGCTGTTACCACATTATGAGTGTTCTGCATACTATCTAATAGATGACTGTTATAAAAGTTGGAGACCACTCCATGTAAAGGTGGTCTCATCTGTGAATGGGATGGACGACACAAGTGCCGAAATCGTAGTTACCTGGTGAGAAACCAGTGACAAAACAGCTCCCGATGTGGAAAGTCTGTCGGTAGTGAGCCCTGCACAAGCTGTTAGTATAAGGGTATTAACAGTTGTCGTGGAGAATGGCTTACCCTGATCTGGCGGACCAACTGCCTGGTAATGATACAGCGGTCGCCTTCCACAATATTAATCACACTTTCCTCCAAGTCTGATGTCCGAACATTTCGGGCACGTCCTTCATGATTTTCTGCTTCGTGAAACGACCCTGACTCAGACAAGCGGCGAAACCCTGTGGCAAACATTGATGCTGTGGTTGTTGTCGACGGAGGTAGGTCTCCTGATAACAGCCTTGGTGCCGCCGCCCGTTGCGATTTGCCTTTCCATAAATGAACATCATGTCTGCAAGCTCTCGATTCGAATACGGAGCCATTGTGTACAAGGCTGTATCACATCCACTACAACGTGAGTCGGCAAGAGAAGTGAATCAGACACAACATTAACAGTTACTATTGTAGGAGAGGGCGCTAATGCATGACGTATGAGGAGCAGTACCATGCATACTGTAACAGTGGCTGCATATTACAGCGCGTATTAGACCTCAGACTGTGTAATAAAGTATGATTGAATAAACTGTCTCTAGCACGGAAACCATGCATTTCCGGACATAAGTTCATTAGACCTTTTCTGTTCCGTATCCTCTCATCGATCAATCCCTAGGGTTTGAACACGGTGGAAAAAATCACCCTGTATATTAATGTTGCTGTATCCATTCGCACGAAATGTTGTGTGGAGTTGGTTCAGTGTCGCTAACTGGGCGTGCTCGCGCTGTCAACGTACGTAGCTCAGCCTTGTTTTGTGATGGATGGTGGTGCGACTACGCATGAAGATAATTGTTGGTGTGCGTTGGTTTCTTACACTGTTTATGTGAAAATTTGCTAACAGATGTTCCCTATTTTTCTATATCCAGAGAAGTAATAGCTCCGTTTCTTTTTTGAACTTGTAGCGTAAACTTCATGTCTTTATGTACGCTGCTGAGGTGCCAATGAATTCTGCGTAGTTCTGCTTCCCCATGCGGCCCTATGACGGTCGTCTTGTACTCGTACCGTAGCCAACACCGAGCAGACAAAGGGAGTGGCAATGGGCTCCTCCCCCTTTTATCTGTAGGAACTGACGTATTCATGGAAGCTTTCGGACAGACAGCGATAAAAGTTCCCCGCCGCCCCTCCCGCGTACCCCGTTCCCCGTACCCTAGTCACGCCATTGGATCTGCGTAAAGTAGCCAAATGACTTACAGAACTTTACCACTAAAGAATTTCCAGATCCAGCTTCCAAGTTCTTAACATAGCGAAAGACTTAACTTGTCTGATAGCTTTTTCTTATTTTTTCCATTTTTCCGTTTTCTTTACTTTTTTCCTTTCTTCCATGTGCTATGCATCCTTCGTGCTCAGAGATGCCCCATCCTACTTACGTCCGACTGTTATCGCTAAATAGCCTCCTTAATTGTGTGATGATCGTTTATCGTGTGTAACTATGAGTAAAGAACAGATCGCAATCTCACGCAATTCCAAACAATGCAGAGATCTCCAAGGTGATCCATGCCGTTGCTGAGTAACAGTTTGGCACGAGACAATTCGCGAACATCATCGGCGTGACGGTCCCCAATCAGAAAAATCTTGAAGTGCGGTAAGAGCACGGAGCAACGAAAGAAGTCAGAAGGTAAGCCATCAACAAACATCTGAGTTCTGCCAAAACATAGCATCCAAAATACAGGTGTCAGAGCGAAAGCATTCCTGCGGCCGCACAACATAAATTCTCACAGGAAAAAATGTCTAGTAAAGCAGGGGATACAACCTGTCAGCTTTGACCAATGACGTCATACATTACTCATAGATAATGACGTCTTCAATTTCAGCCACAGATAAAAAAACAGTTCTGTGTTCCGGATGAGCGCTATCATTGTACATTAAAATAATTGAATGTGATTTTAAAAGAGATCGCTACATATTGGTCAAAATATTCTTCGTGTGCATTTATTTAAATAATTGGTTGTTTGCAATTCATTCGGGACTTAATTTCATTCTTAGTGATATTGAGGTAATTTGGACTAGCAGTTTCTTATTTTAGGACAATTTTTAGTATCTCATTTTCGTTGGTAGGTATGGATTTATCTGTTCCGATGAAGCTGGATGATTTGAGAGAGGCTATGGGTGTAGACATGTTGGCCGTGATTTGTTTTTTACAAATGTGTGGTCTCGTTGCCGAGTATGTTCGATGTCGCGAGTGCGGCGAACATATGCGCCTCACAAGTGTATCTCGTCGCCGTACTCACGACTTATTCGTATGGCACTGCAGCAATGATCGGTTGTGGCGGTCTATTAGACGGGGGACGTGGTTCGAAAAATCTAAGCTCGCCTAGAGACATTATGAAAATCACGTACTGTTGGTGTTTGAGATATCCTGTATGGCTGTGGGACCATCAACGTTGTGTGAGTAAGCGTACAGTTGTGGACTGATACTCTTTTGGTAGGGAAGTTTGTGGGGAATACATGAAAGGGGGCCGTTGGGGTGGGGGGGGGGGTTATGGTCGAAATTGACGAGCCATTTTGGATTTTGGCAAAAGGAAGTACAACAGGGGGGAACCTTCGGTGGGATTATGGGTTTGGGCGGGGAGCTGTTATTTCAGGTCAAGAGTGTGACTATGTAGTGTTTAAAGCAGTACCCAATCGAAGGAAGGAAGTTTTGGTCAGCTTAATTGAAGATCACGTTGCAGAGGGTTCCCATGTAATTTCAGATGGTTTTTCTTCATATAGGGATTTAGGGGAAAGGGGTTACCAGCATCTCGTAGTTAATCACAATATTGAGTTCAGACCATTGTCCACAGGGGCTTGCACAAATAGCATAGAGGGTTATTGTTCAGCTGTGAAATCTCTTGAAGGGAAGGGGAAACGCCGGATTTCCACACTTCAAAGTCACTTAGACAATTGTTCATGTATGTGTTGTACTCCCCAAACATATTGCCCGTTTACATGTTTTGTTAAACTTCTTCGGCAGATGTACCGTCCGAAATTTGTTACCTAAATTCACATTAGGAGGGGGTGGGGGGGGGGGCTGAATGTGTGTGTGTGTGTGTGTGTGTGTGTGTGTGTGTGTGTGTGTGTGTGTGTGTTCGTAATGTTTTGTTTGTTGTGTATGTGGGTATGTGATTTTTGTTGATGTCTTTCTAGGCGAGCTTCGGTTCTTTTAAGAAGTTCACTTGTAGTAAGTTCAGTTTCCCATTTTTTTCTTTTACTGCATTTGACTATTTTGACGTATTTCATTGTTGAATTACACCACTACGTATGTTTTCGTGTACTCCAGTATGTAATAGAAACTTCGGAGCTGTCGTTCTTCTTATGTTTCCCAGCACTAGTATCAGTACGATTTTTTCGAATCTGTACTAACAATACTAAAGGCGAAACGCCGACAATAACTAAAATTTGTATCCCGTCCTTCAGTTGACCTTTACACTGACACTACCCATTCGAAAAGAACGACATATGTAACACTGATGAGATTTTCCTATATATGTCAACTGGAGAGCGGGATACAGATGTTGTGTATAAAGAATGGTATACTATAGTCACTGCTGAGATCAAAACTATAACTTTCAGTCGATACTATTAACATCGAAAGCGAAAAAAATACTGTACCCCATAGTGAAGTACGGGATACAAATTGTATATGTGTTGTCTTATTGCCTCTTCGCGTAGTTCAACTGAGGTACAGGTTGCAAATTTTACGTGCGTCAATTCCCACGTTTTCGTTAGCAGTGTGCATGTATATACGTCAACGGAAGTATGGGATACAAATATTATGTACATACCTCCTTGTGCCATGGGTAGTACTACTATCTACGTAAGAACAGACTATTAGTGGTAGTGAACACGTAAAATTAGTATCCCGTGCTTCAGTTGACCTATATAATTCAACTGAACAACAGGATATTAATGATAACGAAAATGAAGAAATAGACGTACGTTAAACTTGTATCCCGTACTGCAGTTAACCAATACAGTTCGAATGAGGTTCGAGATACAACCCATATATATGTGACGTGTGGTATTCTATGCTACCAATATTTCCATCCATTATTTCCCCTTCATTTTCCACAGAAATAATACGATGCAAACACGAGATATCCTTAACGTGAAAATATTACTTGCCTTGATATATGTCAACCATATTTTTTGTATTTCGTATTCCTTTGTTTCTGAACACTATTGTCAGCTGTTACACCTGTGCAATAAATTATCTCTGGCAAATTTTGACGTCATTGGTCAAAGCCGAACGAAGGGGTGTATCCCGTGCTTCACTAGACCCGATCACTGACACAGCAATTATATTCAGGGTAGCTTATATATGCAAAGCAGTGATATAGATTCTTTATCATGGTTTTTCTTAAGTAGTTTGCGGAGGGGAAACACGAACTTTATAAATCTTGTAGTTACTGGGAAATCAGGATACTACAAGTTATTCATTCTTCAAAGGAGTTTCCATGCCAAGTGCACATCAGCGTTCCCTCGTACGAATAATTTTCGACAATTCTGGTACATCACCAAGGTGTCCCGAACCTCCATGCATATATAATAAGAAATAATACATTTTATAGGAATTTCCAATGCATCATAAATGGACTGTGTTAAGCAGTTTTTTGTCAGAAAGCTAATTTGCTGTTTAACTCATAAGAGCCTTTAAAAGTTCGAATATTAATGGAATCAAATGAGATTTGAACTTGCTTTTTATACTGACATATGATATAAGGTGGATTAGCTATATCGTTTTTGTGCCAGTAAAGTTCGTATCCTCAATCCCAATACAGTGCGGCTATATTTGCTTGGCTTCTCGGGCGAACTTTGGTGGTTAAATGGTATCGTGGTTCAAATGGCTCTGAGCACTATGGGACTTAACATCTATGGTCATCAATCCCCTAGAACTTAGAACTACTTAAACCTAACTAACCTAAGGACATCACACAACACCCAGTCATCACGAGGCAGAGAAAATCCCTGACCCAGCCGGGAATCGAACCCGGGAACCCGGGCGCGGGAAGCAAGAACGCTACCACACGACCACGAGCTGTGGACAAACGGTATCGTGTGTTATGGCACCGTCATTATAGTCGTCATTAATAATGCACTTCTGGGTGTTAAGCGGAGCTGTTGTTTCCGTTTTACCCATAAGCAGACCATTTATCAATGACATCGGGAAAACCTGTGACATCGCATAGTCGTCATTGCTTTCTGCTGTGTTTCATTTCGGTAATAAACAGTTCATAGTAGAAAGAATCATTTGTACTGAGTGACCTCTTACGCCGTTGCGTTCACCCTGAGTTGACGTATCGACGAAGAGTTCATTAAGGGCTCCACAAACGAGCGATCCACCGCTAGTAAACTCGGCAGCAACGTCGCCTTCAGTCGGTCGCTCTATTCACGAGAGATTCAATAAACGACTTCGACCAGTATTTCGAACGCCACTGTGTCATGAGATACTGCTATGGAAAACGAACTGCTGTATCTGGCAGCACTGGCAAGTGACCAGCGTCGTCGAAAAATTCCCGTACACTAAATACGTAGTTGAAAAGTATTTAAATTGTTTTGAAAAGCTTTTCTTGGGAACCGTAATCTATCCAATAAGGAAGCATCCAGTCGTAAATAGTGTGCTACGTCCCTTTAAAAAAACTTATTGAAATTTTCTACTTTTCATCAGTTCGTTATTCGAGATTAAAGAATTTTCCTGAGCTCTTTTACTGTCTCAGTTATTTACTTTGTTCCAAATAGTTCTAATCTTGTTGTTGCAGAATTCATTTTTTCTTGAAAGTACATGAAGTGGTAACATTTGTATTCAGGAAGACGCCATTCCGAATCCAGTCTGACAAACCTGATTCAGGTTTTCCGCGAATTTCCCTAAAACACTTAAGTTAGCAAACGCCAAAATGGTTCGTTTGAGGGTGTACTCCGTCCTCATCGTGGCGGGACGTGAAATCCTAACCTTCCTCCCTTCTTTGATAATAAATTTTGATTCTCTGATGATTTTTATTACAAATTTGTTAATGAAATTTGTCATGTTATTAAGCCCTGAAACACATTGCAGATTAAAACTATGTTATGGACCGTGACTCGAATGTTGACCTTTACCATTTACAGGCAAGAGCTCTCCCAACTATGCTATAGAAGCACGACTTAAAAGTCGCCCTCACAGCTTTACCTCCATTAGCACATCTCCTACTTTCCAGCCTTGTAACCATCGACGTACCTTGATGTTTACTATAATGGTTCCTGTTTAGGGCTGAACACAATTTTCTGTTTCACTAAAGGCTAAACCAATAAGGTTAAACCAATATTTTGTTTAAGACCTATTCTGTTCAACGCTTTAACTTAATAGCTTCATTTATGAATTTTCGTTTTCAACGTTCTCCCGAGGCAGAAACTTAGCATAACAATAAGATGTATAACTTGTACTTACTTTAGTTTATTTTTTATAAACGTTTACCGTCCAGTTATAACATGTTCGATACAACCCTCCTAAAATTTTAACGTCCAAAACACGAAGGATGAGAAGAAATATAAGAAAATCGACGAACGAATATTTTTCTGAGAATGAGTTTTAGAAATCCGCTAAGTAGCGCGCCTTTGAATGATGCTCGAAACTATGTACATCAAATGAGGCGCCTCAAGTATTTCTCTAATCTCTTTATTTCTTATAAAGATGTTCAGATGTGTGTGAAACCTCATGGGACTTAACTGCTAAGGTCATCAGTCCCTAAGCTTACACACTACTTAACCTAAATTATCCTAAGGACAAACACACGCACCCATGCCCGAGGGAGGACTCGAACCTCCGCCGGGACCAGCCGCACAGTCCGTGACTAGATTAGATTAGATTAGTTTTTCGTTGCATAGATCCAAGCTGAGGAGGTCCTCGTGGATGTGGAACATGTCAATTAAGCGCCTTAGACCGCTCGGCTAATCCCGCGCGGCTTTGCTCTCTTACTTTCAGGCAAATCATTTCGCAAAATATTTGACAGTTTACTTTCAAAAATTTTATTAACAAGTTTTTTTCAAAAAGCAGGGATATATTTAAACATCCATCGGTTTTCTACTATTATTAAGAACATATTGATCAAGAGAAAGCAGAGAAGTTTCAGTTTATGCTGAATTAGTTATATATTTTATTTTTTAGCATGAAAGAATGAATTACACAATTTCTACACCACTGTAACTTCTTATGCCCAAAATTACTAAGTTTTGATGAGACGAATTTTTTCACACCCCGTTTACATAGTAGCATCTGCTGTTCGTGAAGTAGTTCAGTTTTCCCTCAAATCACTAATTAAGTATTTCTTAATTATATTGTTCACTTTCAAAGATTTACTAAACCAGACCTCTCACTGATCAGTTTGCTATCCCATTTATTTATTTTCCACTCTTCGTTTGGCTCCGAAAATTCGGACAAATTTTCTCATGTTCTCGACCAGATCTTTTGCTGAAGTAGGACGGTGATAGCTGTTAGATCACCTTGTACTTGGCTGAGAACGAATGTCGGTGCAAGTGTACTTCGCCTCTCCACTCACACATTCCATCGAAGACCTCTCGCCTGCGAGAACACGTCGCACAGTCTGTAGCGTTTCCGCTGGTGGAGCGGATTCCTGGAATCGCTGCATTGATAACTGCGCGTAAGGTTCTGCCACGGCTTTGAGAGTTGACTCCTCCTTATCGCATTCCATCCCACGTTGTGCCGCTACGCTAGTCGGTTACTCCAGGTTTATTCTGTAGCCTGCTAACTGTTCATATATATAACACACAAATCTCAGACTGTCTCTTCGAGGAAGTGAAATATTCGGCAGGCACTGGACCTATAACATTTTTCTTCGTTCGTTCTTGAGATCTGATCCTGCAACCAAATGAGCTACTTTTCATGGAAGCAATTTGTTTCGACGTCTTCGTTTTCGCTTCTATTATTATGCACTACAATCTGTTACAATGTTCGCCCCCATCGGTGAGTGGTCAGTGGGTCTGACTGCCATGCAGCAGGCCCGGATTCGATTACCGACCAAGTCGGAGATCTTCTCCGCTCTGGTACTGGGTGTTCTGTTGGCCTCTTCATCATTTAACCATCATCGACACGCAAGTCGCCTGATGTGGCGTTAACTGAAAAGACTTGCACCTCGGCATCGAACTTTCCCATGTGGGTTGGTTCAAATGGCTCTGAGCACTATGGGACTTAACATCTGAGGTCATCAGTCCCCTAGAACTTAGATCTACTTAAATTTAACCAACCTCAGGACATCACACACATCCAAGCCCGAGGCAGGATTCGAACCTGCGACCGTAGCGGTCGCGCGGTTCCAGACTCCCAGGTGGGTATTAACCGACCGTCAATGTCATACGATCATTTCATTACTACTGTTACAACGTAGGGGGGAGTGTTCTACCTTGGAACATTTTTACACCTATGTCTCTGGCCATGATAGAAATGTAACATAATTTCTCGATCCATTTGCAAATGATGGCACTCACTTTTTATGTGCTGAAACCTTTTTCTGAAATTCCAAAAATTACTCCGGAAAAGTAAATTTTTTCCAAATATGAAAAAATGTTCCAAGGTACTGTATGCTCATACACCTAGGAACACATTTTCTATGGAAATCTGTAAGTTTTTTAGTTGCCAACGCCTTGTCTATGCTGTATTGAATTATCTATCTGTTACATTGTTACTCTGCCATACTATGTACCAATAATCAGTAAGTGAAATCAAATTGAGTAGACGTATTTACAAAAACTAGTTACTAGTCAAATATATTTTGAAATAGAAACTATTGGAAACCAATAGAGTTCCGTTTTCTAGCCATATAAAATTGTTAAGACATTAAAGAAATTCATTTAATTTGCAAATGTCACTTGTTACTTGGTAGAAAAACTTTTTCCGTTTCAGAGTAATACATGGTACACGGCCAACGAAATATGGGTCTACGACCAAACGCTATATAGTTAATTTTAAGAATAAACTCACGCAAAAAAAAGAATTGTAACACCAAGAAGGAGTTGTGCGAGTTCAGCGAAAGTCGGTGGGCGTGTTTCTGCATCTGGCTGGTGACTATTCAAATTTCACACCAGTCGCATACGAGCGACGCTAGTACCGTCACTATGGTGATGCAAATCAGTATTGCTCTGAATACGCGCTACAACAGTAGTAAGCGATAGCTTTCTTACATAATGGACTTAGTGAGTTGCTGTCAATCACGGATGCCTTTAAGACGACGAGGACACCATTATCAACAGCTCACTGAATTTGAACCAAGTCGTGTAATAGGGCTAGAAGTTGGATGTTCCTTCCTCGATATTGCAAGAAGACTTAGTAGAAATATAGCCATTGCACATCTCTGCTGGCAGCGGTCGTCACAAATAGCTCTGAGCACTATGGGACTCAACTGCTGAGGTCATTAGTCCCCTAGAACTTAGAACTAGTTAAACCTAACTAACCTAAGGACATAACAAACATCCATGCCCGAGGCAGGATTCGAACCTGCGACCGTAGGGGTCTTGCGGTTCCAGACTGCAGCGCCTTTAACCGCACGGCCACTTCGGCCGGCGCGGTCGTCACAGAAAGGCACGGTCGTAAGAAGAACTGGCTCCGGACCGCCATGCGGCACTACCGAGAGGGAAGACCATCATATTTGGTCTATGGCTTTGGCGCATTGTATTGCATCTGGAGCAGCTATTTTGGCACTAGTTCCTACGTCAGTGAGTCAATGAATTGTCAGGGGGTTTTTCCAACAGGATAACGCTCACCCACGTACCGCTATTGTAATACAACACGCTCTGTAGAGTGTCGACATGTTGCCTTAGCCTGCTCGATCACCAGATCTGTCTCCACAAGAGCACATACGGCACATCATCGAACGACAACTCCAACGTCATCCACAAACAGAATTGACCACCCCTGTTACCCGAGTAACTGCAACAGATACGGAATTCCATCCCACAAACAGACATACGGCACATTTGCATGCTTGCATTCAACATTGTAGCGGCTACACCGGTTATTAACATACCAGTCTTTCACATTTGCAACTGCTTACGTCGCACTTACGTTAACCTGTGATCTTGCCATGTTAATCACTTAAATATGTTGCCTAGTCAAATGTATTCCCAAATTTCATTATATTATTTTTTGGGGTTGTTGCTTTTTCCGTTAGTATGTAGAATATTACTCACCATAAACTGAAGGATAACAACAGCTTCAATTAGCATTAATACATTATGCAACATTTAAATGTGTAGAATTAAAAACATTTACAGACGCTGCCCAAAACTCAACCTTACGTCTCACAGCAACGGAGACAGTAGTGAATGCCGAAAATTGCTTAAGGCGGTCTCTAGCGCGTATTCTGCCATTTGATTCTAAAATCGGTAGCTAGATTGAAACAGCGGCCAGAAAACGTTGTTTGCTACTAGGTATTCTGCTGTCAAGGTACAATATTCTCTCCTACATTTGCCGCGTGGTCTTCTCACTATTCTAGCACACCCGCATTTGTTTAAAATATTTACATTTTAGAAGTAATCTTTCATTGCCTCTTCTTTTCAGATGTTCATTCCGCCTCATCCGATTATAGTCTATTCTTTTCCTGAGGCTACAGTTCCTCCCCTTGTTTTCATTTCTCTGTCTGCTACGTATGAAGCAATGTAATAAAATTTCCTGGTACCTTAAAACCATTTACTGGAACGGGACTCAAACCCGGAACAAACTAGGAATTTCATGTGCGTCATAAAGAACAGAACAAAGATATATACGGTAATGTTAATGATCTGTTCGACTTCATTCTAGATGAAAGCGATTTTTTCAAATTTTATTTGATTAAGCGGTATACATTATAAAATACAAAACATGTAATTTTCTTCACTCCACTGAAAACGAATTCCAAAGATAAAACTCAACACCCACTCTCACAGTTTTACTTACACCAGCGAATCTCTCCTATTGGAAAGAAAAAAAAATTATGATTCTATAACAAGTATCTCAGCATGAAATGTTAAGGAGATTCTGTATCACTTATTAACTTGGTAGCTGCTACATCTATATCTACATCCCTACTCTGCAATTCACATTTACCGACAGCTGTTCTACGGTCCCATTCTATAATAGCACGTGTGAGACCTGATCTCTTGATTCATTTTTTAAATTTCTGTTCGGTTTCCTTCACTGATTGCTGCATGTGCAGGTATAATAACACGGACTATAGTCTGCAGCCTTGTCTCACTTCCTTCTTAACCAGTGTCTCCCTTCCATGTCATTTGGATCTCACATCCTTCATTTCATAATCTCCTTCAACCTATCATCTAAGGTAAGCTAGATATAGAAATCTGGTTAAATCCTGACGTTCGTTTTAGGGGATATTTAAGTGTATATCGAAACGATAATCTAATGTGAAAACGTGGCGACGTATTGTCGCAGTAGACAATTGCCTCAAATTCAACGAGATAGAAATTACTGTTGCATGCCAGGTTGTTTGGGCAAGACTCAGTATCGGAGGTGACCGTAAACTTATACACACATCATAAACGTTTTGAATCACCCCGGTTCCCAGGACTACTGAAGATAGACGTTGACTGTTGATATTGTATGTGTGTGTGTGGTTTGAGGTTTTCGGGCGCTCACAGACACGTCCCTTTGACTGTTCAGAGATGTCACTAAACCCGCCCAAAGATGTAAACAACCATGCACAAGCAGCGTCTATTATACGGAGGGGTCCGACAACCGATCAGTTCCAGTCATTCCACCAGGAAGGAGGTACACGGCTAGTGTTGTCTGTAGTTCAACCATGCCCAGGTCAATACCGCGGTTCGATAGCGTCCGCATTGTTACGTTGTGCCACGAAGGGTTATCAGCAAGGTAAGTGTCCAGGCGTCTCAGAGTGAATCAAAGCGTCTCGGAGTGAATGGAGGAGATACAGAGAGACAGGAACTGTCGATGACATGCCTCGCTCAGGCTGCCCAAGGGCTACTACTGCGGTGGATGACCGCTACCTACGGATTATGGCTAGGAGGAACCCTGACAGCAACGACACTATGTTGAATAATGCTTTTCGTGCAGCCACAGGGCTTCGAGTTAAGACTGAAACTGTGCGCAATAGGCTGCATGATGCGCAGCTTCACTCCCGACGTCCATGGCGAGGTCCATCTTTGCAACCACGACACCATGCAGCGCGGTACAGATGGGCCCAACAACATGCCGAATGGACCGCTCGGAATTGGCATCACGTTCTCTTCACCGATGAGTGTCGCATATGCCTTCAACCAGACAATCGTCGGTGACCCCTTAGACACACTGTCCAGCGAGTGCAGCACGGTGGAGGTTCCCCGATTTTTTCGGGTGGCATTGTGTGGGGCCGACGTACACCGCTGGTGGTAACGGAAGGCGCCGTAATGGCTGTACGATACGTGAATGCCATCGTCCGACCGATAGCGCAACCATATCGGCAACATATTGGCGAGGCATTCGTCTTCATGGACGACAATTCGCGTCTACATCGTGCACATCTTGTGAATGACTTCCTTCACGATAACGACATCGCTCGACTAGGGAGGTCAGCATGTTCTCCAGTCATGAACCCTACCGAAGATGCCTGGGATAGATTGAAAAGGATTGTTTATGGACGATGTGACCCACTGACCTCTCTGAGGGATCTACGTCATATCGCCGTTGAGGAATGGGACAATCTGGACCAACAGTGCCTTGATAAACTTGTCGGTAGTATGCCACGACGAATACAGGCATGCATCAATGCATGAGGACGTGCTACTGGGTATTAGAGGTACCAGTATGTACAGCAATCTGGAACACCACCTCTGAAGGTATCGCTGTGTGGTGGTACAACATCCAATGCTTGGTATTCATGAGCAATAAAAATGGCGGAAATGATGTTTACGTTGATCTCTGTTCCAATTTTCTGTACAGGTTCCGGAACTCTCGAAACCGAGGTCATGCAAAACTTCTTTGTAAATGGATCCTTATGTCGATCACCAGACTCACCTAAAAATGTAAACGAAACAACGATATGGGGTTGTAGGTCGTTCTTGATGCAAAACACTTTTGTTATTTATTTATTTATTTATTTTTTCCTAAACTAGTTTCAGCGACAAATATTTCCGTTATTAGTAGATTCTTTGATTCTCAAACATGCAGAAACAGCATACTTATGAACTATTGTAAAACATTATTACATGTGCACTGTTTGGTTCTAGAATTTTTTCTGTGAATAAGATCGTAATATCTTATTTACTATTTGTGACAATATGGTTTTACGATTGTTGCCTGTTTCCGGCATATTTGCTGCGTTATTTGTTGCCGTTTTTCTCGGCAGACATCATGTCATATGCAACTGTATGAGTGGCTGTTAGTAAACAAATGTGCAACATGAACTTATGTACGTCAGTGTAGGTAGTGTTATGGATATAGTTTTGGTGTGTCCTAAGTTGTTACCTAGTTTCTCGTGTACTCACGTGTTTTGGGCGGCTTGTAGTTACTTTTAGACAAACCCAAATTGTACCCACTACACAACTGCAATCGTATTTGTGGAACCCTGTCATACATAAGTTCACGTTCTTGTATTTTTTTTACTAACTGCCACTCATACAGTTGCATATGACATGATGTATGCCGAGAAAAACGGCAACAAAAACCGCAAAAACTGTGACAGAAATGATAAAACCATGCTGTGACGTATAGTAAATAAGATATCATGAAATTATTCACAGAAAACAATTTTGGAAGCAAACATGCTATTTCTGCAGTTTTTAGAATCCAATGAAAATGGCGATTTTTGCCACTGAAACTAGTTTGGGAATAAATAAATAACAAAAGTGTTTTGCATCAAGGTGGACCTACTGTCCCATACTGTAGTTATTGTATGGAAACTCGGACCAATGTAAGAGTTTGAAGATAAAATTATTGTAAGCGAAATCGTTGTTCGCTAGTACGTATTTTTTCCAATCCTACTGTCACTATTTTATGAGACTTTAAGCATCACACAATCGATTGGTAAAATTACAGTTCTGTAAGTGGGTTTGTGACAGGACCTCCTGCGAAACAATAGTAAATGCTTTCTCTGAACACTAGTTGTAACAGATAGTTTAAAAGAATAGTTGGCTGTGCATTGAATAGATTTGTACAGCGACAACAGTTCATGATGGGAGGGAGCCCCCACGGTATACAGCCACTATAAACAAGCTTCTAAACAAACTGAGATTACCGCATACTCGGTATAATACAAACCATATCGCTATAAATAGAGAGATGCTGTATAAAGCGCCGAACATTGTTTTCAAATTTTCCTTCAAAAAGGGAAATCCAGGAGTATTACCGCACTTTATTTCTGGAAACAGTGTGAAGATGAGTGAAACAGATACTCGTATTAGTGTCAGCGGCGTTGAGAAACAGGTGAAGTCCGTAAATTGAATAAAGCCCAAAGGCCTGAAGGAATCCCTGTTAGATTAGACACAGAATTTGCGGCAGAGTTAGACCCTCTTTTGACAACAGCATACCGTAGACCCCTCGAACACAGAACCGTGCCCAGCAGTTGGAAGGAAGGACAAGCCACAGAAGGATAGCATAAGTGATTCACAAAACTATCGTCCAGAATCTTTGACATGTATCTGTTGTAAACTCTTAGAACACATTCTGAGCTTAAAAGCACTGCGGTATATCGAATAGAGTGATCTCCTTCATGACAAGGAAGCATGGATTCCGAAATCAAACCAGCACTTCTCACACGACATCCTTAAAGCGTTGGATCAAGGCAGTCAGATAGATACCGTTTTTCTTTACTTCCAAAAAACATTTGATTCAGTAATAGACATACGCTTATTATCTAAAGTGGGATCGTATGGAATATCAAGCGAAATTTGAGACAGAAAGGCGCAGCACGTTATCTTGGATAGAGAATCATCGACATATGTAAAGTTAACTTGATGTTTCTCCCAGGTATATATAATGGGGCTCATGTTGTTCGTTTTTTACATTTATAGTCTTGCATTAATAATCTAATAACCTCAAACTTTTCGTAGATGCAAATATTCACAACAAAGTAGTTTCTGAAAAATCTATGTCTTGATAAGACTCCAAACAGATGCAAAGATTGGTAAGTTGTTCTAAATGTTCAAAACGTAAAACTGTGCACTTCAAAAACGAAAATTCCTAGTATTCTTTGGCTACAGTACCAATGAGTCATGAGGATAAGGGACAGAGGTAAGAAATAGAACGATCACATAGGCTCATTCGTACGTAAAGCAGGTGGCAAACTTTAGTACATTGGTAGGATTCTAGAAAAGTACAATCACTCTACAGAGGATATTGCCTACAAAGCACTCGTGCGATCCATCGTTGAATATTTCTCAATTGTGTGACACCCGTACCAAACAGGTCTAATTGAGGATATTGAAGGTAATAAAGAAGAGCAGCACAAATGGTCACAGGCTTTTGACTCGTAGGAGAACGTTGCGTAGATGCTGAAAGAACTGAATCGACAAACACCTTAAAATACACTCAACTGTCCCCTGAAAGCGTACTTGGACCAGCTTTAAGTTAGGAATCGAGGAGTCTACTACAACGTCCCAATCATCGCTGTCAGAGGGGTCACCAAGAGAAGATTAAATTAGTTATAGAGCGCACAGAGGTGTATAAACATTTCTCCGGTGCTCCATAAGTGAATGGAACGGAAAAAGCCCTAGTAAGAATGGGAACTACCTTCTGCCATTCAGAGCGGTTGCAGAGTATAGATGTACAAAGTCAGTTTTTCTTCACTTGTTTCTTCATTTCATTTACATCTGCTTCTGCATAAACATTCTACAAGCCGGTGAACAGTGCACGGTAGAGGGTACATCGTACCAATATTATCGATTTTCTTTCCTATTCCGTTCGCGTATTTAGCGAGACTAAAAAATAAAAAAAATTCCTAGTGCTCAATTCGGTGCTACGCAGTAGATTTTTCATGAAAACTTCGGGATAAAATCCCTACGCATATTTCATATTAACAAGTGATTTAGTTATCAATATCTTCCATCAATGTACGAACATTGATTCCTGATGTATCGGCGTCGATTGACAACACGACGATATTTGGTGGTCGAAATGCATGCACGTCTGCCGTTGTCACGTTGCCATCTATGTCCATATTATCACTGTTTTCTGTGTTGCCTTCCAATCACACTCCCACATGATCCGTAGACTGTCGCTGACCGATGCATACCTGACGGGCGAGCAAAGTAATCGCTTTGCGCCCTTTCTTCATTTCCTTTTTGACGCTGCCGTAGGTCTAGTATCCTCTTTACAGTAAACTTTTTCAGATGTTTGAATTTCTTTCGACGCGAGATTTCCTCTGACTTGTATTTTATAAAGTTCCGAGCATGTTCAAGTATCATATGACGCGGCATCTTTAATAATTTTGTAATTTTCAATTCAGTACTAAATTTCACTTGTATTCCAGCGAATATGTTCATTGTTTCACTTTCGTCCTTGTAGTGCTCCTCAAACTCTTCACTGTCACTCTCGAATTAACGTTCTAGCGAAGTGCGTTTCCACGCTACACGAATTTATAAGTTTACACAAAACTAATTCGTAACAATCACGCGCATGCGATAGCTTTACAGGCAAAATAAATACTGCGTGACAAACACGTTCAGACATGATCAATCCACTGTGGGCCCATCCACTATTTACTCATAATTAGTCTAAAGGTCGACCGACGAGCGAACAGATGTTTTGACATCAAAACTACTGTCCATATTCCTCTGTCTTATTCTCTTGAACCATACATGACATACACGTTGGCGGCAGCATAATGGTCGCACAGTCGTCACAGAATGTGGGTTCTCTAAATTTTCCCAGCAGGGTTTCACGAGAACTACGTCATCTTTTATCCATAGATTCCCCGTTCGAGGTCTCCAAGTATATCGGTTAAACTTAGGTCAGGGTACACCAATCTGTTACGATCCCAGCAGCGCGTGTCTGAATTCGTTCTATGTCTCATGCGATGTTTGCTTTATATGCACTCGAAACACTGGGATAATAGACAAGAACTGCTCGCACTAGTGCCAAGTATGCCAAATTCCCTTTACAGATGCACCACGCTTCCCCAAAACACTTCCAGCATATCTACATATTCCATTCTCCTTCCCTAACACTGAGTTCAGACGATACTCCCATCTCGTATCGCTTCTTATGATTATGCCAAATACTTATAAGGTGTGATCTGCTCAAAATGTTCACCACTAATCTTGTAATCAGATACTATCGGGTCCTTTTTTTGTTGTTGTAAGCATTATCTCATACTTATTCACATTTAAAGAGAGCTGCCATTCGTTACACCAGGTGGAAATTCTTTCCAAGGTTTTCAACAATTTCTTACGATCGGTTACCGTACACAGTAGCATCGTCAGCGAACAATCTTATATCGCTGCTAACCTATCTGATAAATCATTTACATGCAGCGTGTTTCAAGGTATTTGCGACAAAGATCTACGTTTGAAAGATCGCGTCATCAGGAACAACTTGTTAAAATGGTTCAAATGGCTCTGAGCACTATGGGACTTAACATCTGCGGTCATAAGTCCCCAATCTTAGAACTACTGAAACCTAACTAACCTAAGGATAGCAAACACATCCATCCCCGGGGCAGGATTCGAACCTGCGACCGTAGCAGCAGCGCGGTTCCGGACTGAAGCGCCTAGAACCGCTCGGCCACAACGGTCGGCAACATCTTGTTGTTAGAGACAAAATGTTCACTGAAGATTTCTGGCGACACTATGCGTCTTTCGTAACTGCTAATGTCCTTGAGAGGCGCCAGGGCATAGGCTCTCTGCGGCGTTCGTATGCAGTGTGTATTGCCTATAAGTTAGTCATGTGCTACCCGTAAAAGGTGATACGCCGAGCTACTGAAATATCTTTCTCCGGTTAGAAGACACTTATTCCTAAGGTTCCCTTGCTGTAAATCGCTATCAGTTTGCTGGGGTGGGTTGTACGCAGATGCAGCACACCCTGTTTTTTCGGTGAAATCTCGTCGTCCCAGGGCCGGCGAGTTCAATAAAACGACGACTGCCGTTGCCAGTAAGCGTCAGCGAACGTTTTCTGCCCAGCACGACATGATCTCTAAACATGACGTAATCTATCACTCCCACACGCCTGTTGCAAGGACTTTGAAACACGCAGGGTTTATGTGGGAAATTCGCCGTGCATTGTAACGAATTGGATTTTATTAGTCCAATATTCATCGAGCTAATCACATGCGAGGGCTATTCAGAAAGTAACGTCCGATCGGTCGCTAAAAGGAAACCAGTGTGAAAATCAATAATGTTTTATCTGCAACAGTTAGCTTCCCCTTTCAACTACCTCTCTACATAGTCGCCACTTTGACTTAGACATTTTTGTCGCAGCGATAGACCAATTTTCCAATACCCTCGTCATAGAAGACAGCCGCCTTTGCTTTCCGCCAACTTTCTGCGCTAGCCTGCAGCTCGTTGTCTGTGCAAAAATGTTGTCTTCTTAGCCAGTGGATCATGTGAACAGAAATGAAACTCAGAGGCAGCCAATTACTGGCTGTATAGCGGGTGATCTAAGCTTCCCATAGGAAACGCTGCAGGAGCGTCTTCATTGTCTCTGCAGTGTAAGGCCGAGAATTTTCGTGAATAAGGAAACGCGTTAACAGTTACGTTATGTGGGCTACATGACATCGGGCGAAATCTCTCATGAGGCCCGCATACTTGGCGGGAGATACTATTTTGAGTGATCACTGTGAGCTCAGAACTGAAGAGAGCAACGTTACGCCGTCGGCACACGGACCGTGCTGTCGAACGTGAACAGTGAGCGAGCGTGCCGAGTTCAGTGTGCTGCTGAACGCTCAGGAACGATGCGACTTGTGCATACGGTACGCTGGCTCCAACGTGTATACGTGACCACAACGCGCACCAGCGGTAGTTGTCGGCTGTGTCTGGCTCGTAAATCACACTGTTTACGAAATGTACGGGTTCAAAATTCCTATATTAGCTCTACTAAACGTACATTCTTCCCTTGTCCATATGCTAGCCAGGTTGTTCTGTCTATAGTAAACATAAATAAAAACGTCAATATCCGTGAAAATGTTATAAGGCAAAAAGGACAGTACCATGTCCAGTCAATAAGGGCATGGGCTTATAAGAATTCCATTACAAATAGTGCAATACGAATAGTTCTCCACACAAGATAAAAATTATTTCATCATTCTCACTTTGTATAAAACCCTAAGCCCCCCCCTCCCCCTGTTCCACTCGCGGATCGCGTAAGGGAAAAACGACTATCTGAACGCCTCAGTGCGAGCTCTAATTTCCCTTATCTTTGAATGGTGATTATTGCGCGACTTGAAGATCGGATTTCAAAATTTAGTGAGCAGCCCCTTCCGTTTAGCGCGCCATCTATCTGCAAGTGTGTCCCACTTCAACATTCTATGAGATTTGTAACGCTCTCGCGATGGCTAAATGTACCAGTCACGAATCTTGCCGCTCTTCTTTGAACCTTCTCAACCTCTTGAATCAGACCCAACTGGTAAGCGTCCCATACAGACAAACAATACTCTAAAACTGGACGAACTAACATATTATAAACTATTTCCTTTGTTGAAGGATTGCATCGCTTCAGGATTCTACCAATAAACCGCAATCTAGAGTTGGCCTTACCTGTTACTTGTGTAATCTTATCAGTGTAATCTTATCATTCCATTTGAGATCACTTCGAATAGTCACACCCAGATACTTGACGGATGTTACCGCTTCCAAAGACTGGGCATTTATTTTGTACTCGTACATCAATGGGGATTTTCGCCTTGTTATACGCAGTCGGTTACACTTACTAATATTGAGAGATAACTGCAAGTCATTACACCACACATTAATTTTTGCAAATCCTCACTGATTTAGTGTGATACTACTTTCCTGTAAACTACAGCATCATCGGCAAACAGTCTAAGACCGCTGTCAGTACCATCAACCAGATCGTTTATGTAAATCGTAAAAAGCAGCGGACCTGTTACGCTGCCCTGGAGCACACCTGAAGTTACGCTTGTTTCTGTTGAAGTCGCCCCGTTCAGGGCGACATACTGCTCCCTGTCTGTTAGAAAACTTTCTATCCTACCGCATATGTCATCGGATATACCGTAAACGCGCACTTTTTGGAGCAAGCGACAGTGCAGAACTGAGTCGAACGCCTTTCGAAAGTCGAGAAATATGGCGTCAACCTGGGAGCCGGTATCTATAGCCTGTTGTATATCATACACGAAGAGGGCCAGCTGTGTCTCGCATGACCGCTGTTTCCTAAAACCGTGCTGGTTTCTGCAGATGAGCTTCTCAGAGTCTAGAAAGGACATTATGTCAAAATTTGTTCCATGATTCTACAACAAATCGATGTCAATGAAATTGGCCGGTAATTATGTGCATCCGATTTTCTACCCCTTTTATAGATTGCTATGACCTGGGCCTTCCAGTCCCGTGGAACTTTCCGTTCCAATGATCTCCAATAGATGATGGATAAGAATGGTGCTATATTTGTAGCATAGTCAACATATAATCTTACGGGGATACCGTCTGGGCCAGATGCCTTCCTGGCGTCTAAGGATCTCAACTGTTTTACAATCCCAGATACACTAAACACTATGTCAGCCATCGTTGCGTTTGTTCGATAGTTGAAAGGGGAAATGGTGCTGCAGTCCTCTACCGTAAATGAGTTTTTGAAAGCTAGGTTTAGAATTTCGGTCTTCTGTTTATCATCATCAGTTACATTACCCGTACTGTCAGCAAGAGAAGATAATGAATTATTTGTAGCGTTCATATATTTTACGTACTAACAAAATTTTTTGGGGTTATTTTTAGAATCTGCAGATAAAATATTGCTTTCAAATTCGTTAAAAGAATCTCTCATTGTCCTTCTGACAGCTGGTTTCATTTCACATAATTTCCGTTTGTCAGCGGGGCAGCGACTACATTTAAAACGACTGTGCAAAATTCTCTGCTTGCTCAGCAACTTCCTAATATGTTTGTTGTACCAAGGTGGTTCCTTTCCCTCTCCTATATTTTTGCTAGGCACATACTTCACTAGCACATGGTGGACAATACCTTTAAATTCCGACCAAAGATGCTCAATATCTTTGTGTCCCGCGGTGAATGCTTGGAGCTGACTATGAAGATATTCATTAATGACACTTTTATTTGCTTTCCCACACAAGAAAACTCTACGCTGTTTCTTTGGTTTTTTTGCAACTTCCACTGACATAGAAGCTACAACGACGTTATGGTCGCTAATTCCTTCTTCTAGATTGACTTCCTCAAAAAGATCAGGTCTGTTTGTCGCCAAGATATCTAATATGTCCCCATCTCGAGTTGGTTTTCTTGCCAATTGCTTAAGGCTGTATGTTGAGAGCGCTCCTAGACTAACTTCACACGAATCTTTGCTTCTTTCCTCTGTGATAAACGTGTAATTTTCCCAGTAAATGAAGCCAGATTAAAGTCTCTACCTATAACTAATAGATAATTTGGATATTTATTTCCTATGTACTCAAGACTTTCCCTGAAACGTTCTGCGACGTTTGTTGCGGATGCTGGTGGTCTATAAAAACATCCTAATACAATGGTCAATCCTTGTCTGATTGACAGCTTTAGCCAGATTATTTCACAGTCGGACCCAGAATCGATCTCAGCTGCGTTTAAACAGCTTTTAACTGCAATGAACACGCCATCTCCCACAGCATCAGTCCTATCCTTCCTAAACATTGTCCAATCCGAGTTCAAAATTTCACTGCTTTTTATGTCTGGTTTCAACCAGCTTTCGGTACCTAATACAATATTGGCATTGCTACTGTTTATTTCGGAGAGTAACTTGGGGATCTTGTTACAGACACTTCGACAATTTACTAACATGAGATTAAGCATATTTAAATCCTTTGGAATGACCTGTTTAGGCGAACTAACAATTTTTACAGTTGGTACACCCACATCAGTGACATGAACTGATAATTTTTCAGGCCAACGGTTTGTTTCCCGTGGGGAGGAACCTAATCTAAAAAAAAACCATGCGTGCGCGCAAGTACTGTGCTACCAATGTAGCCGCTTCCTATGTGTAGTGACCCCTGATCTATTGAGGGGCGTCGTTCAACCTTCCAACCCATAGCGTAGGTCAAGGAATCTATAGTCATTTTCCTCACTGAGTCGACGTAGCCTCTGGTTTAATCCTCCACTCGACTCCAAACCAGAGGGCCCCGGTTCACCCTGGGTACGATGCTGCAGATCGTCAGCTTGGCTTCCACTCCTCGAGAAATGGAGGCCGCCTTCACCAATTTAGCCAGCCGTCGAAAGGAAACAAGGATTTCCTCGGAACCCCGACGACAGGCATCGTTGATGCCGACGTGTTCAAGAATCTGCAGCTGACTGCACTCCACACGCTCGATAGCCGCCGGAAGAGCCTCTTCCACATCCCGGACAAGGCCCCCTGGCAAGCACACCGAGTGAACGTTGGACTTCTTCCCCGCCCTAGACGCTGTGTTCCTGAGGGGCTCCATTACCAGCCTAACATAGGAGCTCCCAACAACTAACAAACCCCTACCCCCACATGCCTGTCCGGACCTTGCTGAAGGAGCGGCCACTATCCTGGCAGAATGTTCATTCTGATCTGGCTCAGCCTCCCCTTCCCCCCCCCCCCCCCCCCCGGGCAGGGCATCAGATAGCACACTGAATCTATTAGCAAAGTGCATGGGATTTGGTAGGAGCCTGCTTCCCCCATGCAGCCTTCGCCTTGAGGCTCGAGACCTCGACACAGTCCGCCACCCACACTGAGGTGAGAGTGGGCCGGCCGACTCAGTCGCACCTGAGGTCGGCTCAGTGACGGAGAGCTGTGACATGCCCCCCCCCCCCCCCCCCCCACAACTAGTACAGCAGCGGCTGTCCCAGGCACCCCATCCCCACCGCACTTCAAGGTGGCACTCTGCACTCTGGTGCTTGTTGACTGTGGCCAACAAAGCTTCCAGCTGCTTTTGGACTGTGGTCAACTCCTCCTCCATCTGCACACAACAGACACAGTCCCTATTCATCTAGCTAATAACTGATTTACTATAAAAACTTAAGGAAACCTACTGCTCCACTAGGTTAACAGCTACCTTCTACTTGGCAGAAAGGACACTCAGTAATGAAAATAAAAATTTATGATAGAAGCTACATCTGGTGCTAGGGGCTATCTAGTGGATATTATTAACGAATTAAACAGTGACCTACGATAAGCTGCACCTACTGATTATCCCTCGTATTTGTAATTTAAACAAGCGTTTATGTACACGCAAAAGTGACATAATAAAACTATAAAAACTTCTACCTTAAATGTACCGAGTCTAAATGACACTAATAAACTTAAATACTGAGTATTGTACACTGACAGATGCAGGTACAAAACAAAACCTTTAGCTAACAATAAGAGCTCAGAATGCAAAGCATAAATACGAACTCTACTTTATAGGAACCGATGGGCTTACAGTACACGATCACTAAAGCCCACAACAAGCTCAGGAATTTAAGCACACGGCGAGGTGAGTTTTAGCTTTCTGCTAACTAAACCGTTTGTAAGAAAGGCTCAGAAGTAACATTGTAAGAAAGGCTCAGAAGTAATATTGTAACACTGATTTACACAGATATTGTAGTGTAACACTAATTTACCCCGTGTTTTACGTTTGCTTAACTGTTAACGGTCGCAGGTTGCGCTAGTCAAACGTATACAAGTGAGGTTAGAATTCACTGTCCGTATCACTATTCCTAATAAAACGTATAAAAACTGCTACCTTCAATGTATCGAGTCTAAATGACACTAATAATCGCAAATACTGAGTACTGTGCACTGAATTAATTGATAATCCTGCGTATTTGACTTCACTTAAGAATGTAAAAAAACGTTTGCGTACACGCGGAACTGTCCTAAACAGAAACGTCGCTTATCTCATTCAGACGCAAATAAAAACTGAAACCTTCAATTTATCACGTCTATCTGACACTAATGCGCGTAAATACTATAGAATAGACAGCAAAAACGATTAATTACTAGCTAAATTACTTATCTTGTATCACAGCAAAGCGAAAAGCACTCGTAGCCGGTGTCAGAGCTGTTCCAACTCAGTTACAGAATCTTTACATGTGAATTACAAAACTTAAAAGAAAAATGAGACAAAATATCTTACTGCAAGTATTGCAAGGTATCCTGTACATTAAGCCAATCGAACAAACTCACTCCTCAAAAAGAGCGCACTTATATTTACATAACATCGAATATTATAGTATATATTTATATCAAACGAATAAGAAAGTTTCAGAACCTATTAAAAACGCAAAGGTTATAAAAAAATATTCTGATGAAGTGAGATACGAATCTCCAACACCTAATAAGTTTCGTCATGAATCTGGAACGCTATTCATTGCGCTTTTTTTTAGGTCTTGTTATTGGTCGTTGTATTTGTTCAGGGCAGACGTCCCATCCATGAAGCTTGCTCAAGTTCATCACAGATCCATTCGCTCAATTTTTTATTACTCAGGGCAGCTAACACTCACCCCGAACATCCTGAACTACTGTGCCGGCTGTAAAGAGACCACTAGCTGTTAATGACCTCATCTTCTCCTAAAGGAACCCTTAATCGTAGCTATATTACTAATTGAAATCTAATTATAACAAATTGTACCAAGAACAATGCGTTTTTGATGGATCATCTACATGCCGTCGCCTTCAAGTCGCATAGCCTCATAAAATGCAAGTTACAATCACTCTTTTACCACGAATATGACTTTTCTTGTCAACGAATCATACAATTAACGGCGGCTTTTCGAGAGCTCCTCAGTTTTCTGGTGCTCAGATACGACATATATACACAGTAATCGCGCAAACAAAGTTGACACGCTAATGGCAGCGACTGTAAATGTGAAATGCCTGTACGGTAGCTCCCATCAGGCACCGCGACGGGTGTCAACTTTGTGCTTGTAGTACGTGCTTCAACCGAAGGCCAATATGGCGTTTCAAAAGCCTGCTCCGAAGGGAGACGGCGTGCACGTGACGTAGGTGGCGTTCTTCCATCTCTTATTCAAACGAACGTTCAGAATATCTGACATGCTATATACTGCTCTGCACCTTCAGAAAGACTCCCCAATGTGCTGTTCCATGCCATGACGTCAGAAACTCGGCACCGAGGCCTACGAGAAAGACAGGCCGCGGCGCGTGCGTCACAAATGTAGGCTTGCACTTGCTGGCTCGCTCAACTCAGCAGACAAACTACCTTTTTGTTAACTTGTAACTAGGTGTGCAAGTACAAACGAGAATCGCATCTTCTACTGGAATCCACTATTACGGAGTCTTACTGTTATTAGTCCTGCAATGGTCGTAAGTCCATAGGCCTACCTATAATTTGTTAGTAAAATGCACAAAAATATTAAATTCACAGTTGAACAAAAGCATTAACTTTCTTGACCTGAAAATTTGCAATAGTAACAATAAACATCAATTCAGTATTTACAAAAAATGGCTCTGAGCACTATGGGACTCAACATCTGAGATCATCAGTCCCCTAGAACTTAGAACTACTTAAACCTAAATAACCTAAGGACATCACACACATCCATGCCCGAGGCAGGATGCGAACCTGCGACCGTAGCGGTCACGCGGTTCCAGACTGAAGCGCCTTTAACCGCACGGCCACACCGACCGGCTTCAGTATTTACAGAAAACCTACCTCCACGGAATGTCAGTATTAGCAACTCATCTTGCCACCCTCGCCAACAAAAAATGGCATATTTCAGAACGACGCTACACCGAATTAAAAAAGTACCAATAAGTGACACAGAATAACAAAATGAAATCAATATAATTAAAACAGTTGCTCATAATAATGGATATAAACCCACAATAATAGAAAAACTCCACAACAAAATGCAGACAAAAACCACAGATCCATTTCACAGCAGTCACTTCAAGCCAAATCAGTGTGCCACAGGAGCCAAACCTAAACATGCTAATCTCCCATACATAGGCCCACTTTCATACCAAATAGCAAACTTATTTAAAAAGAAGAAAAATATCAGAATCATCTTTTCCACAAATAATAAATTACAACAAAAAGTAATCCATGATGTAAATACCTCCAAGAGTCCCTACCGTAAATCAGGAATATACAAACTCAAATGTGATACATGCCCAAAATTCTACATTGGACAGATAGGCATAAGTTTTGAAATTAGATACAAAGAACATATTGATGCTCTAAGACTTGATAACTCGAACAAATCAGCATTTGCAGCCCATATTGCTGAAGAAAACCATTCAGTGGGAAACATTGAGGACAACTTAAAAATTTTGCATCTAACAGAAAAAGGAGCCACTATGAATATATTAGAAGAATTAGAAATACACACACACAAAAACAGCACCCCAGACTATATCCTTAACGAACAAACAGAGTTAGCTAACACCCCTTTCCTGAAAAATTTCCAAAAATTACTTTCCAGCCTCCAAAACAAATAATATTAATACACCTATCTGCAGATCAAGTAGCAAATTTATATGTTACTATAATTCTCATGATGCCAAATGTAATAAAATAATATACTATTTTACCTATACAGTTCTAAATATATATAAAAAACTTTAGAATTAATTTAGCAATATCAGCTCAAAAATTCAATGTCTCTGTACTAATGTAAAAGGCATTACAGTTTTGTAAATGAATATATGATCCTTTCCAAACATAGGACATCGTCAAATGTTACGATATATCATAGCATCCGTGATACTCATATGTTTGTAAGCTCTTTGTATGTATCAAAACATGTGGTGCGTGGTTGAAATGATCTCAGAGACAAATCTAAAGTGTACAGTGAGAACTATTTACGTGTGCAACAACGAGGATGCAGTGGGAATGCATTTACATCGGTTGGACAAATGTTAGGAAAACAAACACTCGAAACCGACGTTTCACGTCAGTCACATGCAACGAAAATCTGTAACGCAGCCATCTGTGTGCGGCGTGTTTATAATTATGTTTTATTTATATTTTAGGACAATTAATCTATAAAAACACACCAAATGTCATAAAGAAAGCGTGTAAACCGTCTGATGATAAATCACAATGATTCGAAACCGGTAACGGTTTCCTTTGAATAAAGGAACTCAAAGTAAATTTGTGGCTGGTTGCTGTCCTAACACCATCAACATTTGTTACGGCTGTACTAGAGTAGAATAAATTAAAATCATCCCAAAATGATTATCAGTTGGATAAGGCACCACTTCTTGTATGAAATGAGGACTGTTAAGCAGAAGAGACTAAATGCTATAAACAGGCCCTATAGTATTTATATCGAGTATTGACCTTATATTAAATTTTAGTGTAGTAAATCAGTAAGACTTCATAATAGCAGACTCCAGTAGAAGATGCAATTCTCGTTAGTACGTACACGCCCAGCTGCGAGTTAACAGTTTCAGAGACGCATTTTGTCTGTTTAGCTGAGCGAGCGAGCGAGTTCAGGCTTACCTTCATGGCGTACGCGCCGTGGCCTGTCTTTCTCGTGGGCCTCACTCGGCACGCTCAACGCTCAACTTATGGATGCACGGTCCGTCCGGCGATGGCTTTACGCGATCGTTGGGCATACTAGAGACACTGTCCAAAACATCTGTGAAAAACTTCATTGAATTTTCACTGTTGTTTCCATTTCGCACCCAGTCGGACCTTACTTTCCGAACAGCCTTCGTATTTGCGAAGATACTCGTTATGGTCGTATCGTGGTTAGCAGTCCTCCTTTGGAACGTAAGTTTATCTTCCCCCATGTCAACTTCTATGTACATTCATATTCCAGCTGAGACGGTGCGGCCTTAGATAGCTTTGCGAGATGCTTCAGAGCGGCGTTTGACTTAAAAGCAAGAGTGGGGAGATGTACAAGTCACTCACCCTTGTGCCTGCTGCCGTTGGCGTTGCTGCTTGCGGCGAAACTGGCGCCATCGTTGGTTGGACCAGAGGAAGCGAGGGGGCCGTGTGTTCTGATGTGGCCACCTACAGCAGAAAATCCTTAGCATACGCGCCCTCTCTTCCACAAGTTCAGTCAATGCTTATTTAATGCATATCTTGGAGTGGAAGTCCTGCTCCTCAGACGTATTATTCAAGCTGTATACAGAGTGTCCAGAAAAGGACTCCCTGATTTCAAAATTAAATATCTCGAAAACAAAGATCGATAGAGGAATACAGTAAACGGTATGTTTATTGTGAAAGCTGGAAGAAATTTATACAGCAGTTTGAAATAATAGTTACAAAAGCTGCTAACAGATGGCGCTGTAATCGCCATACGTAATGCCTAGTATAAATAGTGATCCGAAGCCCAGAGCGATCAGTTCCACTACTGAAACGTGAAAGGAGGTTAGCGTACCGAAGGAAGAGATTAAAACCATGTACTCCATTGAACAACGTGTTTTTCTGGTGCTAGAGTACCACAGGTTAGAAGAGAGTCCTACGGCAACAAGGCGAAGTTTTCAAGCACGATTTAATGTTCCAAAAGGGCCCGATGCGAAAACCATTCGTACGCTCTTCGCAAAATTTCAACGAACAGGCAGCGTAACTGATGATCTAGTGGGGCATGTTGGCCGCAAGCAAACCGCAGTTACGCCTGAAAATATCGCCACAGTTTCTGGAATTATTCAGCGAGATCCAATGTCATCCGTCCCTAGAATTGCATCTGCGACTGGTTTGAAGCGTTCCAGCATCCAGAAAATACTGAGAAAGAGCCTACACATGTTTCCATTCAAAATTCAAACGCACCAGGCCATACCCGTACGAGCTGTGCAACAAAGGGTGGCCTTTGCTAATCAGATGCTGACAATGATTGATAGTGAAGGATTTGATGCTGGCTGCATCTGGTTTACAGATGAAGCACACTTCCACCTGAATGGATACATGAATAAGCAGAACTGGCGATTTTGGGGTTCCGAAAAGCCATATTGGTGTGAAGCGAAACCCCTGTATTCTCCTAAAGTTACTGTGTGGGCTGCAGTATGCAGCAGAGGCATTATTGGCCCTTTTTTCATTCGAGAAACGGTCACTGGTGCACGTTACGTTGCAATTTTGGAACAATTTGTCGCCACACAGCAAGCGTTAGAGGATTGACCAGTTACTGAGTGGTTTATGCAAGATGGAGCCCGACCACATCGGACCGAACAAGTGTTTCGTTTTCTTGAGGAATACTTCGGGAATCGAGTCATTGCTTTGGAATATCCCAAATGTACTGGTGCAGGCATGGATTTGCCTCCATATTCGCCGGATTTGACTCCCTGTGACTTTTTTTTGTGGGGTACAGTGAAAGACATGGTCTACCCGAAGCATCCCGCCACGCTGGACGAGCTTGAATCGGCGATCTCTGTGGCATGTGAATCCATTTCGGTTGAGACACTACGAAAGGTGATGGCGAATTTCATTCTTCGTTTGCGCCACCTCTATAGTGCCAATGGTGAACATTTTGAAAGCATTGTGATGTGATTGTTTGGAAAGATTGTTTTCATATGATTATTTCACTTATGTAGGCTGATATGAGCTGTACAGCGTACAGCGCCATCTGTTAGCAGCTTTTGTAACTATTAATTCAAACTGCTGTATAAACCTCTTACAGCTTTCACAATAAACAAACCGTTTACTGCATTCCTCTATCGATCTTTGTTTTCGAGATATTTAATTTTGAAATCAGGGAGTCCTTTTCTGGACATCCTGTAGGTTTAGCATAGCAATGGTCTCAACTTCTAATTAAGTGTAATGGGTTACAATGCCTCTTCCCATGAACCACGGACGTAGTCAAGGTGGGGCGGATTGCGCATCTTAACGGTACAGCTAGCTGTAGCATAGGTGCGACCACAATGGAGCGGCTTCTGTGAAAAGGTTAGAGTAACCTTAGATTCTTGAAGATGGGCTGCAAAGTTTCCAGCAGTTGCAGGGGGAACGGTCTGGATGACTGACTAACAGGGCCTTGCTACAAGGTGACAATTATTGAACTATATGAAAAAAAAGTTAACTAGTTACAAACTACGGCGTGCACACACTTTATTCAACATGTAAACGTCATTGTTCCAATTCAGGTTATGATATGTTCGACATGCTTGCCGTCATTGGCGTTGATGTGGCGCAGACGAGCACCTGCTAACGTGTCGGGACATCGATGCTATCGATAATCTCCTCAGTGGCTGTTTTCGGCTCAGCAATGGTTTTCAGGTCGTTGCCGTACACCTTGTCTTTAATATAGCCCCACAAAAAGGAGTCGCATGTGTTCAGATCCGGAGAATATGGCGGTCAATCTAGACCCATGCCTGTGGCCTCTTGTAGTGCCTCGAAAATTTCGGGGTAAATTCTAGAGAGACTCGTAATTCCACCGTCTCGAACACTCGTTATTTTAGGGGTAAGTGTGCTAAAGTAGAACTGCGTCTACTGCCCCACAATTACTTGTGTGCAGAACGGACGTGTATCGGACGGATGGTCGGCGCGAGCAGGTAGTCGCCCAGCCCGCGTAAGAAGTTACACGCTCCGCTCAAGGAATAAACGCGTCGTATTCTGTGCGACGTGAAACATTATTGTTGCGAACATCTGAATGGGTGTTGAGAGAAAAGAAGGGATTTTGATTCATTCATTCTCTCACTTACTGTCGTAAAGTCTGGACATTTGTCTTGTTTAACTTGGAGAGGTTTATAGACTGTATTTATAGAAGGAGATTGTAATAGCTTCTATAGGACCGGAAGTTGTCGAGCTTACGCGATATGTTTCAGTGTATGAAAACTGTTATGTGTTATGAAAATACAGTGATATTGAGTTCAAAGTATTCTCAAGTGTACCGAGTTAAAAAGTATAGAAAATTCCTCCAGAGTAGCAACTATTCTTCGGAGAAGAAGCTGGGCCGAATATCGCAGCAACTCCAAGTAAGTTCGGAAGCCAAGACTATGGGTACCCCAGAGCCAGAATGCGGTCCCCAGAGTGCTCCTCCAGGACATCAAACATTCTCCGGCTTCGATGGGGTCGAGATCCGTCCTGCATGAACTACATCTTGTCGAAATCTGGGTCACTTTGGATAATGGGGATGATATCATCTTCCAAAACTTTCACATACCATTCGGTAATCACCGTGCCATCAAGGAATATCGAACCGATTATTCCGTGACTGGACACTGCAGTCCACACAGTCACCCGTTGAGGACGAAGACTTCTCGATTGCGAAATTCGGATTCTCAGTGCCGCAAATGCGCCAATTTTGCTTATTGACCAACCCATCAGAAAGAAAGTTGGCTTCGTCGCTAAACCAAACCATGCATGCGCATACTTCTCACCATCATGTCCTGCGGCCAACCGTGCAGTTTGAACGTCGTAACGCAAACCGTCAGAAGTCGTGACGATTTCATTTCATAATTGTCACCCTGTATGTTAACGCTGTGAACGGCTGGAAGCAAGGGGAAAGTGCAAATGTTATCTTTCCTGAGTTACTGAGGGTCTGTGGCCTTTATAGGTTTAAAGAAAGCTTTTGACGATATTGATTGGACTACACCAGTTCTAATTCTGTAGGTAGCTCGAATAAAATCTGCAACTCATGCATAAACCAGACGGCAGTTATAAGAATCAAAGGACCTGAAAGGGAAGAAGTACTTCAGATGGGAGTTAGGCAGGGTTGTAGCCTATCCCCAATGTCGTTCAATCTGTACTTTGAACAAGTAATAAAGGAAACAAAGGAGCTATTTGCTAAGGAGAATGAAATTTCTGAGAGAATGAATAAAAGCTTAGAGGTATGCCAGTGACATCACATTCTATAACAGAAGGCTCAAATAGTGAAATAGCAGTTGAGCAGAATGGATAAAAATACTAGGGAGGGGTGCTGGGAGAGATCTGGCGCAGTTATGTGTGACGCTTATGAAAAAAAAAAAAACTGTCTCTTTCAAGTCCACCTTCTCCCCTTTCCCTCTGCCATGTTCTTTTCCATTATTTATTTAACATGCTAACAATTGGCAAAGTATCTTAATGCCTATATTGTAAGAACACCACTTGAGTTCTTTTCCGGTTTTTATATACATACAAGCAATTAGCAAAGTATCTTAATGCCTGGTGCATGGATAGAAAGAATAATCACGAGTACAGTGTCAGCTCAACATTTTTATATGGTTACTTTCACTGCGTGGAAGGAAATAATGAAAAGGTATGGATTAAAAATAAATAAAGAGTGAAGTATTGGTATTTGGAAGAGAGAAAGGGATCAACGGAAATATTACCTTGAATGGAGAACCCCTCAAAGTGGTAGAAAGTTTCACTTATTTAGGGAGTGAAATATCTAAGGATGGAAGAATAACTAACGAAATTAATAGGAGGTTACAGGAGGGAGGCAATTTCTACGAAACAATAAAACACCTAATTTGGAATAAGGAAGTTTCAGAAAAAGTAAAACTCCTTATGTATAAGAATTATCACTTCCCCATTATTACATGGTGGAGAAACATGGACGACGACAGAAAGGGCCTGGAGCAGAATACAAGCAGGGGAAATGAAATTTCTCAGAGCAGTTAAGGGCCGCGCGGGATTAGCAGGGGCGCTGCAGTCGTGGACTGTGCGACTGGTCCCGCCGGAGGTTCGAGTCCTCCCTTTGGCATGGGTGTGTGTGTTTGTCTTTAGGATAATGTAGGTTAAGTAGTGTGTAAGCTTAGGGACTGATGACCTTAGCAGTTAAGTCCCATAAGATTTCACACACATTTAAAAAAAAAAAAAAAAAAAAAAAAGCAGTTAAGGGAAAAACAAAAATGGACAGAGTAAGGAATGTAGAGATTAGAAAAGACCTTAAACAAGAAAATATGAGAGAACAAATTGAAAAAAAGAGATTAAGATGTTACGGGCATGTTAAGAGGATGCATGGGCAGAGACTCCCAAAAATTATGGAAGAATTAAGGTGGATGGGAAAAGACCTAGAGGGCGCCCAAGAACAAGGTGGAAAATGGGAGTGAGAATATCTGTGGAAAGGAGAGGTGTGACCTGGCAGCAAGTGGAGGAAGAAAAGTGGTGGGAGGTCCGAGCCAAATGGAGAGGACTCGTCAGCACCCAGACCCGGCAATAGCTGGAGCGGGATCCGGATATAGATAGATAGATAGATACATTCACTGCACAAAACTTGCATGTAAAAAGTATAACATTTATTTATGCTGATTGTCAAGCGTAGTGTATAGAGGAAAGATGGTTTTCATTACCAGAAACAACATGTAGCTGAATTCAAACCCGTACAAAATTGAAAGGTTCATTAAAGAAAGAAACAATTACAAATTTTGGACAAATACAAAAAAAAGAAGTTATACTATATAAAAAAGATTCTTATCAGACGAACAGCTAACACACTGGTCAACCATTCGTTGACACTTCTCACCCAATGCTACACCATATCAAAATAGCAAAAATTGTTATTCAGCTTCGGAGTCACAGGAAAAAGAATCATCAAACTCCCTGCAACACTATTAACAGTTCCTCTAAAGACAATACATTACATATCTGTATCAGACTATAGCGTTCTTGAGAGACGACTCGAGAATACACAGCCAGCTGAGACAGTTACACTAGCAGCATTTAGTGCCAATATTTAAGAAGATAATGAAACAACGGTTTTGAAGATTACACGACACTATGTATGAGGAGAAGGCTACCTAATTTTCTCACTCTGTTTCCACTCTTCTCTGATGACCATTCTTCTGTGCTTACTCATTTCTTTCTCTGGAAAACAATTAAACTTCTGAAGTGGGATTCTGAACTTTTTCTGTATTGTACATTTTCTTCAGAAAACTGACTTTCATTGATACAGATATTTTTGTCCTTTTTTGTTGTTGATATATTACGAAGGCGCGCTGAAAAATAACGCCTCCGAATATTTTTATTCTGTTCTCAATATCGGTTAAGATATTACAAGTCATGCATATTACTCCGGCGGCTGTCCCGCTTCGCGGAGGCAAATTGCAACTCTCTAGCGCTAGAGGGCTCCGAGCTGTAGGGTGTAACATGTCAGTGTAACGAAATATGTCAGCTTGCAGTAATTGAGCTCCTAACTGTCAACACATGAAGCACCCTCTGGTTCAGGATGACAATACCAGACCACACACGAGGGCTGCGATATCTTTAACAATTCAAATTGTTGTCGTTCATCACAGTGTACAGAAACTATGAGTATAAACTTTTATCACTACTACACTACTGGCCATTAAAATTGCTACACCAAGAAGAAACGCAGATGATAAACAGGTATTCATTGGACAAATATATTATACTAGAACTGACATGTGATGACATTTTCACGCAATTTGGGCGCATAGATCCTGACAAATCGGTAGCCACAACAACCACCTCTGGTCGTAATAACGGCCTTGATACGCCTGGGCATTGAGTCAAACACAGCTTGGATGGCTTGTACAGGTACAGCTGCCCATGCAGCTTCAACACGATACCACAGTTCATCAAGAGTAGTGGCTGGCGTATTGTGACGAGCCAGTTGCTCGGCCACCGTTGACCAGACGTTTTCAATTGCTGACAGATCTGGAGAATGTGATAGCCAGGGCAGCAGTCGAACATTTTCTGTATCCAGAAAGGCCTCTACAGGACCTGAAACATGCGGTCGTGCATTATCCTGTTGAAATGTAGGGTTTCGCAGGGCTAGAATGAAGGGTAGAGCCACGGGTCGCAACACATCTGAAATGTAGCGTCCACTGTTCAAAGTGCCGTCAATGAGAACAAGAGGTGACCGAGACGTGTAACCAATGGCACCCCATACCATCACGCCGGGTGATACGCCAGTACGGCGATGACGAATACACACTTGCAATGTGCGTTCACCGTCATGTCGCCAAACACGAATGCGGCCATCATGGTGCTGTAAACAGAACCTGGATTTATCCGAAAACATGACGTTTTGCCATTCGTGCACCCAAGTTCGTCGTTGAGTACACCATCGCAGGCGCACCTGTCTGTGATGCAGCGTCAAGGGTAACCGCAGCCACGGTCTCCGTGCTGATAGTCCATGCTGCTGCAAACGTCGTCGAACTGTTCGTGCAGATGGTGGTTGTCTTGCAAACGTCGCCATCTGTTGACTCAGGGATCGAGACGTGGCTGCACGATCCGATAGATCCATGCGGATAAGATGCCTGTCATCTCGACTGCTAGAGATACAAGGTCGTTGGGATCCAGCACGGCGTTCCGTATTACCCTCCTGAACCCACTGATTCCATATTCTGCTAACAGTCATTGGATCTCGACCAACACGAGCAGCAATGTCGCGATACGATAAACCGCAATCGCGATAGGGTACAATCAAAGTCGGAAACGTGATGTTACGCATTTCTCCTCCTTACACGAGGCATCACAACGACGTTTCACCAGGCAACGCCTGTCAACTGCTGTTTGTGTATGAGAAATCGGTGGGAAACTTTCCTCATGTCAGCACGTTTTAGGTGTCGCCACCGGCGCCAACCTTGTGTGAATGCTCTGAAAAGCTAATCAATCGCATATCACAGCATCTTCTTCCTGCCGGTTACATTTCGCGTCTGTAGCACGTCATCTTCACGGTGTAGCATTTTTAATGTCCAGTAGTGTATACAGGGTGTTACAAAAAGGTACGGCCAATCTTTCAGGAAACATACCTCACACACAATGGAAGAAAATATGTTATGTGGACATGTGTCCGGAAACGCTTACTTTCCATGTTAGAGCTCATTTTATTACTTCTCTTCAAATCACAATAATCATGGAATGGAAACACACAGCAACAGAACGTACCAGCGTGACTTCAAACACTTTGTTACAGGAAATGTTCAAAATGTCCTCCGTTAGCGAGGATACATGCATCCACCCTCCATCGCATGGAATCCCTGATGCGCTGATCCAGCCCTGGAGAATGGCGTATTGTATCACAGCCGTCCACAATACGAGCACGAAGAGTCTCTACATTTGGTACCGGGGTTGCGTAGACAAGAGCTTTCAAATGCCCCCATAAATGAAAGTCAAGAGGGTTGAGGTCAGGAGAGCGTGGAGGCCATGGAATTGGTCTGCCTCTACCAATCCATCGGTCACCGAATCTGTTGTCGAGAAGCGTACGACCAGTTCGACTGAAATGTGCAGGATCTGCACCGTGCATGAACCACATGTTGTGTCGTACTTGTAAAGGCACATGTTCTAGCAGCTCAGGTAGAGTATCCCGTATGAAATCATGATAACGTGCTCCACTGAGCGTAGGTGGAAGAACATGGGACCCAATCATCACCAACAATGCCTGCCCAAACGTTCACAGAAAATCTGTGTTGATCAAGTGATTAAACAATTGCATGCGGATTCTCGTCAGCCCACACATGTTGATTGTGAAAATTTACAATTTGATCACGTTGGAATGAAGCCTCATCCGTAAAGAGAACATCTGCACTCAAATGAGGATTGACACATTGTTGGATGAACCATTCGCAGAATTGTACCCGTGGAGGCAAATCAGCTGCTGATAGTGCCTGCACACGCTGTACATGGTACGGAAACAACTGGTTCTCCCGTAGCACTCTCCATATAGTGTCGTGGTCAACGTTACCTTGTACAGCAGCAACTTCTCTGACGCTGACATTAGGGTTATCGTCAACTGCACGAAGAATTGCCTCGTCCATTGCAGGTGTCCTCGTCGTTATAGGTCTTCCCCAGTCGCGAGTCATAGGGTGGAATGTTCGGTGCTCCCTAAGACGCCGATCAATTGCTTAAAACGTCTTCCTGTCGGGATACCTTCGTTCTGGAAATCTGTCTCGATACAAACGTGCCGCGCCACGGCTATTGCCCCGTGCTAATCCATACATCAAATGGGCATCTGCCAACTCCGCATTTGTAAACATTGCACTGACTGCAAAACCACGTTCGTGATGAACACTAACCTGTTGATGCAACGTACTGATGTGCTTGATGCTAGTACTGTAGAGCAATGAGTCGCATGTCAACACAAGCACCGAAGTCAACATTACCTTCCTTCAATTGGGCCAACTGGCGGTGATTCGAGGAAGTACAGTACATACTGACGAAACTAAAATGAGCTCTAACATGGAAATTAAGCGTTTCCGGACACATGGCCATATAACATCTTTTCTTTATTTGGGTGTGAGGAATGTTTCCTGAAAGTTTGGCCGAACCTTTTTGTAACGCGCTGTATAGTGAGTAACTCTATATTTGATGTGTACCGACCGCTACGGTCGCAGGTTCGAATCCTGCCTCGGGCATGGATGTGTGTGATGTCCTTAAGTTAGGTTTAAGTAGTTCTAAGTTCTAGGGGACTGATGACCACAGATGTTAAGTCCCATAGTGCTCTGAGCCATTTGAACCATTTTTTTTTTTTTTTTGATGTGTACTCTGTTAAATATTACTCCTTCATCAAATTTCTTGGTTGTATATTGTAAGAACCCCACATACGAGTAACAAATCACTGGCAGTATCGGCAGGGTTATTGCCTGTAATCAGTCTCTTGCTGCGACATCGCAACACGTGAGTGATTTATCAACCAATCTCAAGCCGCATTTCGAACTACCCACTGTGTTGTGAAGTTTAGCAGCAATGGAAATTGGTCTCCTTAAGTCGACTAATAATACTTATTAAAAAAAATAAAATCGGCAGCTGAGGTTTAATAAGCTTGGTTTGGAACGCTCTTTGTGGGAACTATAATCTGTGTTGCTTGGTTATATTTGTGTCGAATGAATTTAGTATTGGAGACGAAGCACTTATTTCCAGACTCGAAATTGTACATGCAGATTGCCACATCTTGCATTGTCGTTCATTTAAGGATGAGGTGGATGCGCGGACGCATCGGATGTGGAGGCCTCGCAAGGGGTTGTCAGTATATCGTCTGATGAGGATGTACCGGAAGTTTCGTGCTGCACTCCCGCGGCGTGGGATACGCCGACGGATGAATCTAACTCGGCCCATATTTGGTCGAATGTGTAGATGGCGTACTGAGTTTACTCAAACAGATGGTGTACACTTTGAGTTGGTAAAATGGCCGCTGTTGAGAAGCATGTTGAGAAAGCAAAGAATTTTTCTACCTTACAACATTATGATATTACCGATGAGTTTAACTTTTTGGTAACAAATATGGTTCTGTAATCATTAATAAAATTGTAACATATGTGTATAGGGTTAATGTTAGAATTGAAAGACTAACGCTATATTTGTCATTAGCGACTAGTGTGTTACGTTCATTTTCCCAAGTGTAATTTCGAACATTCGTCTTAAAATATTCACTTCACTTTTAATTTACCAGTGTTGTAGTTAACTACTAGAATTTACACCGTAGCTGTGCAATCTAGATTTTTTTAAAGCATAGTATCAATAGTAGCGCAGTTCGTTCCAACAACTTTTCTTGTAAATTATACAGGGAGAGATATATTATAGGACACGGAAAGAGACTTAGGTATAGTTCTAGAATGGTTATTACCCCACTCTGTCTTTAAATTAAAAAAACGTCAAATTATTTTCATGAATGCCAAACAAGTGATTAAGTAGACCATGTATATTGTGATTATTACTTTTGACTTTCATGAATTTCTTCTTGTACGCCATAAGTTTGAAATCTGAAGATATCAATGTTTTTATTTTTGTGTCTCTCTTACTGTAAATTATATGTTCAGCTACGAGTTCAAAGCGGTTCGTGCTTCCTGAATAACTCTATAATTTCTGGCTCTGCCCAGAGCGGCCAGAGATAGTGATCATGTGTGCCTGGTAAGTGCTTGCTTGTGTGAATGTGGATTTCTTTTCTAAAGAAGGCTCTGGCTGAAAATTAAATGTGTAACAGTCTTTTCGTTGTGCCTATTTGCAACTCAACGTGTCATCTTTACGGTGAGTTGCAATCTATTATTTTTCATAATATCGTGTAACATCTTTGGAACAATTGTTCTTGTTGTGGTCTTCAGTTTGAAGACTGGTTTGATACAGCTTTCGACGCTAGTCGATCCTGTACAGATCTCTTTATTTCCAAACAACGACTGCAGTCTGCAACCATTTGAACCTGCTTACTCTATCAAAGTCTTTGTTTCTCTCTACACTTTTTATCCTCCACACTTTTTTTCAGTTACCAAATTTACGATTCCACAATGCCTCGAGATATGTACTATCAACCGATCACTTCTTATAGTCAAGATATGCCATAAATTTCTTTTTCCCCAGATCAGTTCAGTACCTCCTTGTTAGTTACCCGATATACCCATCTAATCTTCAACATTCTTCTGTAACACCACATTCCTTAAGTTTCTATTCTCTTTTTGACTAAATTTAAATTTATATTCGATGTTAGTAAATTTCTCTTTTTCATAACTGCTTTCCTTGTTGTTAGCACATTGCATTTTATATCTTCTCTACTTCTGCCATCATCAGTTATTTTACTACCTACGTCTACATCTACGTGATTACTCTGCTATTCACAATAAAGTGCCTAGCAGAGGGTTCAATGAACCACCTTCAAGCTGTCTCTCTACCGTTCCACTCTCGAACGGCACGCGGGAAAAACGAGCACTTAAATTTTTCTGTGCGATCCCTGATTTCTCTTATTTTATCGTGATGATCATTTCTCCCTATGTAGGTGGGTGCCAACAGAATGTTTTCGCAATCAGAGGAGAAAACTGGTGATTGAAATTTCTTGAGAAGATTCCGTCGCAACGAAAAACGCCTTTGTTTTAATGATTGCCACTCCAATTCAGGTATAATGTCTGTGACACTATCTCCCCGATTTGGCGATAGTACAAAACGAGCTGCCCGTCTTTGTACTTTTTAGATGTCATCCGTCAGTCCCACCTGATGCGGATCCCACACTACACAGCAGTACTCCAGAATAGGGCCGACAAACGTGGTGTAAGCAGTCTCTTTAGTAGAGACTAAATAGCAGAACTCATTCATTACTTTTTGTGTCTAATTTCCTAATCTAATACCTTTAGCATCGACTGATTTAATTCGATTTTCCTTGTCTTACTTTTGTTGGTGTTCCTTTTACAATCTGCTTTCAAGACACTCCATTCCGTCCAACTACCGTTCCAACATGTCTGCCGTCTCTGACAGGATTATAGTGTCGTCGGCGAACGGCAAAGTTTTTATTGCTTCTCCCTGAACTTTAATTTCCTTCCCAAATTTCTCCTTGGCCTCCTTCACTCCGTGCTGAACGTACAGATTGAATACCAATGGCGATGAACTATAACCTATCCTCAACTACTGCTTCCCTTTCATTTCCGTCGAGTCTCATAAATCCAGTCTGGTTTCCGTGCAAGTTGTCGATAACATTACGCTCCCCGTATTTTCTCCCTGCTATTGTCAGAATTTCAAAGACTGTATTCCACTCACCATCGTCAAAATCTGTCTTCAACCTATCTTCTAAGACGAGTGGTAGGGACAGTACTGTTTTGCCTGTTCCTACATTTCTACAGAAATCAAACTGATATTTCGCGAGTTCGGTATCTACAAGTTTTTCTATTCTTCTGCACGTAATTAGAGCCAGTATTCTGCAGCCCTGACTTATTAAGATGATGGTTCGGTAACCGCCTGCATTTTTTGAAGTAGGGATTATTATATTCTTCTTGAAATATAAGTATATTTCGTCTGGGTCATATATCTTCCATACCGGAGCAACAATTTTGTCATGACTGACTCTCCCAAAGATTTCGGTAATTCTGACGGTAAGTCGTCTACTCCAGGGGCCTTGTTTCGACTTAGGTCTTTCAGTGCTCTCTCAAATTCTTCTCTAAGTATCATATCTCCGCTTCCATCGTCGTCTACTTTCTGCTTTCTTTCTATGATTGCCTTCAATTTCATTTCTCTTGTACATCCCTTCTATAAAGGGCGGTCAGAAAGCTTCAGTTCGAAGGCAGTACAGTCCAGAATCGGTTTGCCAATCCTGCAAAATACCCATGAGAGACACACGAGGTTGAAGATACCCATTTCATAAAAGACCATGTCCTGCTACGCAGAGAAGTCCGTAACTGCCTGCTGCACATCCTCGTCCGACGGAATCGTCAACACTTCAAAGCCTTTTTTAAGGATCAATCAGAGGCTTTATAACCGCATGAGAGAGATCAGACCTATAGGGCGGATGATCCAGTGTCTCACACTTGAGTTGGCGTAATTTCTGCGTTATGGCATTCACGAAAAGGGGAAGTGCGTTATCATGAAGCAGCAGCACCCGTTGTAGCAGTCTTTCCGGAAGTTCTCCTTAATTGCATGCCGTGATTTTTCCAGCGTTGAGTAGAATCGTATCCCAGTAATGGGGACGCCAAGTTCCTTCAAATCAATAAGCAGTTCGCCAAGGAAATCAAAGAACAGGGTGAGCATCAAATTTCGAGCAGATGGCTGGCTCTTGAAGTTCTTGGGACGAGGAGACGATGAATGAACACTACATTGTCGACGTGGAGGCACCAGCCTTCGTCGCATTAAACAATGCGCTCAAGCAACATGTTGCTTTCAATAATGAACCGCATCAGGTGCTTAAGGCAAACGGCCATACGCTTTGCTTTTTGTTTAGTATTCAATGCCCGGGGTATCCAAAGGCTGCAGATCTTACGGTAGCTTAACTCTAGCCGGACATGTGTTGCACACTGACGAAGCTAATGTCGAATCTTTTGCCAGCGCACGAGTGGTTAGGCGCCGGTCCGCCCTAAACGCATAATCAACTGCCCACTTGTTGTTAGCCTCCCACTTCGACTGGCGTCTTGTGCCTAATTGCAAGAAGCACGAAACTAGGCGCACCATTCCACAATGGTGGTTTTTGACAGACATGCATCCCCATACACATTCTTACACTACTGGCCATTAAAGTTGCTACACCTCGAAGATGACGTGCTACAGACGCGAAATTTAACCGACAGGAAGCAGATGCTGTGATATGCAAATGATTAGCTTTTCAGATCATTCGCACAAGCTTGGCGCCAGTGGCGACACCCACAACGTGCTGACATGAGGAAAGTTTCCAACCGATTTCTCATACACAAACAGCAGTTGATCGGCGTTGCCTGGTGGAACATTGTTGTGATGCCTCGTGTAAGGAGGAGAAATGTGTACCATCACGTTTCCGACTTTGATGAAGGTCAGATTGTAACCTATCGCGATTGCGGTTTATCGTATCGCGACATTGGTGCTCGCGTTGGTCGAGATCCAATGACTGTTAGCAAAATATGGAATCGGTGGGTTCAGGAGGGTAATACGGAACGCCGTGCTGGATCCCAACGGCTCGTATCACTAGCAGTCGAGATGACAGGCATCTAATCCGCATGGCTGTAACGGATCCTGCAGCCACGTCTCGATCCCTGAATCAACAGATGGGGACGTTTGCAAGACAACAACCATCTGCACGAACAGTTCGACGATGTTTGCAGCAGCATGGACTATCAGCTAGGAGACCATGGCTGCGGTTACCCTTGTCGCTGCATCACAGACAGGAGCGCATGCGGTGGTGTACTCAACGACGAACCTGGGTGCACGAATGGGAAAACGTCATTTTTTCGGATGAATCCAGGTTCTGTTTACAGCATCATGATGGTCGCATCCGTGTTTGGCGACATCGCGGTGAACGCTCATTGGAAGCTAGTATTCGTCTTCGCCATACTGGCGTTATTACGCGACGTGATGGTATCGGGTGCCATTGGTTACACGTCTCGGTCACCTCTTGTTCGCATTGACGGCACTTTGAACAGTGGACGTTACATTTCAGATGTTTTACGACCCGTGGCTGTACCCTTCATTCGATCCCTGCAGAACCCTACATTTCAGCAGGATAATGCACGACCGCATGTTGCAGGTCCTGTACGGGCCTTTCTGGATACATGTTCGACGACACATTCTCCAGATCTCTCACCAACTGAAAATGTCTGGTCGATGGTGGCCGAGCAACTGGCTCGTCACAATACGCCAGTCACTACTCTTGATGAACTGTGGTATCGTGTGGAAGCTGCATGGGCAGCTGTACCTGTACACGCCATCCAAGCTCTGTTTGACTCAATCCCAGGCGTATCAAGGCCGTTATTACGGCCAGAGGTGGTTGTTCTGGGTACTGATTTCTCAGGATCTATGCACCCAAATTGCGTGAAAATGTAATCACATGTCAGTTCTAATATAATATATTTGTCGAATGAATGCCCGTTTATCATCTGCATTTCTTCTTCGTGTAGCAATTTTAATGGCCAGTAGTGTAATTCTCCGATGGCTGTCTACCCGTGTTTGTTCTTTGGCAACCATGAAAAGGAATAACAGCACGATGGTTCTGTTTGGACGTTTTAGTTATAACGTCACCATAGTTCACGCTTCCTGAGGAAGCGGAAAGACACAATTGCCACACTAATCCCTTGCCTAAATGTCGGTTCTTTACAGTTACGTTACGTTGCTGACACGTTGCAGCAAAGCCCTTAAACGAAAACTTCTTGATCGCCCGTCATGTACAGGGTGTAAAGGGATATAAGTTCAGAAATTTTTATATGTGGTACCTGATACATACACATTTGTGTTTTTTCGCTGCATCCAAGACTCTTCCCATAAACACGTCACCAACTTTATAACCTGATATCTTCTGCATGGTCGTAACTGCACCACTGGGTGGGCTACGCCTGTCAGTATAGACTAACTATTTTGCGCTCACGTCTCCACATTTCAACACCTGTTCTACTGCCCAGGGGAAAATAAGCATTAATGGCTCGTTCTTGTCACATGTACTTAGTGTTACTACCCAACCTAAAAACATGCGACTTGTAGACTTGTAATGGCTAGAATCATTAGTCAGAAAATGACGTAAATACTGATGTAACGTTGTTCAGTACCGCGTCCCCAGTCACCAGTAGAAATATCTGGAGTTATACTCGTAACACCCTGTATAATACTACAGCTATCAGTTTTTTTTCCCCCTTTTTGCTTATTATGGACAATCTATCCAAGATATTCACATTCATACAAATAAATAAATTCAATACCTCTTATGTTATCTGAATATTTATAATGATCTTTGTCTTTTGTCTATTTCATCTTCTCTTGCCTTCATTATTTCACCTGTCAGAGCTGTCATTTGATCTTCTATTGCATTGCTTTCCTCTGGTGCAGTCAAACGTTGCCTAGTGCTATTTTTCAAAATCTCAGCTACCTCTCGTTGTTGAACCATCGAGGTCCCGTCTGCTTAATTTCTACCTTTTGCGATTTCTTGAGTTTTTTATCTGAAGTTAATAACCAATAAATTATTGTCAGAGTACACACCTGCTCTAGGAAATGTTTTGCAGTTTAAATTCTGGTTGCAAAATCTCTGTTTTACCATAATGTAATCTATCTGAATCTTTCGAATGTCTCCAGCTCCCTCTATGTAAACTGCCTTATTTCACAATGCGTCAATCAATTATTAGTAATGATTAAGTTATGCACTAGGCGACTTCCCATTTTATGCCGCCAGTCCATGTTATCGTACTACTTTTCCTGCTCGTCCTTTACCTACTATCGAAGTCTACTGCCCATCAATATTAAATTTTCGTTTCCTTAACTGCATAAAAAATTTCTATTCTCCCGTAATACATTTCTAATCACATGCGGAGCGAGCTGGCATATAAACTCTTCCTAATGTGGTGGTTGTTCTTTTTTTTGTCTATCTTGACTATGATACTGCGTTCCCTACGCATTCCTATTTTCTTATTTATTATTAGTCCTACTCTTTCATTATCACTCTTTGATTTTTTTATGTATAGCACCTTACTCATCTGACTAGAGACCTCTTGCTTCATGACACCGCACTTCACTAATTCCCTCTATAACAAATTTCCACCTATCCGTTGATTCTCAATTACAGTTATACTAAAAAACTTCCTGTTTCCAACTAATTTTATTCTCTGTGTCATGTACAATGTATCATCATGCAAATTCATAGATTCAAGTACAGAAACTTATAACAGGGAGATTCAACTACAGAAACTCGTAACAGCTCACTCCTATTATCAATAGGAGGAAATATTAACAGTGTACAAGTTCTGAGTGAGTACTCACTTTTCTGGATGCTACACAAAAGCACAAATAGACAGCAAGTCATGATGTGAGTCTCAGTTGTGTGGAAAATAAAAGTCCAAGGATCACGTCAATCAGGTTGGATTAAAATTAACATACAACCAGCAAACTGAAGAAATTTTGATTCAACCAGTAGGCAGGGGTGTCCTGGGACAAATGGTCAATATTCAGGGGTATGACAGCAACAATCATTCGAAGCAAAAAAGTCTAGTAAACATTGGCTCTAAAATGCATACCTTACGAGGTATGAGTAATTATCCATCTTTGATACTGTGAAAGAATTTGCTTCTATTGTAGGCTCCTTGCTTTCCATATGGGGGAGGCGGTAGTATGGACCAAAACAAGAAACTATTGTCTATATGACGTCTGTTCAAAAAATTCCGGAACTTTGTCCACAAATATTTTTTTTACACTAGCCTTTTACCTATTATGCATAGTCTCTTTCAAAATACTCTCCTCCACAACTGATACACCACTCCCAATGCCATTTCCAGTGCCAGAAGCACTCTTGGTGTGCCCCTTGCTGGACCATGCGAAGCACCATCTGAGAATTTTCTCTTATCTTGTCTATCGTTGCAAATCTTGATCCTTTCAATGGGGTTTTCAACTTTGGAGGATAAGAAGTCTGCAGGGGGCAGGTATGGAGAATGAGGCAGCGCAGTGATTTCGTTTTTTGTGCAATAGCCACGCATCAACAGGGATGAAGGTGTGGGTGCGTTATTGCGATGAAAGAGCCACGAATTGTCTCACCACATTTCAGGTCATTTCGTTCTCGCATTTTTTTGCAGGCGTTGCAACACTTCCCGATTAACACTTTGTCCCCGTTGCACAAATTCATTAGGAACTAATACTTAAAAGTCAAAGAAAACTATCAGCATGGCTTTAATATCTGACCTGACCCTACGAGCTAATTTTTGTTCTTGGAGAACCTTTCCTGGCTCACTGTGAAGATTGAAACTTGTTCTCAACATCATAACCGTAAACCCCAGTCTCATCATCAGTTATGATTCTCTTAAGGAACATCTTGTTTGACCTACCTCCCCGATTACGGGTTCTAGAACTGTAAGGAAATGTTGCAAAATAAACAAGAAGGTAACTAAAAGTTGTATTTACCATAACTAAACCAAAACAACATGCCAGACTTTAGCTGCAAACCCAAAACACATGATTACATGTCGACTTACCTTTTCTTGAGTCTGTACATATTCATTTTCTCGTCGTAGTAGACATCTTGACCCTGGTAGGGAAGTATAAAGAGCTCTATCTTTCCTTGGGAGTCTTCAGGAGTCTCCTTCTCGTCATCTGTCGACATCTGTTGGCAAAACACAGAACAATTTACGAGCGTCTGTTCTACAGCGACCTCGTGCACCGGTTTCGACACAGGACTTGTATTGTTAGTAAGTGGGATTAAGATCCCCTTCAATCATTGACATATGGATTTCCCGTAGTTCTGCTAAATCGTCTAAGATGATTTCCGGGATGGATTCCTTGCAAAAACTCTCATCGGTTTCTGATCTGTCTCAATGTCGACATTAAACTCTAACCTTCTTTCTTTATTGTAGCCTACAAACCGTACGACAAAAACAGACTGTAAATTTCTGTAGATCTATCTTATCATAGATTCCGTAACCATAGCTGTAACTATGTATTTACGCTATGTGATCAAAAGTATCAGAACACCCCCAAAAAACATACGTTTTTCATATTAGGTGCATTGTGGTGCCACCTATTGCCAGGTACTCCATATCAGCGACCTCAGTAGTCATTAGAGATAGTGAAAGATCAGAATGGGGCGCTCCGCAGAACTCACGGACTTCGAACGCGGTCAGGTGACTGGGATGTCACTTGTGTCATACGTCTTTACGCAAGATTTCCACACTCCTAAACATCCCTAGGCCCACTGTTTCCGATGAGATAGTGAAGTGTAAACGTGAAGGGACACGTACAGCACAAAAGCGTGCAGGCCGACCTCGTCTGTTGACTGACAGAAACCGCCGGCATTTGAAGAGGGTCGTAATGTGTAATAGGCAGACATCTATCCAGACCATCACACAGTAATTCCAAACTGCAAGTACTATGACAGTTAAGCAAGAGGTGAGAAAACTTGAATTTCATGGTCGAGCGGCCAGTAAATCCCAAACGACGCCACGCTTGGTGTAAGGAGTGTAAACACTGAACGATTGAACAGCGGAAAAACGTTTTGTGCAGTGACGAATAAGGGTACACAATGTGGCGGAGTGGTTGCATGACAATAACATCCCTGTAATGGACTGGCCTGCGTAGAGTCCTGACCTGAATCCTACAGAACACCTTTGGGATGTTTTGTACGCCGACTTCGTGCGAGACCTCACCGACCCACATCGATACCTCTCCTCAGTGCAGCACTCCTTATAGAATGGGCTGTCATTCTCAAGAAACCTTCCCGTACCTGATTAAATGTATGCCTGCGAGAGTGGAAGCTGTCATCAAGGCTGAGGGTGGGCCAACACCATATTGAATTCCAGCGTTACCGACGGAGGGCGCCACAAACTTGTAAGTCATTTTCAGGCAGGTGTCCGGATACTTTTGATCACATAGTGTATGTCGTAGGCGTGCCATCTTCAGCTGCATTTGAAGGTCCTGTTTTAATTGCAACCGATTTCGGTGTTACATTACACCATCTTCAAGGGGTCTCTATGATAGTCGAAAAACCACTGTAGGCTACTGTAGACAATCATAATTACGGTAGTTTTCCAAGTAGCGACGGTCAGTAAAGATCGTAACCGCGTTACCTACACATCAGATGTGTTGCGTAGGTATATAGATGTATGTAGTGGAATGATAGGGTTCCCATCCCGAATCCAAGATGGCGGCCATGACGTCCCATGATGACGCAAGTACCGTTAGACCTGTGACGTCACAGATACACTGATAGGGTTCCCACCTCAAATCCAAGATGGCGGCGGCGGGGAAATAAAAAGTGTCACGCCCCCCTCCCAGGTGGGAAATTCAAATTTTGTCATATTTTCGCGAGTGCCACGCCCACCTCGACTTGGAACGAAATAGTGAAAGTCTCCACCACGATCATCAACCGACCGTCACGTCCCCCTACCAACCTATGTTGACGGTACATATTATATTATTATGATCTTTGGAAATTCAAATTTTGATGGAAGGAAACATTTGTACCTGCTGCTGAGGATATTCCTGTTACTGACAACTGTGTTTGTGCTACAACATAACGGCTCACCTCCACTAACCTAAGTCATCTGACCGCCACCTCTTCCTAGGAACTGGCATCAAGTTTGAATTTTGGTGGTAAAGGAAGGTCAATTCGCGTATCTCTACTAAGCTAAGAAAATGGTGCGAAAGAAAGGACACTTGGGCTACCTCCACTAACCTAAGTCATCTGATCGCCACCTCTTCCTAGGGATTGGTGAGAAAAGGACTCAGCCTGCACAGGGCTGGTGGAGAGAGGAAGGAGTGTACTTTACTTAATTTGGATCAATTTATTTGGGGATGGAGTATATTTATTACACTCATACAAAACACACGCTCTGACATGCTTTCGGTAACGTCACACAGCCTACAGACATGAAAACCACTAAAACACTCCGCTAATCGCCAACTGTCGAAATCATGCACCAGTCTTTATTTAAACAATTTGAGCCACTACCATCATCCACTGTGTTTGCCACGAGGTCCAGAGCCCAACTGACCTAGTACACAGTACTGTCACCAGAGGGCGCTGTTGTCCAAGATGATTGATATGACATCAGCTGATAATGCAAGTACCGTTTTCCAGGATGGCGGGAAACAGTGTGTTCGCCACGAGATATGGACCAAATACACAATACTGTCACCAGAGGGCGCTGTCATCCGTTCCGTGACATAACCCAAGATGACTGTCTGGAGGGGAAAATGACTCAGCCTGTGCTGGGCTGCTGGAGAAAGGAAGGAGTGTATTTATTTTGGATGGAGTATATTTATCACACTGATACAAAACACTCTCCCTGATATGCTTGGGGTCACAATACACAGTCTGCAGACCTGCAAACTACTCGTAAATAACGCAACACACACGCTTGCTTATTGTAGACTGTCGAAGTAATGCATTCCACAGCCTACACCCATCCAAACTACTACACCGAAATAATTTCAGTACAGACCTGCAAACTGCTCCTAAATAACGCATCACACTGATGTGTAGACATGCTCAGTACTCGTAAATTGTCCAAATAGCGCATAGCACAGCCTACATACCTGCTCGCAAAATAATGCAACAGACACGCAAACAATGTAAGCAGGCATTGCCTGCCAGTCCCCTGTCCACTGGACCACAGAGGAGGCTAGATGCAAGCCCCTCGAAGTGACGCGGCTGTCAACTACAAAGCCACTCACAGGTGCATGTTTGGGTCCCTCAAGCATGAGGTGGCGACATCCCCATCATACTTGACACACCTGAGAAATTCCTCTCGAAATACTTGATCACCTAGGCGCCATTGATGAGCGATCGAGCGGAAGCGAAGACCTATTTTCAAAGTGCAGGCGCTCCAAGGTGGACCGAGTGTGTGTATGTTCTACGCTGCCGGTGTGAACCCTCCCCCTACCTGCGGTCTGGCAAAGAGCTAATTGCCGAGCGACACTGCAGAAATCCATTCCAGAATAGCACAAGCTGCTTTCTCTCTAGCGTTTGTAACGGACCATGCGTGACATGTCCAGCCGCACCTGCATACCCAGCATGGCTCACACCTCACAGTGGGATGCTCGTCCTGCTGTCAATATACCTCTCAGAAATGGTAAACGTTCACACAGTTAAAAGCCTGTGCATGCTTGCAAAAACACCCTTAATCATAAGAGCATTCTCCTTGTTTGGAAATAGGTCGACGTCTAAGCACAGATGGGGCGACTCCGAACAATTACACAAACAGAATTCGAAGCACTGTCATACAGAAGACAAAAAAGTCATGAATTTGCGGTATCCTACAGTTGCAGGTATGGAGATGTCCTAATGCCACAGTGGCGGGTGAGTGGTGGCATCCCCACCAGAGATGGATGGTATGCTTCAACTTGTCTTTGAACATTTGCTTTCTCAGAACTTTCCTTTACACAAACAGTGCAGTTACCTTTTATATCTGTACAGCACCCAAAAGAAACTGATCACCAAATTGCACCGAAAACTAAACCCCGCAAAGTGCCATAGATTTCGTCAAAGATGGAATGACTTACTCAGTTACGCTGCTCTCCCACTCAGGACAGGAGCTTGAACATTAGAGTGTGAAACCAATATCCAACCCAGCAATATATCCCCACATGCTATGTCAATATAGGAAATATACAATTCATATCCTCCACCATACAAAATCATCCCTTTTACATCAGAAAGCTGTATGTGGATCGAAATCACTCTCAGAACTTTTCTACAAATTCGGCCTCGTTTCCCCCCTCGGCACAAATGCATTACTGTTCCTGGTCTGGACCTGTTTGCTTGCTCGCTCGCTTTTCTACACCCATCTCCATACTCTCGGATTACAAGAACATATCTAATTTCGCATGGTTTGCTAGAATATCATACCATTTTCGCAGTACTTCTCGATATCAAGCACATATCAATATCGCTTGCACAGCAGTACTGCTCGTGCGATATATTTCCGAAGATATAGACCAGAAATTACTTCTCTAGAAACCCGAAACTTTAGCTAGGTGGGGTGTGCTCTAAAACACTGGCTAACTAGAAACCTGTCACGTATGCAAAAGAAGCAAATAGAGGAAACTGATTATTTCCACTCTCGAATACCGATGTCGGTGATGTAGTAGATTCCAAATCATCCCTATAATTTACAAGATCAACTAAGGTGTTTCTCATGTCTAGAGAACTGACGAACGTGTCTTCCACGTGCTAGAAGCACACATCACAATCGATCTTCCCTCAACTAAATAAAGGCGCGAAATGTGCAGAAGCAGTCAACCGAACAATTTACATGGGAGGCAATAACGATCCAGCGCAAACGCACCTCCATATTCAATCTTCTTAAATCTCCACGCAATCACGAAATCTATGCAACACATACTAAATATTAGTTCGCTATTCGATCGTCTAGAGGACAACATGGTTAATTCATCTATATTCGTACACTCCAACAGGCCTCCCCATTCTGACAGCGCCTTCCATTAATGGGAAACATGAATTACCCCTGCATAGGTCACCGGCGCTGCAGGCCGAACACGCACAGGTAGAATCCCCCTAAGAAATCACTCACTGATATATTTTATCCATGTACTTACAGCTAAATGTTACGATCGCTGTCTCAGTTGAATGGTATTCGACAATGAGCAAAGTATGGGAAATACACCCTGTTGACGGCTGTGGCTCTGGAAATAGAAATACCAGTACCATTCTTATGACTTGACATACTTTTCCCACGCTATCACAGTACTTTAAGTCAAATCCATATATTCGGCATTTCCTTTGCATATGTCGCAACACAAACACATACTTTGTAAACCTGATGCTCAACGCGAACATATCACACAGTCCCTACTACTAAGTATAATACTTCGTCAATAACTGATCGCTGACGATACGAAATAATACTGAGAGAAAATCGACCGTGGGTGGACATGTCTCATAAGTTTTTCTTCCGAGTACTACTACTGCATCTTATAATGAGAGCCGTAATCGGCCAGATGTTAAAAAAAACTCGATCCCAACAACTACTGTATGTTACTGTCACAAACGGTCATGGTTTTACAGGTGCATACAAGTATCCACGTTAGAAGCTATTCTGGCCTTATAAATCGAGGTACGACATTACCTCTGAATGATGTGGTTTTTCTACCAGGACAAATACCGAGATGGTGATCGCTGGAGTGTATATTATCAGACGAGCAGCACGCTTACACGTAGCCCACGATGCAACATCGTGATAAAATCGCTGAATTTTGAAAGTTATTCGGCTAAGGAACGTGGTATGGAATAGGTATTTGCTATTCCCTCACGCCGCTAGATATTTATCCAGTATGTGTAACGTATTCTGACTCGATGCCATGTCAGAGGTTCTGCGATATTTCCACTGAGTTACAGGCGATGACTGATTGAAAAGACCACAAATAGCAGTAGCAGATGATGTGCTGATTGAGGTCGTAAGAAATTGTACAGTCGTGGACAAAACGAGCGAGACCCCTCGCCTTTTCGTTATGCTGATTCGCACAGCTTTAAAGTCTGCTACACAGCATAATAGGCAAGGCGACGAAGTGCTACCAACATACTATGCACAGGCGTGATATTGAAAAACCATCCGAACTTTGTCAGACTGTTTTCAGTTATGTGTAAGACTATATTAATGCTGATTAGTGTGTCAAACATAACACGTAAATATAAGATATAAATGAAAGAAGAAACACTAATTAGTATTAACTGTACTAATAAAAATAAATTTCAACTTATCGAGATAACTGTTTTAGTAACACAAAGTACCCCAGATCGTTACGAATTAGCAAAATATTATGCGCATTCGGCTCCGAAACGGTCTGTGTCAACATTCAGACCAGTAATACTGGATTACCGTTGCTGACCTACCATGAAAGTGTGCAAATTTAGCAATGCGTGGAGAGTCATAACGAAATTCAGTTAAAAATCATTCAGTGCCACACTTAAGTCAATTCAATTATTGATAGAATCGGAAAAAGTAGGCAGTAACAAGTGTGAAATTCTACAAGCGTTTCATATTGACATCCACAGGGCGCTGGTAGAAAATAAAGGTAGCAATAAAACGTATTGGGGGCCGAGAATTTCTTAAAATTGGTTTACTGATAGTCTATCTGCCTCCATTGAGATTAGAACCGAAAACAAACCAGACCTCCCTCGCAGTAGCAAACACTTTTCACTACGCTAGCACACAACCCAGACAAACAGCCCTCTGTTATTACCCCAGACATGAATAAACCGGCAAATTAGCAATGAAAATGGCAAAATGATCTGCAGTTTCTGTTGCATAGAGCTTTCTGGACTCAAAAACATGAATTTTCTACATTTATGTCACCGCTTATGCGGCAATCATTCGCGATCTTTATCGAAATAACAAAATACTGTTATTAGCGAGTAAAGTTAGTAGGATAATTCTGCACCGCCCCAGGAAATAAATGGCGACATAGCTGCCAAACGTATTCTACAATGTTTCGAATTCTTCATTAGACCCGCCACAGCCAGAAAACATTGATTAGCCGAAGTTTCTCTTAAGCTAGCTAGCAATAGGAATGCTCACACTTCTAAAACGCGGTGGCATTAATACTGGGATCTGAATTACCACGTGTATAGGCAAATGGATTTTACTTGCATTCCTATAAACGTGATTTGGGTCGAAAGCGTAGCTACGATTAATATGCTGATGTATCGACTACAATTAGAACATTTCGAATAAAGAGTAGGGAGAATTATTTATGCGGCCGTTATCTTCAGTAACTGTCGTAGCTATTTTTGTTGTTAGGAAAGTTTCCAAACATGTCAATGAGTAGTCGAGGAAAGTGGACGCATTCTGTCTACTGAATCGCAATGCACGCCACTTACGAGGGGACCCGTATGTGACACTTTCATTTTTAAAATGATGAAAGATAAATGATATTTATTTTTGTGGGTGTTTTTATGAATTTACAAACTAATGCTTCAGTGAGACAATTGGTACTGCGTATTTATAACAACATTTTTTTAATGGATAGACGACACAATTATCAATGCACTAGTGGTACCTACAACTCCTTCTCAGAAAAGAAATCTAATTGCCCACATTGAGGGCAGACACTTGTTACAAAAAATGCTTCCATTGCACCACTCCTCTTCCTAACGACACTTACTTCATCCACACACTACACCCCGTTTAATACAATAATAATGATTTCGTGTGTCTCAAAGGCTGGAGCGTCTATCAATTGGACGCCACTTCGATGACTTGCGTGTTCTTAACCTATCCCAGTTGGTCAACCGAGGAAAGGGCACCTATATTTTAACTTTAAATCCGAAGTACGTGTCATTTCTGGCGATTCATTATTCGTTAAAGGGCAGGCTAAAATACAGGCTGGAAATTCCTGGTCTGATCGGTATTCGATCCGGCAACCTCTCCGTTTTCAGGCGTGCGCTTTATCAGTTGATCACCAGGCTCAAGAATCAACTAACTTAAAATGTGTGCACTACACTGAGGCCTACTGTTTCTACCTCATTTGATTGCTGGACTCCTTACTTATGGACTAGCAGAAATTGGAAGACTTCAGGCTGCCAGTGCTTTGTGTCTGCGCACTGCTACTAATAATAATAATAATAATAATAATAATAATAATATGGGAGAATTGTCCCAACGTTTGAAATCAAGACAGATATGCGACAGGAAGAAGGATTATACTAATACCATTTAACTGTGTCCTGGAGAAGATTGTGAGAATTTAGAATTCCGAACTTGAAAATCAAAGGATTAGTCTAATCTGTCTTGGAAGAAAATAGGGAGGAATCAAAGTCAACTGCTTGGCTTTCACTGATGACTTTGCAATACTTTCAGGGAACTTAGAACAAGCGGCCATACAGATTCACCTACTACAAAGGATCGCTAGCAAGGCAGGATCTCAAAATAGAAGACCAAATCCATACAACAGAACGGACTGGAGAAAGTTTCTGTGGACCGAATCTAAAAAATGGAGAGAGCTTACGGACCAACTAAAAACATTTACAACAAAAAGTGCAACTCTTGGATTGGCAAAATAAAGCACTACATTGCTGTGGTAAAGACAGAGTGCCTATTTGCCAGCGAGTGCCTCTCAATGAATTACAAGTGGGAAAAGCTCAACATTCTAGAAAGAAGAATATTATGGAAAATCATGGGTCCAACCCAGGTTGAAACTGGCTGGAAACTTCGGAGCAACAATGAAATCAACAAAAAAGTGGATAAAATCTCGGAGATCATGAAAAAGAGGTTATCATTTCTAGGACACCTGTACAGAATGGACAAAGCAGACTAACCAAAAGGATATTCGACTACCTGTAGAAAAAGAAGACAACAACGATATGGCTTAAGGAAGCTCGTAAAGATCTGGAAAGTTTCAACGTTGAGAAAGTTCAGATGTTAAATAGGGATGCATTTCGGACCATGATTCAAAATTTGGAACGATTTCAAGTCGAAAGAACTAAGAAGACTGGAAGAAACTAGACGGATGAACAAAAACAACAGCGCAGCGTCCATATGAAGGAGTACTGAAGATAGAGGAAACTTCAGACAAAGAAGAAATGACTATGTAACTTGATCCTAAATTTTCAATTCGCAAATAAAATAATAATAATAATAATAATAATAATACAGTTTTGCCTTTACGGCATTGTAGTAGCCATTATATAGTTACTGTTGCGTTTTGTTGTCAATTAGTTCGTTTATTATTGCGAAGTGAAGAATAAATCAATTTATGGTTTATTGCTGGAACTACCTACAACTCGCAGTAAGCATTTTCATGAGATATTGAAGCATATGCGATGTACGAATATGTCTCAGTTTTGCAGTCATAGGCGCACTGTACAAAGTACGTGACGAAGTCGATGGTTATACAGGGTGATTCTAAAGTCACTATACATTTCGGTGATATAGTAACGGAATATTTGTTTCTTGCAGGTACTACGACAGAATGTTAACCAAAGAAGAACGAATCGCTGTTGCTTCTGCTCGTCTTAATCGAATGACGTATGAACAGGTGCGGACAGACTTTGTTCTTCGATTCCGGAAAACAGACCCCACCAGGCCTGCTATCAAGACCCTAGTCAATAAATTCCAGCGTACTGGTTGTGTTGCAGATGAAGAACGTCCAGGGATGCCGGCCATAACGCCAGACACCGTGCAAAGTGTGCAGGATGCGATCATACATAGCCCTTCTGCATCCACCAGGTGACTTAGTAGGGAGCTTGATATTCCTCAAACCACTGTATGGAGACTTCTTCGTTACAAGCTGCACAAACGTGAGTACCATATCCACGTCGTACATAAGCTTGAAGTGGAGGACTACGCAGCCAGACAAGCTATGTGCAGCAAAAGTGAACGTGTGGTTAGGGGTAACGAGGTCAACAGTGTACGGGCCTTTCTTCTTCGCAGAACAAACCGTTACTGGAACCACATACCTAGATATGTTGGAACCGTTTTTGGAACCCCAGGTGATATCTGATGGGATTATGGATACTGTTGTTTTACAACAGGATGGTGCACCACCCCATTTTGCCTTCGTTGTTCGGGATTATCTGAATCAAACATTTCCCGGCAGATAGACTGATCCTGCCTCTCCACGGATGTGGGCAACCCGCTCTCTTGACTTGACACCCTTAGAGTTTTTTGCATGGTGGTTTATCAAGTGTAAGGTATACCAGGTGAAGATCCGCAGCACTGAACACTTAACGTAGCGGATTCGAGCCGCAGCTGCTGAGATTACACCAGATATGCTTGGGCAGGTTTTTCGGTCTACAGTGGAGCGCGCGGGGGGGGGGGGGGGCGCCTAGACATGCAAGGTGGTCACATTGAAATGTACTGAAATTACGTCCTATTGAAACATAAGTTGCAGTGCCATTACAAATTGGTTAATAAAATATGTTTAAGTACAAAATGTATAGTGACTTTAAAATCACCCTGTACATTCGTTTCACTAACTGGAACCTCCACCACATTGTGTCATGAGTTATTGCTAGTATTTAAAGAAATACGTAATTATTGGTAAATCAGTATTACAGTTTTTCGAAATAGTGATAACAGTAATGATGTTTTTAAATAACTTAGTTTCATGACCGAAACACAATTGAACGCTTTCGTTTTTACCCCTCAGAGAATTACATCTTACTCCTCGGAGGGTAATTATCCCCAGGTTGGGAAACACTGTCCTAGAAGTATCCTCATATGGTGAGAGGCGAGAGCACGCAACGCACCCAGTAACACTGGTGAACACGATCGGTTTGGTGGTCCACTTGTTATGGTGAGGGAAGGCATAATGTAGGATGGCGTACTGACCTCCAACTCTTTGAACACGGAACACTCACCAGTCAACGTAATGGTGTCATTGTGCTCCTACGCCATATGCGTCGTTTCGGTGGTGCATCCGGCCCTGACTTCACTTTTATTGATGGCAAAACGCGGCCGCTTCGAACAGCGTAGGTGGAAGAGCTCATGGTAGGAGAGGATATTCGGCAAATGGACTGGCCTGTCCGTTCCCAAGATTTAAATCTATCGATCACATGGGGAATGTTTTACGGAGGTGTTTTGCGGTACGTTCACGTGGACTAGCGACCGTACAGCAGTTGCCAACCGCACAGGTGGATGAATGCAACGCTCCACCACAAGAACTTGCCAACCTTGTGGCTACCACGGAAGCACGTTTAAGGGCATGCATTGCTGTCCGTGATGATCACACATCCTATTAAAAACCATGTCGCGCCTTTTGTAATGTCCAGACGTCCGTAATTAATCGTGGTAATTTCGGTGTAATCATGTTCTTTGAATAGAAAGTGCTATTTCTGTTCGTCTCACTGCGTACTTCTTTCAGTTAGCTTCTGTGCTATACTGTAGCAGGTCTTTGGATATTTTTCCCAAATTTAATCGAGCTACATTACTTGGCAGTGGCATACCATGTGTAACTTACTTTCATCGTTACGTTTTGCACACCAGTATTTTTTCAAACATTCTCTGGATTGGAAATTGCACAGCAAAAACAGACGGAACACCGTCACCAAATGGTTTCTAGTCTCTCCCGCCGATAATCTCCTCCAACAACAAAACTGGACAACAATTTGAAGTAAAAAGGGAGGAGGATGTAATGTTTCTGGCTCTTGCAGACATGATTACTGTACTGTCGAACAAAGCAACCTACGTGCTGTAGCACACAGATGACGTCATTATACAGTATCGGCCGCTGTTGTTGTGTGATAAAGACAAAACTTGTAAATTCATACTTAAACATATGTTAAAAGACGTTTAATAGAAATTTGTAAAGGTGTAAATCGACTTTTATCAATGCAGTCGCTCGGAAGCACTAAAGAAAATACTCTGACAATAACATTTGAATATATTTAAGAAAAGCATATCCTCAAGACATGTGACCTTTAATTGAAAAAGTGTCATGATGATCTCTCCACCAGCAAAAGATTCCGGAATAGTCCCTCATTCGGATTCCCGTGAGGGGACTACCAGGAGGAGGTGACCCTGAGAAAAAGATTGAATAACCAACGAAAAAGTTCTACGAGTCGGGACTTCGAATGTCAGAAGTTCTAACGTAGTAGGGAAGCTAAAAGATCTGAAAAGGGAAATGCTAAGGCTCGATCTAGATACACTGGGGGGTCAGCAATTTGAAATCAAAAAAAGACAAGGATTTCTCGTCAGATGACTACAGGGCAATATCAACAGCAGAAAATGGTATAACGAGTAGAATTCGTTATGAATAGGAAGGTATGACAGAGAGTGTGTTACTATTAACAATTCAGTAATAGGGTTGTTCTCAACACAATCGACAGCGGACTTAAACCGACAACAGTAGTTCAGGTAAACATGCCGACGTCGCAAGCCAAAGATGAAGAAGTAAGAAGGATATTGAACGGGTAATTCAGTACGTAAAAGGAGAGGAAAATCTAATAGGCACGGGAGGGGGGGGGGCTGGAATACGGTTATAGGGGAAGAAGTAACAGAAAGGATTACGGAGGAATATGGGCTTGGTACTAGGAATGAAAGAGGAGACAGACTAATTGATTTCTGCAAAAAATTTCGGCTATCAATAGTGAATACTTTGTTCAAGAATCACAAGAGGAGGAGTTATACTTCGAAAAGGCCTAGAGGCACTAGAAAATTTCAGTTAAGTGACGTCATTGTCAGGCAGAGATTCCAAAATCAGATATTGGAGTGTAAGACGTACCCAGGAGCATATATGGACTCAGATCCCAATTTAGTAGTGGTGGAGAGTGGGTTGAAGTTTAAGAGGCTAGTCAGGAAGAATAAATACGCAAAGGAGAGAGTTCCGAAGTACTAAGGAATGAAGATATACGCCTGAAGTTCTCTGAGGCTACAGATACTGCTATAATGAATAGCTCAGCAGGCAGTTCAGTTGAAAAGGTATGGACATCCCTAAAAAAAAGGGCGATTACAGAAGTTGGAGAGAACGACGTAAGTGCAAATAAGGTAACCTTGGGTAACGGAAGAAATACTTCAGTTGATCGATGAAAGAAGAAGTACAAAAATGTTCGGGGAGATTCAGAAATAGGATGAAATTAGTAGGAAGTGCAGGGAAGCTACGATGAAATGGGTGCATGAAAAATGGAAGAAATCGAAACCGAAATGATTGTCGCAAATATTGACTCAGCATATAGAAAAGTCAAAACAACTTTCGGTGGAATGAAAAGCAAAGGTGGTAACATTAAGAGTGCAATGAGAATTCCACCGTCAAAGCCAAGGGGAGAACAGAACTTTGCGCCTTTTACGGAGCGTTAAGTTCCAATTGCGACCCACACGCAGACTGCGGTTTCTGCACAAAAGAAGCCAATACCGTATACAAAAAAATGGCTCTGAGCACTGTGCGACTTAACGTCTGAGGCCATCAGTCGCCTAAAACTTATAACTAATTAAACCTAACTAACCTAAGGACATCACACACATCCATGCGCGAGGCAGGATTCGAACCTGCGACCGTAGCGGTCGCTCGGTTCCAGACTGTAGCGCCGAGAACCGCACGGCCACTCCGGCCGGCTACCGTATACAGAGTGGTAACATTTTTAGGGGGAAGATTATACCCAAATAACAACAGAACCGTCATAAGGATACACACAAGAAGCCCACACTTCAAGTATCCGTTGGAATAAACATAATGTAATATAAAAGTCCTTTATTTTTAATCGTGTGATTAGCTAATTTCGATCATAAGCCATTTTCAAGCACCTGAAATAAAAGAATGTGGAAGAGTATCGCATTGTCTGTAGATGTTGAAAAGTTTTAATTATCTTTTGACGCTCTGTTTCTTAAAAAGTTCTTGAATACTTCTTTAATTGACGCCTTCTTCTCTTTTAATAGGTAGTTACTTTTACACGATTTGTATCATGGAATAATTTTTATCTATTGTTTGCCAACTTTGTACTTGGTTATCAAACATTTTTCTTCAAATAATGTAGCGTGTTACCATGTACGGGGTGACCCAAAATTCCGTTAGCATTTGAAAATTCAATACTTCACGGAATAATGTAGGTAACTCCACTGCCAATAAAAACACGGATTGAGGTCTGGGGACCTGGCAGGCCAAGCACGACGGAAATGGTGGCTCAGCACGCGATTCTCTCCAGACGATTTGCGCAAGAGATCTTTCACACGTGTAGCAATAGTGCGTGTAACGCCTTCCTGCACAAACGTCGTGCCTTCCAGCACATTTTTGTCAGCGAGGCTTGGGATGATGTGATTAGCTAACATATCGGCGTACCTCGCACCCGGCGCGCTGACAATTTGAAAAGCCGCACCCCGCATTTCAAATGGTTCAATGGTTCAAATGGCTCTGAGCACTATGGGACTTAACTTCTGAGGTCATCAGGCCCCTAGAACTCAGAACTACTTAAACCTAACTAACCTAAGGACATCACACACATCCATGCCCGAGGCAGGATTCGAACCTGCCACCGCAGCGGTCGCGCGGTTCTAGACTGTAGCGCCCAGAACCGCTCGGCCACTCCGGCCGGCCCCAGCATTTCCTCGAAGAAAAAGGATGCTCTTCACAATTGACGTGGTAAATGCACACCAGACCGTGACTTCCTCATCATACAATGAGGTTTTTACGACAACCCAAATTCTGCAGTTGTGGATGTGGACAGACTCTCGGAATGTGAAATGTATTTCGTCGGTCCACAACACGTTAGACAACCAATCATCATATTCCCCATTTTTTGGAGAGCCCACACCGCAAACGCTCTACGCATCAAAAAATCGGTGGCTAGCAGTTCATAATGACACTGGATTCTGTACGAATAGCACTGGAGGGTACTCCTCAGTGCTCACCGAACGGTAGTGCCGGTGCGACCTACGACTTCACGAGTGCTGACTTCACTGTGCAAAGATGAGCCCACTAAAGTCTCCGTTTCGTCCTTAACTGTCCGAGCAGCAGTAGCACTTGTGTCCGGTCTCCCATAACAGGACCGATCGTCTAAACAACCAGTGGCTACGAACTTCGTGGTCATTTTCTTCACAACGAATGTTGTCACACGAAATTCCCCCGTTCGAATATCCTTCTTATGGCAATAGTATCTTAAAGCAGTAGTAGCAAGTTCTCCATTCTAATAGTAAATTATCACTTTCAGTAACAGCGTCTTTTCTGGTAAAGTCAACATGCCGCGATTGACGGCGAAACTGCCTCTCTCACTACAGCTCATTTTACACAAGAATCTCATGCGGCGTCGCTGACGTGTTGCCGCCCAGTACAATCTGTTGGGCGACTTTTGCACCCGTTTTTCGTTTCAATAAAACCCCATGTCATTTAGGGCATTTATGTCAAGTCTTACTTCTCTACCTACATTATCCAGTGAATTAGTGAATTTTCAAATATTAATGGACTTAAGTGTGGCCTAGTATTTTGCTTAAAGTAAGAATGTTCGAATGTGTGTGAAATCTTATGGGACTTAACTGCTAAGGTCATCAGTCCCTAAGCTTACACACTACTTAACCTAAATTATCCTAAGGACAAACACACACACCCATGCCCGAGGGAGGACTCGAACCTCCGCCGGGACAGCTGCACAGTCCACGACTGCAGCGCCTTTGACCGCTCGGCTAATCCCGCGCGGCTTAAAGTAAGATACATATGCATGATTTTGAGAGGAATATTATGGCATCTTTATGTGTCCAATAACGTATGCTGTAGTGAGGGTTAATTATGTATTTTTGCAGACTTTCTCTTTTTTTAAAAAAAATATTAGTTAATTTTTATGTAGTTTATACGTCGATGTCCTTATTCACATGCTGTCTCATACTCTTTGTTCCGATACTTCTGGTACACAGGTATTCATTTTCATTTCTCAGCGACATCTTTCCTCAGTATTTTGCATTTGTACTGTACTGACGTCTAAGGATTTTAGTTTATTTTATATCTCATAACTTATTTTATGTCAAGAATTACATAGTGTACTCCGTATTGAGTCCTACATTTCTTATTGCAGGTGCCGTTTGTTTGCTAATAACCCTCGCATTTTACATCGGTTGAAATATGTTAAAAAGATTTTTATCTTTTGGTACGTTCTACGCATTTTTTAAAATATTATTGAATGCTACTTTAACTGACGCCTTGTTTCTTTTAAAAGTAGTCAGTATTAGTCCATATTTTTACCCGGTGTATCTCATGAAGTAGTTTTACCTGTGGTTTGCTAACTTCGCTAATTGGTTACCACTCGTTTTCTTCAAGCAATGTGATGTGTTATCATGTACATGATTTTGAGAAAATGTTTGGCACCTTTATGCATGCAGTAATGTATTCTGCAATGAATGTTCATTATATTCTCAGTCTTTCTCTTTTTGGTATCCGCTATCACTACTTACCCATTTTGGCGAAAGACAAGGCAGAAATACTGACACACGTTTGTGTTGTTATAAATTGTTCTCTGCAAGAAGATTCTGCTGATTCGATGAAATTGGTATTTTCATGGCTGTCTGTGTGTCTATGTAGACTTCAGTCATTGATGACTCACTATATAATACTTTCGTCAAGTCTGGTACGCCAGCAATTAATAGATTGTTCCTTCTTTAAATGTTTTATGAAATTTTGTACCCATTTCATACATTACGTTTAATGTACTCCACAAAACTAATTTATTACATTTGTTTGTATGCCCTTAAATGGTCTTCGGTCGCTGTTTACCTGACGTACAGTACATCAACTAAATCTCGCCCGACAGTAACATATGTAATGTACGTTTTACACTGCTATCGATAAGCCTGCAATGTTTAGATGTAAGTGTATCTTTCACAACATCATAACACCTGTTTTTAATTGCCAAGTTGTAATACTTAAGAGTATAGTCACCAATATGTGACATGCGGCGGTGTAACGTTTTTTGTGGATTCAGTCGCCGGCCGGAGTGGCCGTGCGGTTCTAGGTGCTACAGTCTGGAACCGAGAGACCGCTACGGTCGCAGGTTCGAATCCTGCCTCGGGCATGGATGTGTTTGATGTCCTTAGGTTAGTTAGGTTTAATTAGTTCTAAGTTCTAGGCGACTGATGACCTCAGAAGTTAAGTCACATAGTGCTCAGGGCCATTTGAACCATTTTTTGTGGATTCAGTCCTAATGTAATTATGAAATTCGACGTCTGGTTTTGTATGTATAAAAAAAATAAACTGGTAATTACACTATTTAATCGCGACACCGTGCATAAAAGTAGAATTGCTACACTGTAATGTGGTTGGGATTTATACCTAGCGATATATGCGAACAACACGATGCTCTTCAACGATGGTTTACTTCGGATGTTTCAAAATAACTGATGGTAGCTGATCGCACGATTTACATAAAGAACGTTTACATTACAGCCAACAATGGACCAAGTTTTCTTTAATAAAGTACACTCTTATTCAGAAAAAAGAACACCTTGAACGATTAGAGATAGGACGTTCATATTCAAACAACATGTACAAGCACATTAGTATGTTCTGCAGGAATGATTAGCATTTGAACATGTCGGCCGCGGGTTCAAGGTCAACATCGATATCGCGGCGCAACGCCACCTACTGGTAAAATGTGCCTAAGGCTCTCGTTGTCGCTACAAACCGAAGGTAATGGATCAGTGTCACTTGAGCAGACGTGTAGGACGCCTCGCAGCCGTATGCGCGAACCGTACCGACAAACCAGTGATTATGAAAGAGGACGCATTAATGATATGAGAGAATGTGATGCATCCATCTGGCAAATTGCTGCTTGTATGGAACGAAGTTTTTTTCGCCAGTGGAAAGGTTGTGTGCAAATCGTTCAGGGAAGGTCGCAGAACACGCTGAGATGGGTCAGGTCGCACCAACCAGATCTGCGTCCTTCTTGGCTCTGGTGCAACAGTCGGACAGTGTAACACATCGTGCACTGTCAGGGGTGACAGTCCGTAGCCGTTTATTATGGCATGGGTTTCGTGCGCATCGTCCAATTCTCCACCTACCTTTGACGACTGTGCAGAAACATGTTAGGCGGCAATGGTCCGTGGAATGACGTCACTGTGGACAGGAAAGGCATCAATAGTGTTTCCGGACGAATCCAGGCACTGTTTGTTTGAAAATCATGGGCGCATTTTGGTTCGCCGCGGACAGGGGGAGCACCATCACAGTGACTGCATTTGCACAAGACACACAGCGCTAGGCGCTACAGTCTGGAACCGCGCGACCGCTACGGTCGCAGGTTCGAATCATGCCTCGGGCATGGATGTGTGTGATGTCCTTAGGTTAGTTAGATTTAAGTAGTTCTAAGTTCTAGGCGACTGATGACCTCAGAAGTTAAGTCCCATAGTGCTCAGAGCCATTTGAACCATTTGAACACAGCGCTAACTGAAGGGCTTATAGTGTGGGGTGGTATTGGGTACAACCATAAACCACAGATGGTGCGTTTCCACAGAACTGTGACCAGTGCGACCTATGTGAATGGCATCCTGTGACCCGTAGCCATACTCTTTCTGCACAACACCCCAGACGCCATTTTTCAGCAAGACAATGCACGACCACACGTTGCTGCTCGAACACTTGCCTTCATGATGTCACAGGATGTCAGCGTTTTGCCCTTGCCCGCCAGATAAGCACATTTGTCGCCATTTAAAAATGTGTGGGATATGGTGACATGACGGGTGTGCCGCTGTGACCCACTGCCAACCACCACAGATAAACTTTGGAACCAGAAGAATGCAGCAGGGATGGCTATACCACAGGACGCCATTCGCGTCTTCCACGCGTCGATACCATCACGCATGGAAGAAGTTATCAGGGCCCATGCCTACTAGGCAACAGCACACACGCTGAACCAAGGTGCCTGAAATACACTATTGGTCATTAAAATTGCTACACCACGAAGATGACTTGCTACAGACGCGAAACTTAACCGACAGGAAGAAGATGCTGTGATATGCAAATGATTAGCTTTTCAGAGCATTCACACAAGGCTGGCGGCGGTAGCGACACCTACAACGTGCAGACATGAGGAAAGTTTCCAACCGATTTCTCATACACAAACAGCAGTTGACCGGCGTTGCCTGGTGAAACGTTGTTGTGATGCCTTGTGTAAGGAGGGGAATTTGTACCATCACGTTTCCGACTTTGATAAAGGTCGGATTGTAGCCTATCGCGATAGCGATTTATCGTATCGCGACATTGCTGCTAGCGTTGGTATATGGAATCGGTAGGTTCAGGAGGATAATAAGGAACGCCGCGCTGGATCCCAACGGCCTCGTATCACTAGCAGTCGACATGACAGGCGTCTTTCTGCATGGCTGTAACGGCTCTGCAGCCACGTCTCGATCCCTGAGTCAACAGATGGGGACGTTTGCAAGACAACAACCATCTACACGAACAGTTCGACGGCGTTTGCAGCAGCATGGACTATCGGCTCGGCGACCATGGCTGCGGTCACCCTTGACGCTGCATCATAGACAGGAGCGCCTGTGGTAGTGTACTCAACGACGAACTTGGGTGCACGAATGGCAAAAAGTCATATTTTCGGATGAATACAGGTTCTGTTTACAGCATCACGATGGTCGCATCCGTGTTTGGCGACATCGCGGTGAACGCACATTGGAAGAGTGTATTAGTCATCGCCGTACTAGCGGATCACCCGTCGTGATGGTATGGGGTGCCATTGGTTACACGTCTCGGCCACCTCTCGTTCGCATTGACGGCACTTTGAACAGTGGACGTTACATTTCAGATGTGTTACAACCCTTCATTCGATCCCTGCGAAACCCTACATTTCAGCAGGATAATGCACCACCGCATGTTGCAGGTCCTGTACGGTACTTTCTGGATACAGAAAATTTTCGACTGCTACCCTGGGCAGCACATTCTCCAGATTTTTCACCAATTGAAAACATCTGGTCAATGGTGGCCGAGCAACTGGCTCGTCACAATACGCCAGTCACTGCTCTTGATGAACTGTGGTATCGTGTTGCAGCTGCATGGGCAGCTGTACCTGTAACGCCATCCAAGCTCTGTTTGACTCAATGCGCAGGCGTGTCAAGGCTGTTATTAGGGCCAGAGGTGGTTGTTCTGGGTACTGATTTCACAGGATGTATGCACTTACATTGCGTGTAAATGTCATCACATGTCAGTTCAAGTATAATATATTTGTCCAATAAATACCCGTTTATCATCTGCATTTCTTCTTGGTGTAGCATTTTTAATGGCCAGTAGTGAACTAATCATTTTTGCAGAACACACTAATGTAAATGTCCCGTTAATATGAACGTCCTATCTCTAGTCGTTGAAAGTGCCCTGTTTTTTCTGAACATGAGTTTTTTTAGAGGCTGTGGATCTTCACTGAAAAAAATTTTAAGGAGCATAATTTCTTACATTAGACCACGCTAACACCGCCTCGTTCGATAAACACCACCTCCAGCCAGGTAAGGTCTCAAGCACTACTGTGCGACAATTGAGATTTCCGACCGTGGTTTCTCCAATCCTTTTATAGGTGCCGCAGCAGCCACGGGAGCAAGGAGATTTGCACCGTGGGTTTTCCGAGCAGAGCCTTCCCCCCGCTGGTGATTCACGCAAGCCGTTCACCAGCAGCGGATGTTTGTCACCGCCAGTCAGACAGTGCTCCCACTGACAGCCTTCGTTTCCGTATGTTTCGTAATCCTAAGCTGCTTGAGTTCTATTCAGTGTGAGTAATCGCAATAATTATAACAACGCAAGGGAAGCCGTATCTTCTCAAGGATGAGTACACTACCGGGTGCACACAAAAAGGCAATGACCATGGGCCTATACGAAGTGGCTGTGTGAGAATTCCGAACCGAGTGAGTGCCGAGGAAATAGCAGAATAATGATTGAGCACCAATATTCTTGTCCACCTAACGAAGCAGATGTGCAGATTAAGAAACGAATTTGTAACTGCAGGAAAAGAGTCCACGAAGAAAAGACAGTGTCTGTTTTTGAAATTTTTGAAAAGGAATTTCAAGATACGAAAGATAAATGTTTAGATTTTGTAGCAAATACTCCAAACTGTACTGTGTAAAGTAATAAAGGAAGCTATTGGGACGACCCAATGGCATTATTTCTGGGCACTAGATCGCGGTTTCTTATGAGCAAAGACATTTTGAAACTGACTGAAGGTAACGGTTTTTTTTTTTTATATTGACGATGGCTCTGTTCCTGATACAAGAATTCTGACGTTCGGCTGTGAAGAAGTGGAGGGAATCCATTGTAAAAATGAGACTTTTCTTATGGCGGTGACATTTGATAGTTATTCGAAACAGTTCAAACAATCATACACCATACACCTTGACTTAGGTAGCACAGAAGAACGGACGAAGGTATTTCCCTTTTCATTTGCCAGACAGGAGTCAAAGTACATGCGAAACACTTTTTCTTTCTTTTTTTATTGAAAAATAAGATGCCTGGGTGATCACCGAAAACTGGAATGCCAGAATTTACAATAGCTAAACTAAAACTATGGGAACAGCATTCCGCGAAACGTCCCTTTTCGGTTGCAGTTTTTACTTCAACCAACGACTGTGCAAGAGAACACAAGAACTGGGGTTAAGGGAGGGACAGGGAAGTAGTCCTATTGCCTTGTCGCATGTGTTGCGCAGTGGCAGTTCTCCCACCGAACAATGGCAGTAATGGAGGAAATGCCCAATTGAGAAAAGGTTGTGAATTTCGCAGACGATATGGTCAGTCAATGGATGGAAAATCATAGTACTCCGATTGAAAGTGAAATATTTTTAACCAACGGCAAAGAACCACCAGTACTGTGAACCATGGCGTGGGAAACTAAGCCCCTCAATAAATCAAAAACATCTCAAGGTAGAGTTTATGATAAATAAGCTGAAAGAGGAAGCAGTAAATGCTATATTTGAAATTAAAAATGATGCCATTGGCCTACCTATTCAAAAAAGAACAAAAAGGTACACAGATATTGACAAAAGGTTAAAAGACATTATAAGAACATATAACGACTCAGATGATTTAAGAAGATGTTTAAAAACTCTCTCGCTTTCTTACAAAAACTGAGTGACAGATTAAAATTCATAAAATAAGGTGACAAATTTAATCATTTGCTGAAGCAAAATTGTTAAAAGAAAAAATGTAAAATTAAAAAGTTAAAAATAAAAAAATTAAAAACATTTTAAGCACGCACGTTTTCTAAGCCTGGGTAAAATGAGAAGGGATGTTCTTATTACAAAACGTCGGAAGAGCTTCGCTCACTGATGCGGCTTCCTTTGACGGTCGGAAACAACGTTGGCATCACGGACTGCAAAACCGGAGGTCTGAAAGCCCACGACACCTGCTATGATGGCTCTTCGTTCCAAGTACGTGTCTGTCCACTAATTCGCAACACTCTCCTAGAAAACCGGCAAATGGCTAAACCAGTTCCCACACCTGCGAATGGGAACGGAGTTGCGAATCCCTCCCGCAGCTCCGCACAAGGAGAGCAACTGTATTGACTACCAACGTCCGAAATACAATTGGCAACACGATTTCTATCCCAGAGCAGAGGGCTGCATGCTACGACGGCTCCGACAGACTTCTCGATTTCGCGAGATCCAAACCAGTCCACGAAATTGCTGTAACTTTTAGCCCTTTTAGACTGTTGGTTTCCAGAGCAGAATATACGAATTTCAAGTGGCCATTTCCTGCTAACGCTAACAGCACTTGCTGTACAATGATGCGCCGGCTGGTGTGGCCGAGCGGTTCTAGGCGCTTCAGTCTGGAACCGCGAGACCCCTACGGTCGCAGGTTCGAATCCTGCCTCGGGCATGGACGTGTGTGATGTCCTTAGGTTAGTTAGGTTTAAGTAGTTCTAAGTTTTAGGGGACTGATGACCTCAGATTTTAAGTCCCATTGTGCTCAGAGCCATTTGAACCATTTTATTTTGTACAATGATGCTTCTTGGCAGGACTTTCAGTAGTTCCTTTCCAGTGGTTGTTGGTGAACGTTGGCCATCGTGAAACAACCACTCTGCCGTGGAACAACGTGGTCAGCACAAACAACCACTCACTTATAACAATTAAGGAAAGACCAGCCCATTTTCTCGAGGTATCGCATTCATTACTCCACATTAAGGCTGTCTTTAGCACAAGAATGCATCTACAATGCTGCTCCCCAATTTTTGTCATTTCCACTGTCTATTTTAACTAACTGACAATTTTTTCTTTCTTTCTTTCTTTCTTTGGACTATTGTCCCACTCACAGCGTGGGGTCGGCCGTGTTAGTACGGATTTGGCAGGGTTAATTGAAGAGGGTGGCCAGATGCCCTTCTTGCCCCCCCCCCCCCCCTCTAGGACGTAAGTAGTGTACCCCAGCTGTCGGCGCCTAGTGTAAATCATGAAATAGTGCAAACGTTTTAAAATATCTGTGAGTCGTGTTCTGAGGTGGAACTTGGGGGCCAGCTCAGTATTCACCTAGTGGGATGTGGAAAACCGCCTAAAAACCACATCCAGGCTGGCTGGCATACCGGCCATCGTTGGTAATCCGCCAGGCGGATTCGACCTGGGGCCAGCGCTCCTACCCGAGTCCAGAAAGTAGCACATTAGCGCTCTCGGCTTGGCTACTCTGGCTGGTGTTAACTACCTGACAAATACTAAAGCTAAATTTGAAAACAAACTGAAAAATTTTCTCCTTGACCAGTTCATGTATTCTGCAGAAAATTTTTTATTTATGTAATATGTAAAAGACTGCAGGCATGAATTACATATTCACATCTGTAATAAAAAATAAAATAAAAAATAGCTTGCAAATGGATAAATGTGACCACGTACGCAAAGTGACATATTGAAGTACACTACTTGCTCAAAAGTATGAGGACACCATTGTGTAACACGTAGTTGGCCAGTAGGTGTCACGAGAGGCGGATCTGTTAGTATAAAAGGAGGCGGGAAGTATTGTGCTGAAAGTAAAGAAACTGTAACAGCAGAAGAGGTACGTCAGGACAGCACACTGACTTCGAACGTGGGCTGGTCATTGGTTGTCAGCTGCGAAACAAACCTGCCACTGACAAAAAAATGGCTCTGAGCACTATGGGACTCAACATCTGAGGTCATCAGTCCCCTAGAACTTAGACCTACTTAAACCTAACTAACCTAAGGACATCACACACATCCATGCCCGAGGCAGGATTCGAACCTGCGACCGTAGCGGTCACGCGGTTCCAGACTGAAGCGCCTAGAACCGCACGGCCACACCGGCTAGCTGCCACCGACATTTCAACTCTTCTAAAGCCGCCCAAGGCGACAGTAGGTGATGTGTTTCTGAGGCGGAAACGCCAAGGAATAACCACAAATAAATGAAGACCAGGCATACATCATGTACTGACGGATAGCGATCATCGAGTATGCGAAGAATGGTTGTAAAAAATCGCTTGACATCAGCAGAAAGAATCACTGTTGAGTTTGAAACTGCTATCAGCACTCCAGATAGCACAATGACTGTACGTAGGGAGTTAAAAAACAATAGGTTACAAAGGTCGAGCAGGTCCTTGGAAACTACACATTTCTATAGGCACTGCTAAGCAATGCTTGAGACATCTGATCGAAGAGTTTGGGTTTTGCGAATGCCTGGAGAACGCTAACTGCCATCATATGTGGTGTCAACAGTGAAATAAGAAGGAAGTGATGGGGTTATTTTTTCATGGCCAGGATGTGATTCCCTCATTGTGCTTAAGAAAATGCTAAATGCTGAAGGATATGAATATCTTTCACAGCACTGTGTACTGCTTACAGTAGAGGAACAGTTCGAAGACCATGATTATTAGTGTCAGCACGACAATGCACCTTGTCATGCAGTAACATCCGAGAGGCAACGATTTGTGGACAAGAACATTCCTGAGATGGACTAGGCTGTCCAGAGTCCCTTCGGGAATGAACCCAATGGAACACCTTTGGTATGAGTTAGAACGTCGGGAACACTCCACACCCCAGCACCCAACATCACTACTTTCTCTGCTCTCGAATCTTGAAGAAGCATGGGCAGCCATTCCTATCTACAGACATTCAGGCATCTTACTGAAAGTGCTCTCAGCGAACTGAAGTCGCCATAAAGGCGAAGAGTGGACACACTGTACATTAACGTACACCGATAGGTGTCCGGATACTTCTGATTAGAAAGTGTGTAATATTAATGCAAAATAACTCGTTCCACATCATTACGAATAAGCGCACAAATGGTCCATGAAACATAAAACTACCTAATATTAAACTTCCTGACAGATTAAAACTGTGTGCCAGACCGAGACACGAACTCGGGTCCCTTGCCTTTCGCGGGAAAGTGCTCTGGCTGTGGCTAAGCCATGTCTCCGCAGTATCCTTTCTTCCAGGAGTGCTAGTACTGCAAGGTTCTCAGAAGAGCTTCTGTGAAGTTTGGAAGGTAGGAGACGAGGTACTGGCAGAATTGAAGCTGTGAGGACGGGTCGTGAGTCGTGCTTGGGTAGCTCAGTGGTAGAGCACTTGCCCGCGAAAGGCAAAGGATCCGAGTTTGAGTCTCGGTCTGGCACGCAGTTTTAAACTGCCAGGAAGTTTCATATCAGCGCACACTCCGCTGCAGAGTGGAAATCTCATTCTGGATTCCTAATATTAAATTACAACTAACAAAATGTAAAAGCAAAAAATCGACTGCCATACAACGATTGAGAACGGGTGAACTTGCGATGTCAGCAGACCGTCTTCCCAACGCCTGCGTCAAAACAGACGAGCGTCTTCCAGATGAACGTTGGTATTGACTCCCGTTTCGTTCCGTTAACGTCCTATACGTCGGGCGCCATTAGAAATGTATTGTGGAATGTTTTGATGTTCCGCGTCACTCTGTTCTGTCAGTTGTGAATCAAACTTAACTGTGAAGCGTTGCTAGGCCGAGCAGAAAGGTCATGACGAAATGCAGGCTGATTTCGGAGGAAACAGTAAATGTTTTAGGAGGTGGCAGTACAGACTAATTCGAATAAAACATTCCACATAACATGTGCCCAATTTGCATTGGTTAGTGGCATACAGCTGCAGTAATATAATACAAATAAATATTCACAGTCGGTGTTACCTAAGGAAAATGATTAAGCTCAAATTTGATTTCCAGGAAATCCACCTTCAACTTCAATTTACTTTCGAATTCTCTTGACAACACCGCGTGTAAATCTTCTGGCGTCTTCTTGAGGTTCTTTTGTGAGAGCAACTACTCACAATCCAAATGATCAGTTCATCTCCTTTGTTTACTTTTCCTTCCTATATTTCGCCTTTCAGCCATTCCGACAGGTAAAACCGTAAAGGGGTAAGAACCGGGACCCTGGTCGCCAAGAAACGTAACCATTTTTACCGATCCATCTTCCAGATAATGTTAGATTTACATGATGTGTCACCTGACGATTAGCGTATTTTCAACCATAAGACAAGCCCCCGCTAAATGCCGAAAACAGTAAATAATTCCCAAATAAGGAAACTGATTCATTAACAAAAATATGGCTCAAACGGTTCTGAGCACTATGGGACTTAAATTCTGAGGTCATCAGTCCCCTTGAACTTAGATACTTAAACCTAACTAACCTAAGGATGTCACCCACATCCATGCCCGAGACAGGATTCGAACCTGCGACCATAGAGGTCGGGCGGCTCCAGACTGTAGCGCCTAGAACCGCTCGGCCACTTCGGCCGGCATTCTTTAACAGATAAACATGCAGATATATCTATGTTTATAAATTTTATAATAATATTATACACCGTCCAGTCACATTAATATGACTACCACCTATGTTCGACGTCAACATGCAATAACCACTCACAGACGGCGGGTGGCAACACTAGCACTGGAGGGTGTATAAAGTGTGTTCGGGGGACGCGCAGAACAGTGCAGTCCATGTCGTAATGCGGAAACAGAGCGATTCATCTGACGTCCAAACGGGATTTATCGTTGGCTTCGGGGCCAAGGATAGAATCATTTCCCAAACGGCTAAGTTAACTTGTTCGCATGCCCCCGTGGTTAGGGGCTTACCGTGCATATCAAAACGACGCTATCTAAAATTGGCGGTGAAGTAACAGCAGTGCACCACGAGACATAGATGACGGACGTGAACAACGGCGCTGGAGAAGTGTACGAGTGAATAGACGTGTAACTGCAGTGTAACTGTAACGAAAGGGATACTAACAGTGTCTCCTCTACGACCGTTCAGAGAGCATTGCTGCGTATGGGCATTCGCAGCAAGCGCCTGGTTCTTACATCGGCGACAAGGACTGGAATTTGCACACCAGTATCACAACTGAACGTCCGCTGAGTGGCGATAGATGGGCTTTTCAGATGAATCACGTTTTCTGCTCCACCGGTCAGATGGTCATTGGTGTGTACGGCATGAAACGTCTGGAATCAAACACCCTGCAACAATCGTCACAAGTATCCAGACCGCAGAAGGGAGCGTCGTGGCGTGGGGGATGTTTTGGCGGTATTCCCTGGGTGATCTCGTCATTCTGGAAGAACTGTGGATCAATACAAGTATGCATCTCTAGATGCAATTTGTTTTTCTTCGGTACGATAGCATCTACCAGCAGTACAATGCAAAGTATCACACAGCTCGCAGCGTACGTACTTGGTTCGAAGAGCATAAGGATGAGTTTACCATACGCCCCTCGCCACCAAAGTTCTCGGATTGAAACCAGCTGGAGGATCTATAGGACCACCTCTGTTAGGCTATTCGCTCCATGGATACTGAAACGAGAAACCTAGCGGATCTGGCCACGGCGCTGAAGTTCGCATGGCTCTACATCCGTGTCAATTCCTTCCAGAACCTCATTGACTCTCTTCCTCCACGTCTCGCAGTGGTCCGCGCCACAAAAGTTGATTATTCAGACTTTTGGCAGATGGGCACATTAATGTAAGTGGACAATGTATTTAAAAGGAAAGTTCGAAACTCTTCAATACATAATCGTTTTGAAATGTACGCTGTAACTTGAAGGGCATTATATTTCTCCATATGGATAATCTCTAGCCTGCCGTTGTGGCCGAGCGGTTCTAGGCGCTTCAGTCTGGCACCGCGCGACCGCTAGGGTAGCAGGTTCGAATCCTGCCTCGGGCATGGATGTATGTGATGTCCTTAGGTTAGGTAGGTTTAAGTATTTCTACGTTCTAGGGGTCTGATGACCTCAGATATTAAGTCCCATAGTGCTCAGAGCCATTTGAACCATTTGAACTACCGCAGTCCACTTCACCCCTCCGCCGCCCAAACCACTCTTTCAGGGCTATTGTGCGGTTCGGCGCCCGGTGCCCCCACCCCCACCCTCCCAGGGAACGTCTCATTCCAGACGAGTGTAACCCCTATGTTTGCGTGGTAGAGTAATGGTGGTGTACGCGTACATGGAGAACTTGTCTGCTCAGCAATTGCCGACATAGTGTAGCTGAGGCGGAATAAGGGGAACCAGCCAACATTCGCCGAGGCAGATGGAAAACCGCCTAAAAACCATCCACAGACTGGGCGGCTCACCGGACCTCGACACAACTCCGCAGGGCGGATTCGTGCCGGAGACCAGGCGCTCCTTCCCTATCCGGAAAGCCGTGCGTTAGATCGCACGGCTAACCGGGCGGGCTCTAGAATCTTAGTGGTGTTATTTTGTAACTGGGTGCCTTTTAACGATGAAAATGGATATTTACAATCAACCTCAAGGTTCTTTTTGCTGGAATATCTTGTAAGTAACCTCATTATTGTTTAAAATTTATAACGTCATCGCCATATTAGGATGACGATTGACAAATTACACTTTATTTGTAGCGAAATTTAGATCATAAAAAGCAGCAGGGTACATTAAGCAAATGAAATTGTGATGCAATACACTGATCCACCTGACAATGAAGGTGTAAGCTCTCCAGACGCGTCATGGTAAAACATAGAAGTGATGACGCAGATAACTGTTCTAATTTATCTCTTGTGTAATAAACAGTCGCAGTTTCTAAATCACAGTCCAACATGGACGACATGAACTCAGGCACGACCTCACAACTTGAACTTCAAAACAAAAATGAAAATCCATGCATCAACCCGTAGCAACTGAAGTACCAACAAGCTAAAATAAAACTTCTGTCGGTAACCAGCTGCATCTCTGTTACAATAAAAACGCGAAACACGTTACACGGAATGTGTTATTGTAATTAGTCTATACTACTATCTCATAAAGTATTTATTATTCCTCCTGAAATTCCTTGTATATGTAAATAGGGGCAGAACATCGGACCCTCCATTGGTAGACTCAGATGCAATGTTAGCGTATCCGAAATGCCAATTTTATTCGTCCAGTGACAGTTATTTTCCAACGTGAATTAGCACTCCATCTAAAAGACTTTAATGTTTATGACATTTGGTTTGGGTCTATCTGTTTTGAAAGTTAAAGTTGTCCACTCTTTTGATAAAGGCACCAGTAACAGAACAAACTTGTCTTGTCAAATCCACTGTTTTTTCGTCCAACTTATTTGCACATACGTACAAACGAAGTGTGTCAAACAATCCCTCACCAAAGAGGAAATAACATGCTGACGCAGGGAAGATTGGAATTCATAGGTATCTTTTTCATACCCATAAAAATCTGCTAAAGGAGATACTACCTACGGAACCTGAAGACCACACCAGTTTCTCCGGACTGACAGTTGAACTTCCAACAACATATAAAAATTACTTCTCCCTCATATTGAAACGGAAGACAAATTTACGTGAAAACCTGCTCAACGGTTGTCTATATGTTCGACGTATCTGGCAACTTAATTTTCGATAGTACTTTCTCTTCTAACTGATCATCTAAAAATGTAAGTTTCTTATAGTAAGACAACGTGAGCACATACAGTTCGTCTGTGGAAGAACCGGAAAGTCTTGATTTCCTTATTTTGTGCCAAGAATTTTAATTTTTTCTTTGCTCCTTCCTCTGTTGTATTACGATGAAAAAGTCGTAAAACATCTACCATTTTCGCATTGCTCTATGATATTTTATTCTTGATTTTAGTTTCCGCGATTGTGGCAACTTGCGATACAGTGAGATGAAACGGAACACCATTTTTTTTTTTCGCCCAATATACGCGTCGAAACATAAAAAAAAAAAATGGTTCAAATGGCTCTGAGCACTATGGGACTTAACATCTATGGTCATCAGTCCCCTAGAACTTAGAACTACCTAAACCTAACTAACCTAAGGACATCACACAACACCCAGTCATCACGAGGCAGAGAAAATCCCTGACCCCGGCGGGAATCGAACCCGGGAACCCGGGCGTGGGAAGCGAGAACGCTACCGCACGACCACGAGCTGCGGACGAAACATCAAAATGTGTAGGGTCCGCCCCCTCTGAAGTCTGGCAAGAAACTGGCTTTCGTTGCCAAACGCCAGCTAAATTTGTTAGTCACATCAGCAATCCATCTCAATTTCTCTAAAACATGTCAAAACAGTTTTTGACAAACACATCAAGCAAATCACCAAGCATTAGGTTAGTGCATAGGTTTGTAGCGTTTTTCCATAAGTTTACCAGACACGACAGATACCGTAACAGTCTTTCGTCCTCAGTAATATATTCTCTTTCACTATTTATAAGAGTCTGCCAACGCTGGGGTAACTTTTCGACTCCACGACTGTAGAAATCACGTGCTTTTGAGACGAAGAACTCGTCAAGAAACGTTCGGGGGGCATTTTCACCCGCAAAGGAAGTTCCTTGAAGGTTGTTCGACAGAGGGCGGAAAAGTTGGATATCTGAGGGCGCGAAATCAAATGAATGACCTGTGTGCGGATTGACTTTCGCCCAACTCCTGTATAGTGTTTTTTGTCAGTCTAGCAGAACACGGGCGGGCGCTATCTTGGAGTAGCATCACCTCGCGCAGACTTCTTAGTCGTTGTTCTTGGATTACATCTGCAAGACGACTCAGTTGTCGACAATAAATGTCAGCAGCGATGATTACACCTCTGGGAAGCAATTCGTAGCACACCACACCATCTCTGTGCCACCAGATGCATAACATTTAGTTTGGGCTCAACCATACCTTTCTTTTCCTTGTACTAGCATAAAGACACCATTTCTCGTCACTAGTAATGATACAGGGTAGGAATGGTCGGTGTTGTTCACGAGCTAATTGATGATGAACAAGATGCGCAGTGACCAACCGCTGTTTTTTGTGGTTTTGGCTTAGAACATGTGCTACCCCTACATCCAATTTTTGAACCTTCCCCATTGCATGCAAATGTCGCACGATGGTGGAGTGATCGAAGTTCACCACCTTAGCCAGTTATCGATTACACTGACGTAAATCATTGTGGACTAATGCGTTTAAACGATCTTCAACAAACACCTAAGGTCTTCCTGAACGTAGAGAGTCACTTATGTCAAAACGATCCATCTCAAAACGAGAACCGTGTCGGTTCAGTGGCAATATTCTCATCCACAGCGCGAATGTTTCTGGTTGCCTCTGCTGCTGTCACCTTTCTACTGAACTCAAACAGAAGACTATTTCGAAAAAATTTCTCCACTTTGCACTCCATTTTCTAGCGTCCACAGATCCACTGACTAAGTCCCAATGATAAAACGACAATATGTTAACTCAAATAGCAACAGTGAACTGCAGACTAAAAATGACAATCGTTAAATGAACCCATAACAGCGGGAACACCAACATGCAAAACAGAAACGCTACAAACTTACGCACCAACTAAATAATTTGACTAACATCTTAAATTAGTCAAACTATTTGATCGTATGCTGCAGCTTTAAAACAATAGTGCCGAGAGGAAACGCAGAAGCATTTGCCGTTGCCAGGCGTGGACGGTGAACTTACCTCGGGCGGACTCTTCAACGACGTTCCGCGACCGACCTTGGATTCTTGGTAACGCCGCGCGGGAGCCTCTTCGGCAGTTGCCTCGTGCCTTCTGTCAGCCGACGTTAGCGACAGCCTGATGGTAGCGGGCAGACACGAACTGTTACGATTTACGAACCGACGCGGCGTACTGTGGGAGGGAAGAAGGGAGTGCAACTGCGCATGCGTGCTGCAACGTCACGCGTTAGCTGAAGCTATCAGACGTCCGCGCGTGTTTCAGCAAATCGTGGGAACAGGTGCGGATACGAAGGCGAAAGTGTGATCGTGGGGCACATGATCCCTCCCCCCCCCCCCTTCCCAACAAAAACATACATTTCAATAGAAGCGTTTATATTTCTACATTTATAAAAAATTGTACAGTTAATTTTCGGAGAATGAAGAAGTGGGAAAATTAAGACTGTCGAAAATGCCAAGAAGGACTTACAAACTATTGGGGGAAGGACTTCAAAAGTTACACATTATTACGGCAGGATGTGTAACTTTTATTTAATGCTGCATTTTCGTTCAAACTGACACAGATACATAACACTATTTTTCAGTTCCTGTAGACGACGGCCGGAACGTTCTACCACTCATTCAATCCGTTGCTTCGTCACAGAGCCATTCGAGAACTTCTGTGTGAACGTTCTCATCGTTGGAAAATGTCTTTCCACCAGATGTTATTTCACCTTGGTGAGAAAATGGAAATCGCATGATGCAAGATGTTGCCGCCCTCCGTCGATCTGCTGTAGTCGACTTCTCTGACGTAAGCTATTGATGTGGTTATTTACTGTATACGCCCGACTGTTAGTTATATCTGTACCTCATATGGAGCAGCCACAAACATTTTCACTGTAACGGCTACTAAATTTCTGGTTCTAATACTAATAATTAGCATTAACTTTTTGCTCAGTCAATCACCCTTCATTTGTTGTTGCGTTACTGAAGACACGATAGTTAATAACATCTTTGGATGTTAGTTATTATTTACTAATAAACATGTAATTACGGACATCACTTTAGCTTCTTATTATCAACATTCAACAATAATTAAATGATCATGAATGACTGCATTTTGCATAGAGGTAAAAGGAGGGTTGATCCTACAATTACTCTCAGCAATTAGGCATCTAAAATATCTGTGATTTTTATAGAGCGTCACTCAAAGATATTATAGCAAGGAATATGGTCCATTACTATACTTCGAAACAGTCATTCAAACTTGGTACGCTTTTATTTTCACAAGGCTATGCGTCCAATTCCGTTCTTATATTCAATTTAACGTCCCTTCGTATCGTCCATAGATCCTATTATCAGTTATTCGACGAGTAATGGAATTTAATACTGAGCGCTACTCTTTCTCGCGCATACAATTCCTCAGATATTCTTAGTCCGTGACGTAACGGCAGAAGTCTATAGTCAATTTTCTTGCAGTTTAACGAAAGTGCTCTGAACCCTTCCGTAGCATATCACACGGAAATGCCCGCTATACCGCACGCCGCAGCTACGTAGACTTATTCAGGACGTAGAAAACAAGAGAACTAACAATACCCGCGCATTGTTTATATAGCAGGATTTAGAAAAAGTAGTCGCGTTAAGCCCTCTTTGATTTCCCTGAAACACTACTTTGCTGCGGGCGTTATTCTGATGAGAGATTATATATCGATAATTGTAATTAAAACTGTTTCAGTGCTATTAATTATTACCGATATTATCGATCGCCTCTCCCCTGTATGAGAACCAGCCTGATAATATAGTTTTTAGTTAAAAGAGCGGTTATAAAGACTTGGACTTCTTATTGGTACCATACCTCTACGGCCGTACGCGACGTTGCATTTGGTCCATATATCGACAGAATTTCGCGGTGAATCTGTGCGCAACTTACCAGGTGTACCGGTATGAAATGAGTGTTTTTTTTGTGAAAATGAAACACTAATTTTGAATTGAAAAGTAAAAACATTTCATTCAAAGTACTGACCATTGCTTTCTATACATTTTGACCACCTTTCTGGCAATTTGCGGATATCACTCCAATAGAAAAGTTCGTCTTTTGAAGCAAACCAATCAGACACCCAATTTTCGACTTCTTCGTAGGAATCGAAGTGTTCCTCAGCGAATGCGTGTCCCATTGATGAAAACAAATGGTAGTCGGAAGGGGCCAAGTCTGGCAAATACGGCGGGTGGTGTAGCAGCTCCCATCCAAGTGTTTTGATTGTATCCTGAACCAGTTTTGCTTTGTGTGCAGGTGCATTGTCGTGTAAATAAATTACTTTGCCATGTCTTCTGGCTCATTCTGGTCTTTTTTTGATCAATGCATATTTCAAATTGATCATTTTTTGTCTGTAGCGATTAGTATTCACAGTTTCACCAGGTTTTAGAAGCTCATGATACACCACACTTTTCTGATCCCACCAAACACAGAGCATTGTCTTCTTGCCGAATCGATCTGGTTTTGCAGTCGATGTTGATGGTTGTCCCGGATTAACCCATGATTTTTCCCGTTTAGGACTGGGTTCAAATGGCTCTGAGCACTATGGGACTCAACTGCTGTGGTCATAAGTCCCCTAGATCTTAGAACTACTTAAACCTAACTAACCTAAGGACATCACACACATCCATGCCCGAGGCAGGATTCGAACCTGCGACCGCAGCGGTCGTGCGGTTCCAGACTGTAGCGCCTTTAACCGCTCGGCCACTACGGCCGGCCCGTTTAGGATTCTTAAAATAAATCCATTTTTCATCGCCGGCCGGAGTGGCCGAGCGGTTAAAGGCGCTACAGTCTGGAACCGCACGACCGCTACGGTCGCAGGTTCGAATGCTGCCTCGGGCATGGATGTGTGTGATGTCCTTAGGTTAGTTACGTTTAAGTAGTTCTAAGTTCTAGGGGACTTATGACCACTGCAGTTGAGTCCCATAGTGCTCAGAGCCATTTGAACCATTTTTGAACCATTTTTCATCGCCAGAAACAATTCGATGCAAAATTGATTTTCCTTCACGTCTTTGAAGCAAAATTTGACAAATGGTTTCTCGATTTTCCATCTGACTTTCATTCAATTCATGTGGCTCTCATTTTCCACACTTTTGGATCTTTCCCATAGCTTTCAAACGGTCAGAAATTGTTTGTTGTGCAACATTTAACATTGCTGCCATTTGCTTCTGACTCAAAGTATCATCTTCATCCAATATTGCTTGCAATTCGGCGTCTTCGAACTTTTTTGGTGGTCTTCCACGTTCTTCATTTCTTACATCAAAATCATTATTTCTGAACCGTTGAAACCATCTTTTGCATGTTGCTTCTGATAGAGCATGATCACCATATGCCTCGACAAGCATTCGATGCGACTCTGCAGCACTTTTTTTTTTTTTCAAATGAAAACAAAAAATTAATGCTTTCCGCAAATCATCACTTTCTGGTACAAAATTCGACATTGTTCACACGATGAAAACATATGATGTTGCTTGTTCCATGACTTGATGTGTACTAAATATCTTTGACAGATGTCACACCAACCAAACAAAAAAAATTAAGGCTTGTTGACAGCAAATGTTCCCTATCGACACATTTGTATCTTAACGCTCATTTCATACCGGTACACCTGGTAGACGTTTTGCAAACGAGAATGGTACCGTCCCGCGTACTTCAACTTCAGAGTACGATTCCAGTTGCTGCGCCATTTCAGTCGCATATTGTGATACAGTTGTTACCCGAATCGCTGTAGAACTGTCTCTGCAGGAAACCGGGAACATATACTCTCTTCCGACAACGTGCCTCTTTTGTTGTGTAATGTCCTTGCAAGGATGCCACCCAGCAATTGGATTTTTGTAATTTTTCATGTTTATGGTACGTGAAATACAAAACTATGATATCCATTATCCAAAGCCGTTCGATACAACTCTCGAAAATTCTCTTTAAATCGAGTTCGAAATTCTCCGAGGAACCTCAGAAACTTTAACGCACTAAAATGAAAGTAACTCTTACGACAAGCAGTGTGGCTCACTCGGTAGCGTTGGAGAACGATAATCCGGTAATCAAAGCATCGTTGTTTCCAATCTTGCTACAGTCTTTTTCTCTTCTTTCATTTTTTGTTTATACCTGATACCTAAATCATTTTACACAGAATCCATCAAATATATTCCACTTACATTTCTAATCACTAGCTTAGCGTCTGCTTTTTCGCTCGAGTAGACTGTATGGCCTGAAGAGATTTTTTTTTCTTTCATTAAATTTTTATATTGTTCACAAATTGCAACACTTTCTAAACTTCTCACGCTAATTAATGTTATAGAAACATGGTCTTTCCCGAATGTACTTCTGATCAAAAAGCGATTCTGGTAGCTGCAGTCGAAGGTTTCTGTAAATCGCTTTTTGCATTTTATGGATATATTTTCGTTGAAACTTTCATACCTCAACGCATATTTCATTACAGCTAACCGAGAACTGAAATTCCAGCTTTCATAGATGCAACTTTAAATTTTTTTTATATAACGGAATATTTTCTTAAAAATTTTCAACCCCTATTTTACCCTCTTAGGGGCTGACTTTCCAAAAACACTGAAGCACGTATTTTTTTTTAATTTCTAACCGAGAAGTCAAATACCAATTTTCATAGATGTAACTTTAGAAAATGCTTTATTAGTTCTTCAATAACGATTTATTTTCCAAAAAACGTCCACCTACTATTTTACACCATTAATGGTTGAATCTCCGAAAATATTGAACAGGTATTTTTTTTTTACTTCTTACCGAGAAACCAAATATCAGATTTCGTGGTTCTACCTTCAAAGTTGCCTTAATAGTGTCATACTTTTTCACCCCGTTAGGAGTGAAAACCCTACATAAACGATGCCTTCAGTATAAGATCCACACCATCCCCAACTTTCAAGTTTCTATCCTTAGGGGTTCGGGCTGGGCGGTGATGAGTCAGTGAATCAGTCTGGCTCTGTTTCATCTCATTACGGATTGAATTTGCAAAAACCACAACACGTATTATTTTCATTTACAAACGAGAAGACAAACACTAATTTCCAAAGATTTAGCTTTGAAAATGCTTTCGCAGTGAAATATTTTCGTGAAATGTTCCACGCCCTTTTTCATCTCTTTACAGTTTGAATTTCCAAGAACAGTGACATGTATTTTCTATTTCTAACAGGGAAGCCAAACACAAATTTTTACAGCTTTAGCTTCAAAAACGCATGCATAATGAAATATTTCCATAAAAATTTCCATACCCTATTTCACCTCCTTAGGCGGTAAATTTCCAAAAATTGTGAAACATGGATTTTTTTATTTATAAGTGAGACGCCAAACTTAAATTTTCGTAGATTTAGCTTTAAAAATGCTTTCACAATGAAATATTTTCGTAAAACATCTCATCGCTAATTTCACCCCTGAGAGGCGAATTTCCCAAAACACTGAAACATGTATTTATTTATTTTTAATTTGTAACCGATACCTCCAATCCAATGTGCGTAGATGTAGCTTTAAAAGTACTTCAGTACTTTTTTAATAATGATATATTTTCAAATTTTTTTTTACTTACTATTTCACCACCACTGGGTTAAATTTCCAAAAATACCGAAGCACGTATTTCTTTATCTGTGACCGAGAAACCAAATACCAGTTCGTGTGTCTGGCTTTAAAACTCCCTTGATAGCGAAATATTTTCAAAAAACATTTCACTCCCGTTTTTACCCGTTTAGGGGCGGAATTTCGAAAAATCCTTTGTTAAACGACGCCTACAGTATAAGATCAACACGCTCTCCAAATTTCAAGTTTCTATCCTTAGCGCTTTGCGCTGAACGATGATGAGTCAGTGAGTGAGTGAGTGAGTCAGTCGGGACGTTGCCTTTTATGTACATGGACTATTTTTATGAAATATTAATGTCTTCCTGTTTCTAATTACATATCACACGCCAAATTACAGCTTCGATTGCAAATATAAGTTCTTAATTATCAATGTTATATAAAAGATGCGAATAATGATTGTGAAGCTTAAAAAAATAATTATAAATTTCTATGTTTTATAAATATAGGTTTATTAAGTAGTTATGTTTGTAATAAAAATTGGAATTAGAAACACGAAGACGTGCTTTTTTAATAAAAATAGTGATTGGACGTATTAATTAGTATAGATGTGATGAATTTTATATTCAAATGTGTAGGTATTCGAACTGAGCGAAAAAAAATCATAGTGAAATTCGAACCGCAGACCCAGTCATTACCTGATTACCATTCTCCAACATTACCGTATGTATAAGACAATTTTTATATATATATATATATATATATATATATATATATATATATATATATATAATTGTCTTCGTTTAAGAAAATGAGGAAATCTGCGAAGTTATTTTTTCTCGCCAATTTTTGAGGGCTGCAACGAACTGCTTTGGTTTAGTTATATTTGAGTTCTGAACTTCACGTACAATAAACATAAAAAATTCTGAAATTCGATTTGTGGTTGGTTTCGTTGTTAGTGTGAGACGACATGTGTAGCTTACTTTCTTAAGACCCTACATGTATTTCACACAGGATGGTTTTCATCTGCTTCTGTGAGGGTCTGCCTACTTGGATAGGCTTACGACCTCATCGGTAACATTCCAGCCTGGTAAGGGGGGCACATTCTCAGCCTGACCATACCTGCAGTCAGAAACAAATCCTACACGCTTCGTAAGTCCACGGGTAAGAAACTGCAAACCACAAAACGAAAAGTATGGGAAGACAGAAAGATGAAGACCCACAACCGGGAAAGAAATATCAGGAAAACTGTCCTCCCGGACGTAGGTGGAAATAAAAAAAAAAAGGTATTCCCCACATTTACCACCTTTCACAGACGTAGTCTTCAGACATGTATTCATTGTCGCAACGCTAAGCGAAATAGATTACTGATAATAGTGAGTACGTTCTTCGATTATTTATTATGAAGGTATAACTTCGTCAAAGCATTAAGAGTACACTGAAAGTCATGGGATACCTACTCATATCGTGTCGGACGTCCTTTAGCCCAACGCAGTGCAGCAGTACGACGTGCCATATACTCAACAAGTCGTTGGAAGTCCCCTGCAGAAACACTGAGCCATGCTGCCCCTATAATCGTCCATAATTACGAAAGTGTAATTGGTGCACTAACCGACCGGTCGATTATGTCGCATAAATGTTTAATGAGATTTATCTCGGGCGATCTAAGTGGCCAAATCATTCGCTCTAACTGTCCAGAATGTACTTTAAACCAATCGTGAACAACTGTTGCTGGGTGACATGGCACACTGTCAGCCATAAAAATTCTATCGCGTTTTGGAAACTTGAGGTCCATGAATGGTTGCAAATTGTCTCGGAGTAGCCGAAGTTAGCCATTTCCAGTCAATTATCGGTTCAGTTTGACCAGAGGACCCAGTCGGTTCCATGTAAACAAAGCCCACTCCATTTTGGAGCCGCCAACAGCTTGCACAGTACCTTGCTGACAATTTGGGTCCATGGCTTCGTTGGGTGTGCACCACGCTCTAACCCTACCATCAGTTCTTACCAACAGAAATCGGTAATCATCTGAGCATTCCACGGTTTTCCAGTTTTCTAAGGTCCGACCGACTTGGTCACGAGCCCCGAAGAGGCACTGCAGGCGATGTGGTGCTGTTAGCAAACGCAATTGCGTCACTCATCGGCTTCCATAGCCCATTAACCGCAAATTTCACCGCACTGTCTTAACGGATACGTTCATCGTACGTCCCACATTGATTTCTCCAAGCACTTCAAGTAGTGTTGCTTGTCTGCGAGCACTGACAACTCTGACCAATAGTCGCAGCTTTTGGTCGTTAAGTGCGGCGGCCACTGCGTTGTGCATGGCGAGAGATAATGCCTGGAATTTGGTATTCTCGGCACGCTCTTCACACTGTGATCTTGGGATACTGAATTTCCTAATGATTTCTGAAATGAAACATCCCATTCGTCTAGCTCCGACTACCATTCTGGGTTCAAAGTTTGTCAGTCCCCGTATTGACGAACCAAGTGCATCACGCATTTAACTCCATCCCACAAACTGAAAACCGAGCGAGGTGGCGCAGTGGTTAGCACACTGGACTCGCATTCGGGAGGACGATGGTTCAATCCCGCGTCCGGCCATCCTGATTTAGGTTTTCCGTGATTTCCCTAAATCTCCTCAGGCAAATGCCGGGATGGTTCCTTTGAAAGGGGACGGCCGACTTCCTTCCGCGTCCTTCCCTAATCCGATGAGACCGATGACCTCGCAGTTTGGTCTCTTCCCCCACACAACCCAACCCAACTCACAAATTGACATCCGGTATCTCTACAGCACAATTCAGGGACGTTTGCATGCTTGCATTCAACATTCTAGCGGTAACACCGTTTAGTAATGTACCAGTATTTCACAATTGCAATGGCTTTTCTCGCGCTCACATTAACCTGTGACCTTGCAACGTTAATCGCTTAAATATGTTACCCTGACAAATGCATTCCCGAAATTTCGTTACTGTGTATTAATTATTTCTTGATGTTGGGATTTTTTTCCCATCGTTTTAGGTGCCAGCTTGCCTCAATGGAAGATACAACTGCTTTATGACACTTTTCCCAACCGACTCAGTTCACGCATCCAAGCCAGAAGGAGTGTTGCGTCATACTGAGAAGTGAGTTCATCCTGCCAAGTTCTTTGTAAATTTCAGACTACACTGTAATCACTGAAATAATATACCCTATCAACGCGCTATGTCTGATTTCGTTTCCTCCACCTCCTTCCTCCCCCCCCCCCCCCCTAACCACGCGTCCATCTGAGTACTTCACTTCTTCTCAGGCAATGTAATTTGTTTGTATCACTACTTCCTATATCGTTTCAGGATATGTTCTAAGAAATAACAGTTCAAATAAATGTAACATTCTTAAAATATTCATGCGGAAATTTTGAGGAAAAAATGTGCCATTCCCTTAAGGGGCTCCGGAACGCCCTATACTTGCAATATTAAAATAACGTTTATAAATTACATCTTTCCTCACAAAGTATTTGAGGTAGGAAGTTGAACTTTTTACAGATTATTTATTGGAATATGGGCTACAACTTAACACACGGATTTTACAAAATTTTAGTTCAGTTATTAAAGATGATTTTTTTTCAATTGTAATGAAAATTCACAACATTTTTTTGCAATTTTTTATTTATATATTCAAAAATATACAGTTTCTTTGGAAAAAGGCTGTGTTAAATTATGCAGAAGGTACTGTGTAACATTTAGTGAAAGTTTGAAACAGATATGTTTGGAAGATCCTTAGAAAACATGTAATTAGTATGAGAAAATAAAAGTTTTGGGAATCGAGCGACAAAGATTGGATTAACTTTTTAGTGCATTCCAGGTCCATAGGATGGATTATCTTCATCATCTGCAAACTCCTCCTCCAGCTTCCTCTTGTTCCTCCTCCTGTTTACTCTTGCTTGTATTTCTAGACTCTTTACAGCCCTGTCTGCAGCCCGAAGGCGTTCCTTGTCTAAAGCAAGCATCGCTCGTACCATGTTAGAACCTATCTTCATTCCCATATTTCTAAATACCTTGCACCTTACAATGTTGCCATCATTGAAAGTCGCAACAGCATCATACATACCAAAGTGAAGTGTTTCTATTCCAACAAATACAGTCTTGGGGATTCGCGACCATATAACACTATTTACACTTTCATTGGGGTTTTGAGTTTTTCCGTGAATACACTTTTTCAACAGTTCAGGTGCTGCTAAGTCTCTGAAAATAGGTTTTATCACCTCCATTATTGCTTGAGGCAGACTATGCTTATGAGTGTACACTTCATCAGTTAGCAATCCTTTGTTGTATTTACACCAACTCTCTTCTTCTTTGGGATTTTCATCGGTTGAAGAAGTATGAAAAAAAAGAGCCCAAACAGACTTCTTCATTTCGTCGACACTTTGTGTATTTTGCCTAATAGCCATTCCATAATAGTTCTGTATTTTGTCAATTACACTGTCAGTAAACCTTCCCTTCCAATCCAACCCTTTACCATCAATGAGTTTTTGTTTTTTGTACGAAGCTCTCAGTCGCCGAAGTCTTGTTCCCATTCGCTTCTGTACGTGTCCAATACACTCAAATTTCTGCACTACAACATCATCACCATAGGGCTTCAGTCCTTGAACATGTTTGAAACTTTTAGAATCACCGTCACCAAGGTAATTAACATATCGCACTTTATCACACGCCTCAGAACGCTGGAATATACTGGCAACACCAGCAACTTCCATTCCTCCACTCCTGCCACTATAGTTAGCTTTGCAATTATTTTCATGTGTACCTTTATATTTTTGTGGACATCTACAATACTTTGATATTACTGCTACATCTAAAACTTTCCCTGTATACATACTGGCGGCAGATACTATACCATGAGGAGATGTGTGTCCCCGTTTATGCCAGGTACCATCGAATGCTGCAGTCAAATCTCTGTTACCATTATTTTCCATTACTGCCTCTTCCACAACGTTCTTCATAGATTCTATACAGACATCTTCTACTTTAGACCCTATTAATTTATTATAGGTCGTAAACTTGGTTGGGGGATTTGGAAGATTCATGATGCCACAGAAAATTGCACCTGCAGTAGCACCCTTACCAACTGAACGCATGGAATAAACAAATCTAATGTTGTGTTCGTAGATTTTGCTACCGTTTTCTTCAGTTGCAGTTACTGCAACACTGTTCCAAAAGGTGGTCATGTATGAACACTTATCACATTTCAGTTGTATTTCACTAGCAAGTCCTACGTGCTTTATTATGGAGAGATCCAGACCAACTTCGCTACAATGAATACATCTTACACAGTTTGAAAAAATTCCTTTGAGATCCGACATATCAAATATTTCATTCACATCCGATTCGCCCATAAAACATTCATAGTTTTCACTCATTGAACCAAGCTTCTTCTGTGAAGTATTTTCTTTCCCACTTTGACTGCTATGGGCAGGTGTACTTGAGAGGTTAGGTTCACTCACTTGGTTATCGTCTTTATTGTTTACAGTAATAACACATACCTTTGGCTTTACAACATTTCTCCTTTTCTTAAAAGCCTTCAGAGGATTTCTAATAACTTTACTTTTACTCATTATTATACTTCAACAAAACAGAGACTCAAGAAACAGAATTAATTACGAATATTTTTGAGATAACGACAGAGTAAATAAACATGAAACAACCGACAATCACACCAGCGATATATATTGAACCATCACAGTTTAGCCACAACGCATACTTTATCTCACATCACTAAAATGTACCTGATGAACACGGACGTTAATAATAACACCATTTGACAGCAGTTTAACAGCGCCACAGTGGGTCACGCCCATGTAGAACACATTTCAAAAAAAAATTTAAAAATAGTTGTAGTCTTCGGAATTGAATAAATTATATATCTATTAAAAGGTAATAGTCTGCAGATTCAGAAAACGCAAAAAAGTAAAAATTGAACTTTTCATGATTTTGAGCCTTTCCGGAGCCCCTTAATAGGAGAACCATAAGAATAACATACAATGAGGTGGCAAAATTTATGGGGTAGAGATATGTGCATATACAGGTGCCGGTAGTATCGCATACACTAGGTATAAAAGGGCTATCGTTTGTACTCAGGTGATTCACTTGAAAAGGTTTCCTACGAGATTATGACCCCACGGAGGGAATTAACAAACTCTGAATGCGGATTGGTAGTTGGTGCTAGACGAATGGGACATTTCATTTCGGGAATCGTTAGAGAATTCAATATTCCGAGATCCGCATTGTGAAGAGCATGCTGAGAATATCAAATTTCAGGCATTACCTCTCATCACGAACAACACAGTGGCCGACAGCCTTCATTTAACGACCGAGAACAGCGACGTTTGTGCAGAGCTGACAAGCAACACTGCGTGAAATAACTGCAATCTGAGGTCATAAGTCGCCTAGAACTTAGAACTACTTAAACCTAACTAACCTAAGGACATCACACACATCCATGCCCGAGGCAGGATTCGAACCTGTCGCGCGGTTCCAGACTGAAGCGCCTAGAACCGCTCGGCCACACAGGCCGGCTGTAATACCAGTCCTGGGCTCGGGACCATGTCGGTTGGACCCTAGTCAACTGGAAAACCGTGGCCTGGTCAGATGAGTCGATTTCAGTTGCTAAGAGGTGTTAACAGGGTTCGACTGCAGCGCAGACCCCACGATGCCATGGACCAAGTTGTCAACATGGCACCATGCAAGCTGGTGAGTGCTCCATAATGATGAGTGGTATGTTTATTAAGAATGGACTGGGTCCTCTGGTCCAACTGAAGCGATCATTGACTGGAAATGGCTATGTTCGGCTACTTGGAAACCATTTGCAGGCATTCATGGACCTCGAGTTTCCAAACAACGATGGAGTTTTTATTGATGACAATGCGCATGTCACCCAGCCACAGTTGTTCGCTAGTGGTTTGCATCTACATCTATATCTACAGGGATACTCTGCAAATCACATTTAAGTGCCTGGCAGAGGGTTCATCGAACCACCTTCACAATTCTCTATTATTCCAGTCTCGTATAGCGCGTGGAAAGAATGAACACCTATATCTTTCCGTGAGAGCTCTGATTACCCATATTTTATCTTTGTGATCGTTCCTCCCTATGTAAGTCGGTGTCAACAAAATATTTTCGCATTCGGAGGAGAAGGTTGGTGATTGGAATTTCGTGAGAAGATTCCGTCGCAACGAAAAACGTCTTTCTTTTAATGATGTCCATCCCAAATCCTGTATCATTTCTGTGACACTCTCTCCCATATTTGGCGATAATACAAAATGTGCTGCCTTTCTTTGAACTTTTTGATGTACTCAGTCAGTCATATCTGGTAATGATCCCACACCGCGCAACAGTATTCTAAAAGAGGACGGACAAGCGTAGTGCAGGCAGTCTCCTTAGTAGGTCTGTTACATTTTCTAAGTGTCCTGCCAATGAAATGCAGTCTTTGGTTAGCCTTCCCCACAACATTTTCTATGTGTTCCATCCAATTTAAATTTTTCGTAATTGTAATACCTAGGTGTTTAGTTGAATTTACGGCTTTTAGATTAGACTGATTTATCGTGTAACCGAAGTTTAACGAGTTCCTTTTAGCACTCATGTGGATGACCTCACACTTTTCGTTAATTAACGTCAAATGCCACTTTACGCACCATTCCGATATTTCTTCTAAATCGTTTTGCAGTTTGTTTTGATCTTCTGGTGACTTTATTAGCCGATAAACGACAACGTCATCTGTAAACAACCGAAACCGGCTGCTCAAATTCTCTCCCAAATCGTTTATATAGATAAGGAACAGCAAAGGGCCTATAACACTACCTTTGAAGAACATTATGGACAGTTGGAGCAAATGATTTGGCCACCGAGATCGCCCGACACAAATCTCATCAAACATTTGTGTGACATAGTCGTACACAAAATCTTGCACAGGCAATGCGTTCGTCAAATATCGACGCCTATAGAGGTAGCATGGCTCGACATTTCTGCAGAGCACTTCCAACGACGTGTTGAGTCCACGCCACGTAGAGTTGCTGCACTACAACGAACAAAAGGAGGTCCGACACCAAGTATTCCATGACTTCTGTTAGGGTAAGTGTAAGTAATATTTGTGGGAGGGGGAGGGAGAGAGAATTAAACTATGATCTCCCCCAGAACTGATCCCTGGATCCACGTCAGTGTGTGAAGCTGTTTAACTTTTCTTACCATTCCAAATTCTGCTTTATACTGGTACACAAATACGAACAAGAGGACAGAAGGCAAACCAACAAAGAATATAACTTCAGCGATCCCGCCAACCATAACAGCCAAGTTTTGGTTTTTGTTTAATCACCTACTTACTTTTCAGCCACCATTTCGTGATTAAATATTCATATTTGAAAAGGGAGAAGGCACAAATAAACACGGCATGTTTGAAATGTTGCAATAGGCACGAAGATGTGATTTGAAAGCCGTGTTCAAATTGCAGGACAGTCATTCGTGAAAGACGAACAAAAGGTCAAAGTTGACGGACAACTGCGAAAGCTGCAGCATCACGGTGAACATTTGTTCTTAACTAACAGCAGTAAATGTACAGCGAAGCTTTTGACATGTTCACTTCGAGCAAACCATGCACGTTAAGCATAGAGAAGAATAGTTTCAGACTGACCTTAGATGAGCAGGTAAAGGTATTAAATGAAGTGGCAGAATTTATAGAGTAAAAGCATGTATGCATTTCCAGACGTAAACTTCCCTGATGGGGCAAAATAGCCCTTGACAAAAAAGTACCCAAAATCTGAATACGGAAGGGTACGGAGGGTGGGTGGGGTGGAAGGGGGAAGACTAAATTAGTTTCGTGGTGAATGATGCAAATTAAAATCATGACGCACGATTCTGGGCACAATTGCCACCTCGCAGTATCTGTTACATGTTGTTCCACTTTTGAATGTGATGCTGTTTGTCAGGGCAGAGTGCGAATTCGCTTCGCGAAAATGTTTTCTTTTTTTCCATAGGACTCGTTGGACACACCTTTGTCTGCTTGAAATGTTCCATGCCCTCTTTTACAAGTCTCCTCTCATTTTCATTAGTTTTATTAATGTTCTATGTCATTGCACGGTAGTAACAGACCGAATAAGGTTATTGTAATGAGAGTATTTGTACTGAGAGCTCAAAAAATACTTTTCACTTGATTCCTAAACATGTTGTTTTACTCGTGTGGGTGGCCTGGGCGAGGCGAGCATCGTAGGACGCGGCACACTGCGTTTCCGGTTGGGAGCTGCACTTCCATGAATTCTGAGAGGTTTGTAAAATAGGCTTAAGCGCCTGGCGGAACGACTGACGTCGGTCGAGTTTCGCCTATTGTATGCACGGCGAAACGACCTGCGAGACGTCTGAGTGTCGCCGCAGTTTATGTGTTTACCGCTCCGGCGCGTCCAGAACGAAGATTCCTGGCACCGACTGACTGCATTGTCCTCATGATTCTGAGAATACTTGTGGACTGTGCCGTGCTGGGTGCGACTGTCTGGCACCGGATGGCCGTTGGTCTAGGCAGGTTGTTTTCGTAGCCAGTCAAACGGCAAGTTCAGTGCCCTCAGCTGAATAGCAGAGGCATGATTGGTCAACTTAAAATGAGGCTAGTTGACATCATAAAGCCCTCCTCGAAATTGGAGGGAACGGTCGCTATTGGTGCGAATGATGTTCTGAGACAGTGTGGGGGAATTTTGGAATCAGAACTGAATACTGATTCGCGGTTTTCGAGGAGAGTAGGGAGTTTTGCAATGCTGGCTTCGTTCTTGCATCGCATCACAGAGTAGATTCGGGGTCTGATCTTCCTCGGAGTGGACGGTCTTGCAACTTGGTCGCTCGTTTTAGGAAGAACTTAGAATTCTCAGACAGCCTTCGCAGCCAGGAGTTGCACAGAGTTGCTGCACGGCAGAAGTCGGCGCCTACATCATCAGGATGCTGTCTATCGACCACATGCTGCAGATTTCAGTACTGGTACAGTATTTTGCGGCTCTGCCGTTGTAGAGCCTTATCAATTTTATACTGAATCCTTCAGCAGCACGCGCGCTTGCTTTGCTACAAGTCCACCTTCTTCATGTGATCCCATTTGAGCTCTCACTACTAATTGCGATACTGCTAAATAGTTGGGAGATTAATATTTGATTCATTAGGACCTCCAATCATTATCGTCAATCTATTGCATCACAGAGAGTAGGAGCCCCTTGTTCTCGAGCCAACTCCTATTCTCATAATATTTCAGTATACCCTATCCTTTAATGTACTGTGTGTGTCGACAATCATGTGCATTTATGTTCTGATATATAATAAATCTCATTGTAATATTTAATCCGCATATCATTTCGTAGATGTTGGCAGAATCCAATTTCCTGTTGTTTATTATGATGAAGTTCTCTTTTTTTGAGTAGATTACGATTTTTATTAAAGTATTGTGAGTGTGCACCCCTTATTTTACCAACTAGCAGGATCCACCATCATTTCCTTCCGTTACTGTTGCGCGCATAATTAATTAGCTGGTGGATAAGGAGGGGGTCGAGTGCATGTCTCGTTCTCATGCAAAATTCGTCTGATTTCAAGAGGTACAAACTCATCTCCAAACCGGCACCTCGCATGCTGACTGCAAAACTTAACTGGGATATCCTTGAGAATTCATTGCAGTTAATGTACATACTGCATTGCTACATTATGGGCAAACATTCGTTGACCACAATCAGTATGACAAGAAACGTTGAGGATGATACTGAAGAGCTCAAATGCTCAAATGGCTCTGAGCATTATGGGACTTAACATCTGTGGTCATCAGTCCCCTAGAACTTAGAACTACTTAAACCTAACTAACCTAAGGACATCACACACATCCATGCCCGAGGCAGGATTCGAACCTGCGACCGTAGTAGTCGCGCGGTTCCGAACTGAGCGCCTGAACCGCTAGACCACCGCAGCCGGCATACTGAAGAGTATCTGAGTCGTAATGACGATGTTTTAGAACTAGAAATTGCGGAGGTTTGTTCCGCTGCAGAAATCTTCAGGAAGCTGTTAAGGGCTGCGTAACTGAGAATAATTGTTCTGAAGAAGCACCTGACTTTGATGTATAAGCCGTTAAAAGCTGTAAGATAAAGTGATGAGTGAACGACGTACTTACTAAAAGGGTATGTAGGTGTCAAACTCAGTACATACAATAGCACAGGGATCACTGGCGAAAGCAAGTTAACCACCTTTGAACGCAACACAACGACGATTCTGCGCGGCATGGATTCGACAACTCATTGGTTGGTTTCCCGAGGTGTATGACACCAGATGTCTAAGCACAGGTCACGCAAACCCAATAAATTACAGGTCGGTGGCCTCTGATGCGAAACTGCCGAAACTGGCGCCAAACAGTGTCCCACATGTGTTTCATCTGGTTCATATTAGGCGAATTTGGTGCCAAAGACATCGACGTTAGTTCACTGTAATTCTCGGCGTCAAACAACTGTAGTACGAAATCCAAGTGAATGGCTCTCCCTCCAGCGTGCGCCGTGCCGCAGTGCATATTTCGACCAGCCGTTCACCTCGATGACGGGGCCCAACATGACAATCGATACGATGTAACGAGAAATGCTCCAGGTGACAGGTTTCCGGTGATCCACGGTCCAGTCTCGATGATCCCCTGTCCACCCACATCATAATAGACGATGTCGTTGGGTCAACATGTGAACACACGCAGGTTGTCTGCTTCTGAGGCCCATGTTCGACAATGTGCGCTGAATGGCGTGCTCCGAAACACTTGGGCCTGCACCAGCATCTCACTCTATCGTCAGGTCTGCCTGTCCCACTTTACAGAGCAGACAAGCCCCCGACCTCCACGGTTTGTGATGTGGCGTGGACTTGCAACATCTTGTCCCCTGCTTGTGGTTACATCGTTCTTCAAGCACTTTCCAGATACGCTCGTGACAACCAGCACGCGAACAGCCCAGCAGTTCAGCCGTTTCCGAAATGCCAGTTCCCTGGAATTGGGCCATACTAATCTGAAATTTGTCAAATTCGCTAATGTTAGTTGATTACCCCATTTGCGGTCCGCGATGTTGCCAGAATGATTTCCCATTCGTCTCTGATCCGCTTATACAGGGTGTTACAAAAAGGTGCGGCCAAACTTTCAGGAAACATTCCTCACACACAAATAAAGAAAAGATGTTATGTGGACATGTGTCCGGAAACGCTTAATTTCCATGTTAGAGCTCATTTTAGTTTCGTCAGTATGTACTGTACTTCCTCGATTCACCGCCAGTTGGCCCAACTGAAGGAAGGTTTCTGGATGAGGTATCGAATATATTGCTTCCCCCTACTTATACTTCCCGAGGAGATCACGAATGTAAAATTAGAGAGATTAGAGCGCGCACGGAGGCTTTCAGACAGTCGTTCTTCCCGCGAACCATACGCGACTGGAACAGGAAAGGGAGGTAATGACAGTGGCACGTAAGGTGCCCTCCGCCACACACCGTTGGGTGGCTTGCGGAGTATCAATGTAGATGTAGATGTAGAAGGTAATGTTGACTTCGGTGCTTGTGTTGACATGCGACTCATTCCTCTACAGTACTAGCATCAAGCACATCAGTACGAAGCATCAACAGGTTAGTGTTCATCACGAACGTGATTTTGCAGTCAGTGCAATGTTTACAAATGCGGAGTTGGCAGATGCCCATTTGATGTATGGATTAGCACGGGGCAATAGCCGTGGCGCGGTACGTTTGTATCGAGACAGATTTCCAGAACGAGGGTGTCCCGACAGGAAGACATTCGAAGCAATTGATCGGCGTCTTAGGGAGCACGGAACATTCCAGCCTATGACTCGCGACTGGGGAAGACCGAGAACGACGAGGACACCTGCAATGGACGAGGCAATTCTTCGTGCAGTTGACGATAACCCTAATGTCAGCGTCAGAGAAGTTGCTGCTGTACAAGGTAACGTTGACCACGTCACTGTATGGAGAGTGCTACGGGAGAACCAGTTGTTTCCGTACCATGTACAGCGTGTGCAGGCACTATCAGCAGCTGATTGGCCTCCACGGGTACACTTCTGCGAATGGCTCATCCAACAATGTGTCAATCCTCATTTCAGTGCAAATGTTCTCTTTACGGATGAGGCTTCATTCCAACGTGATCAAATTGTAAATTTTCACAATCAACATGTGTGGGCTGACGAGAATCCGCACGCAATTGTGCAATCACGTCACCAACACAGATTTTCTGTGAACGTTTGGGCAGGCATTGTTGGTGATGTCTTGATTGTCCCCCATGTTCTTCCACCTACGCTCAATGGAGCATGTTATCATGATTTCATACGGGATACTCTACCTGTGCTGCTAGAACATGTGCCTTTACAAGTACGACACAACATGTGGTTCATGCACGATGGAACTCCTGCACGTTTCAGTCGAAGTGTTCGTACGTTTCTCAACAACAGATTCAGTGACCGATGGATTGGTAGAGGCGGACCAATTCCATGGCCTCCACGCTCTCCTGACCTCAACCCTCTTGACTTACATTTATGGGGCATTTGAAAGCTCTTGTCTACGCAACCCCGGTATCAAATGTAGAGACTCTTCGTGCTCGTATTGTGGACGGCTGTGATACAATACGCCATTCTCCAGGGCTGCATCAGCGCATCAGGGATTCCATGCGACGGAGGGTGGATGCATGTATCCTCGCTAACGGAGGACATTTTGAACATTTCCTGTAACAAAGTGTTTGAAGTCACGCTGGTACTTTCTGTTGCTGTGTGTTTCCATTCCATGATTAATGTGATTTGAAGAGAGGTAATAAAATGAGCTCTAACATGGAAAGTAAGGGTTTCCGGACACATGTCCATATAACATATTTTCTTTCTTTGTGTGTGAGGAATGTTTCCTGAAAGTTTGGCCGTACCATTTTGTAACACCCTGTGTACTTTCCTTTCCGGTCACATGTAACGCCACCAGGCGGTATTCAGCCTCACAGAGGATAGCAGTCGTAATGTTTTTGGTCACCAGTTTATAACGATCAATAAGCTCCTCTAGAATTAACCTTTATTTTGAAACCTACATTTTTCTTATTTTTTTCATTATTTGGCCTTTACTTCGTAACTAGCAGAGCAGCTGACACTGCCTGTGCATGTATTATTTCAGTTCTCTTAATCCATCTCCTCCTTCAGACTCTCTCTGTCAATCTCCTCCGCTCTCTCCTCCATCCATTCCTCCACCATCCTCTCTGCCCATCTTCTTCTCCACACACTCTCTGTCCGCCTCCATCAACCACCACACTCTGCCTATCCCTTCTTGCCCCTCTCTCTCCCACCTGCTACTCCCACCTCTCTCTGTCCATCTCCTCCCCTCACTTCTCTCTGTCCATCTACTCCTCATTCCTTCATCTCCTGCTCCCTCTCTCTCTACCCATGTCCTCCTCGTCCCTTTCTCTGTCAATTTCCCTCCCCCCCTCTATCTGTCCATCTCCCCCTCCCTCATGTCTATGTCCATGTCCTTCTCCTCCCTCTCTGTCTGTCCATCTCTTCTTCCCCATTCTTTCTCCCTATCATCCCCACCCCAACAGGAAGTTGCTGGTTCTTACCCCCACAATGTTTCTTTCCTGATGGTAAGTAATACGTGCACCAAGTTTGATTAAAATCGATCCAGGGGTTTAGGAGAAGCTTCTTGCCACGTCTTTGCCTGCATACGCACATGTCACATATATTTCACATATATTTAATATATACCACTGATATTTGTACAAATATTTCACCTGTATCTCTAGCGAACTAAGCCCTGCAATTTCGTTTTCGCGCAGCTCAATGTTCATGACGTCATATCTGCTGTACTATTTGTCGTACAATGATATAATATTGTAGGTACATTCAGCGGCGTATGTAAATACTCTAATATGAAATGTGTTGCGAATAGAGTTAGTAGCGAAGAAGTAATAGATTTAAACGTCATGCAGAAGTTTTCCAAGCATCTTATTACTTATGACCTCTTATCTCCTGAACTCTGTGTTGGAGAGTAGTATAATTTTGCAGGTGCATTCCGTGCTGTATGTGAATACTGTTTGCAAAATGTGACACTAATACAGTCAGTAGTAAAGAAGTAATAAATTAAAACGTCATGCCTGATGTGGCAGTTTTGCTGCATGAACAGCGAAAATGTAGTAAGTGATAAACTTCTTCTCTTTCATCATTCTGTAGGAGTTGTCAGCGAGAAAAAGTTCCATAAGGGTTTGAAATTATGCGTAAAGTTTTTTTGCAAATCACTAAGTGCTCTCATTCTCAAATATTGGACGAATAAAGTCTGGCTATTCACGCGTCGTAGGCTACAGTTCCTTTTCACCCCTACCCCCAACCTTTTTAAACGTGGGTGGTTCCTACCCCCACAGTGATTCTTTTCAGAACTCTTTGATCTAGTATGGCTGCCCAAGATCAAAGATCTACCTCTGCTATCAAATGGCTTCATTCAACATATGTTGAACTCTGACCAAATATATATGTTTTAATGAACGGTTCTAATTTTATAGTTTAGTCCTCTTTTTAGTATTATTCAGTTATTGCCTGTATTGTAATTATTTATAATAATTTGAACATATTAGCTTTGTGCCTAAATCCTTCAATGTAAAACTGTAAACTGTATGTATTTCTCATTATTTGCTGTTGTCGCCATACGATAAATAAAAATAAATAAATTCTTTCCAGACAGTGAGTGATATGTGCACCAAGTTCCGTTGCATCGGTCCGGTGGTTTAGGAAATGTAGACCATACTTACTTACATACAAACGTACATCCATTTTTATAATCTCTGTGGATTTGTATGAACCATGGGAATTTACAAGAAATTCGCCCAACACGAAAACACACAACAGAAACTAGTCACTTGGTGTTTTCAATGATTCTTCGAACACGCTTTTAAAAGTAACCCCTTGTGAGAACTTCGCCCGTGCTTCGCGCGTAGATACACCAGAAAGAGACGTCAGTGTCTGACATACTAAAGTGTCAGTGTAGCCTTCCAAACGCTTTGAATACGAACTCAGTTATTTTGGCTTTAAAAAGAAGGTCCTCTGGCGACAGTCAAATGTACCTGGTACGTAAGTAGCAGCCAGTGCTAGATGAGGCTCTAAATTTTCTGGTTGATCTAGATGCAACGAATATCTTCTGCGGTTTGTTGAGGCAGCCTCAAATCTACAGGGACTTAGAGTTTATACGCCATGTTGCAGTAGTTTACCTGAGTGCCCAGCGCCTCCGAAGCTCTGTCAAGATGGCGGTTCTGTTGAGCAAATAAGACAATTGGCTACGTAGGAATTATGACAGCCCCGTCGAGCAGATGCGCAAAACTATAGACCTATATCTCTGACGTCGATCTGTTGTAGAATTTTAGAACATGTTTTTTGCTCGAGTATCATGTCGTTTTTGGAAACCCAGAATCTACTATGTAGGAATCAACATGGATTCCGGAAACAGCGATCGTGTGAGACCCAACTCGCTTTATTTGTTCATGAGACCCAGAAAATATTAGATACAGGCTCCCAGGTAGATGCTATTTTTCTTGACTTCCGGAAGGCGTTCGATACAGTTCCGCACTGTCGCCTGATAAACAAAGTAAGAGCCTACGGAATATCAGACCAGCTGTGTGGCTGGATTGAAGAGTCTTTAGCAAACAGAACACAGCATGTTGTTATCAATGGAGAGACGTCTACAGACGTTAAAGTAACCTCTGGCGTGCCACAGGGGAGTGTTATGGGACCATTGCTTTTCACAATATATATAAATGACCTAGTAGATAGTGTCGGAAGTTCCATGTGGCTTTTCGCGGATGATGCTGTAGTATACAGAGAAGTTGCAGCATTAAAAAATTGTAGCGAAATGCAGGAAGATCTGCAGCGGATAGGCACTTGGTGCAGGGAGTGGCAACTGTCCCTTAACATAGACAAATGTAATGTATTGTGAATACATAGAAAGAAGGATCCTTTATTGTATGATTATATGATAGCGGAACAAACACTGGTAGCAGTTACTTCTGTAAAATATCTGGGAGTATGCGTGCGGAACGATTTGAAGTGGAACGATCATATAAAATTAATTGTTGGTAATGCGGGTACCAGGTTGAGATTCATTGGGAGAGTGCTTAGAAAATGTAGTCCATCAACAAAGGAGGTGGCTTACAAAACACTCGTTCGACCTATACTTGAGTATTGCTCATCAGTGTGGGATCCGTACCAGATCGGTTTGACGGAGGAGATAGAGAAGATCCAAAGAAGAGCGGCGCGTTTCGTCACAGGGTTATTTGGTAACCGTGATAGCGTTACGGAGATGTTTAATAAACTCAAGTGGCAGACTCTGCAAGAGAGGCGCTCTGCATCGCGGTGTAGCTTGCTCGCCAGGTTTCGAGAGGGTGCATTTCTGGATGAGGTATCGAATATATTGCTTCCCCCTACTTATACCTCCCGAGGAGATCACGAATGTAAAATTAGAGAGATTAGAGCGCGCACGGAGGCTTTCAGACAGTCGTTCTTCCCGCGAACCATACGTGACTGGAACAGGAAAGGGAGGTAATGACAGTGGCACGTAAAGTGCCCTCCGCCACAGACCGTTGGGTGGTTTGCGGAGTATAAATGTAGATGTAGATGTAGAACCACAGATCCCTCTTTACGGGCACTAAAGTACTGCGAGGAGCGTTCAATGAGTAATGTAAAACTTTTTTTTCTGAAAGCAGGATAGTTTTAATCAGGATTCCAGTACACCATCAATACACCATATCATTTCCCACATTTTTGGCTACAAAAACTTGTTTTTCAACATAAACTCCCTTCAGTGCGACGGCCTTACACCAACCTACTGTAAAGACCTGTGTTTCCTGCATGATGCCACTCTACTGGTCTACGTCGAAGCCAACGCCTTGCTGCATCAATAAGCTCCACATCATCCACATACCGCTTCCCATGGAAGGCATCCCTCATTAGGCCAGACAGACGGAAGTCGGAAGCTGCTGGATCCACGCTGTAGGATGGTTGAAGAAGAACAGTCCAGTGAAGTTTTGGCAGCTCCTCTCGGGTGCGCAGACATGTGTGAGGCCTTGCGATAATACGAAGGAGGAGAAGCGCGTTTTAATTTTTGTGGCGAGGAACACGCCGAAGTCGCTTCTTCATTTCTCTGAGGGTAGCACAATATACTCCACAGTTGACCGTTGCACGATCAGCAAGAACATCAAACAGAATAATCCCTTCAGAGTCCCAGGACATCGTCGCCATGACTTCATCGGTTGAGGGTACGGCTTTGAACTTTTTCTTCGGACGAGAGTGGTGTGGCGTCACTCAATGGATTGCCGTTTTGTCCCCGATTCGAAGTGTGAACCCACGTTTCATCGCAGCTCGGGGTAGCCGCTCGGTCTAGGAGGTCTTATCATGGTCCGCGCGGCTGCCCCCATCGGAGGTTCGAGTCCGCCCTTGGGCATGGGTGTGTGTGTCGTCTTTAGCGTAAGTTAGTTTAAGTTAGATTAAATAGTGTGTAAGCTTAGAGACCGATGACCTCAGCGGTTTAGTCCCATAAGACCTTACCACAATTTTCCAAAAATTTCCATGTTTCATCGCCTGTGATGATGTTCAAAAAAAAATTGTTTCGATCAGCCTCGTAGCAAACAAGCAATTCCACACAGATGGTCCTCCGCTGCTCCTTACCGTCTTTTGTTAGGCGACATGGAACCCAGCTAGCACACGCCTTTGAGTACCCCAACAGATGGGCGAGTGTGTCTGCACCACCAACAGGGACGTCCATTTGGCCAGCGAGATGTTTGTTTGTTATCCGTCGATCACCTCGAATGAGTGTGTCTGCACGTTCCAACATTTCTGGAGTCATAACTGTGGGCGGCCAGCCAGCAAGCGGGAGATCGGACAGGTTTGCACGACCTTGTTGCGATGATTACAGACGCTTCGTCCAACGAATCACAGTGCTTCTGTTCACTACCAGGTCCCTGTAGACATTCTGCTTCCGGGATGCTCTGGTTTTCCGCACAAAAAGAAAATGAAAAAGCTCGATGACAGCTCTCTGCTTGGAAGGCACCTCCGTTGCAGACGCCATTTTGAAGATTATGTATAGCACCGCCAACTGTCGGAACTTCATGAAACTACAGCGGCTAAAGCGGGAATACTCCACGATGTTTCACCACAAAGTCCGCGTTTTTTCAATCGAAACTGGACGAGAAAAAAATATGTTGCATTGCTTATTCAACATCACTCGTAACTTAACAAAACCTCTCTCGCTCGCTCTCAGATTTTGGTAGTTAATTTCTATTTTCGTGTATGATCCATGATACCTTGTGTATGATTTTCGTTATTGATCGAGCGCTGTCTGCCGGTCCTTTAACCATTAATACTCTATAGTGACAGCAGTTTTGCCACTCATTTCAGTGCTGTATAATTTACTAAACGTGCAAGCCTTCTTGGAAATATATTCGTGCATCTCTATGAAACACTGTATCTGACTCTGTACTCGACTCTTATTTTTAAGTATAGCAGCTCTGTCTCCTATTGCCCTTTCTTTTAATCATGCTCTACCAGCACCACCGTGATCAAGCGTGATGCCAAAGCAAATGTAGCCTGCAGTAGGCGAATATTTTGATACTTTAGGCATCGGTCAGGTCAGCGAGGTGGAACAGTACTGTGCATATTTTTAAGCTAAGGAGGTAAGATGCAGGACCCGTTGCCACAAGTACCCTTCTGTTTGAGCCCGAATTTCTCCAGTTTTAGCGACGTTGTCATTACGTAAGATGCCATGTAGGAGCAAACTTCTTAATTCATTTTGGAAAGTAGGCAGTTGGAATTTTTTGACTAAGGCTGTCTGCGATGCTAAATTCTGTGTGACTTATAGCATGTAGCTTTGATACTTCGATCCGATTGAAAACCCTCTTTAAATTTCTTCGTCGACCGTGTATAGATACATGCTCACACTACTTCTTGTAATTTTTAGTGGTTTGTTATTTTGCAGTGTCTTGTTTTACCGGCGAGGTGCTAACACATGAAGACTTCTTGATATAAATCTGAATGTAGTTACTCATAAGGCAATTACCGATTTCTGCTTTGCTTAAGAGAACCAACGATGACATATTACAGCCGCGCAGCAGCTATTATTACTCTCTGGATAGAGTTAAATACTTTAAAACAATTTGAAATTGTTTTTTAAGAATTGTTCTTACTGTGATTAATTTCCACATAACTATCACACTTTTCACTGATAAAAAATTTGTAGCTGCTAGTAAACCTTTCGGGATGTAAGCTCGCCGGCCGGGGTGGCCGAGCGGTTCTAGGCGCTACAGTCCTTAGGTTAGTTACAGGGTGTTTCAAAAATGACCGGTATATTTGAAACGGCAATAAAAACTAAACGAGCAGCGATAGAAATACACCGTTTGTTGCAATATGCTTGGGACAACAGTACATTTTCAGGCAGACAAACTTCCGAAATTACAGTAGTTACAATTTTCAACAACAGATGGCGCTGCAAGTGATGTGAAAGATATAGAAGACAACGCAGTCTGTGGGTGCGCCATTCTGTACGTCGTCTTTCTGCTGTAAGCGTGTGCTGTTCACAACGTGCAAGTGTGCTGTGGACAACATGGTTTATTCCTTAGAACAGAGGATTTTTCTGGTGTTGGAATTCCACCGCCTAGAACACAGTGTTGTTGCAACAAGACGAAGTTATCAACGGAAGTTTAATGTAACCAAAGGACCGAAAAGCGATACAATAAAGGATCTGTTTGAAAAATTTCAACGGACTGGGAACGTGACGGATGAATGTGCTTGAAAGGTAGGGCAACCGCGTACGGCAACCACAGAGGGCAACGCGCAGCTAGTGCAGCAGGTGATCCAACAGCGGCCTCGGGTTTCCGTTCGCCGTGTTGCAGCTGCGGTCCAAATGACGCCAACGTCCACGTATCGTCTCATGCGCCAGAGTTTACACCTCTATCCATACAAAATTCAAACGCGGCAACCCCTCAGCGCCGCTACCATTGCTGCACGACAGACATTCGCTAACGATATAGTGCACAGGATTGATGACGGCGATATGCATGTGGGCAGCATTTGGTTTACTGACGAAGCTTATTTTTACCTGGACGGCTTCATCAATAAACAGAACTGGCGCATATGGGGAACCAAAAAGCCCCATGTTGCAGTCCCATCGTCCCTGCATCCTCAAAAAGTACTGGTCTGGGCCGCCATTTCTTCCAAAGGAATCATTGGCCCATTTTTCAGATCCGAAACGATTACTGCATCACGCTATCTGGACATTCTTCGTGAATTTGTGGCGGTACAAACTGCCTTAGACAACACTGCGAACACCTCGTGGTTTATGCAAGATAGTGCCCGGCCACATCGCACGGCCGACGTCTTTAATTTCCTGAATGAATATTTCGATGATCGTGTGATTGCTTTGGGCTATCCGAAACATACAGGAGGCGGCGTGGATTGGCCTCCCTATTTGCCAGACATGAACCCCTGTGACTTCTTTCTGTGGGGACACTTGAAAGACCAGGTGTACCGCCAGAATCCAGAAACAATTGAATAGCTGAAGCAGTACATCTCATCTGCATGTGAAGCCATTCCGCCAGACACGTTGTCAAAGGTTTCGGGTAATTTCATTCAGAGACTACGCCATATTATTGCTACGCATGGTGGATATGTGGAAAATATCGTACTATAGAGTTTCCCAGACCGCAGCGCCATCTGTTGTTGAAAATTGTAACTACTGTAATTTCGAAAGTTTGTCTGCCTGAAAATGTACACAAACGGTGTATTTCTATCGCTGCTCGTTTAGTTTTTATTGCCGTTTCAAATATACCGGTCATTTTTGAAACACCCTGTATGTTTAAGTAGTTCTAAGTTAAGTCCCATAGTGCTCAGAGCCATTTGAACCATTTGACGTAAGGTCGTGGTCGAAGAAACTCTTCTGTTCCTGACGTTTCCTTCAGGACTGCGCTGGACATACTTAGAGGCGCTCCTCCGCTGGGTCTTGCTCCTCAGCGGAGGAGAACTTCTGAGACGTCCAGCGCAGCCCTGGAGGAAACGCCAGGAACAGAGGAGTTTTTTCGACCGCGACCTTACATCCCGAAAGGTTTACCAGCAGCTATGTCACCCGGTCGTGAAAGCCTTCATTCCATGACCAAAAATTTATAGCTCCTTTTCTTTCCAATGAACCAGTATGATATGTCAAAAATTCATTCAGTCGTAATACTACAAGGCCAGAGATCAATGTACTGTGGTAGCTGTACATCGTATTTGCATTCAGTTTCAGTTTTGGATGATCAATACTTTCAGAAGTAATTTTTCTTTAGCCACAGAGCAAAATGATTTCAAGGAAAAATCTTCAATATATTGCACTACTCGAACACATTTCAATCTTCGATTTGTCAAATAAATTTATTGAACATCGCAATATGCAAATAACTGCCACGTTATAGAATTTTGAGTTACTCAGCATGTATGTGAAAGCGATCGTGGCTAAAGAGGAACTGAATATAGCATGAACATTAGCATTGAAATTTTACAATTTTTTTTTTTATTTTTCATTGCTATAAATAGTCGCGATAGATAATGTTGCGTAGCCTCGGGCTTCTTCTAGTGGCTGATGGCCGTCAAAATTTTATCTGCTAACGTGAAATTCCCCTGCCGCCCGGAGAACAGCCGTAGGTTTCGCCCAATCTCTATGTGGCTCATACAACAGAGAAAACACAGAATAAAAACTTCGTAATGTTATACATTAAATTTTTACTACCGTAAAAACCACTGAAATATACAGTATACAGGATGTAAATGGGGTAAGAGCAAATATTTTTATATGTAGTACTTTAATATGCACACACATAAGGTTGTTTTGTTGTGGATTGGCAAGACAACCAACCCACTATGAGAGGAAGCCGAAAGGCACGCGCTTTAGCTCACGCAGGCTGGCGTGAGGTCTGGAACAGGTCAAGGAAATGAGACTAACAAAAAACGTACGTAGCTGCGGAATACTTAACTTTAATCCATAAATGGTGAACGTCGCTCTTGACGGTACATGTTTTACAGCATCAATAGTAACTGGTAATGGCGCCTTCCTAGATCGTAGCAAATGACGTAGCTGAAGACTATCGTCTCGGCAAATGAGAGCGTATTTTGTCAGTGAACCATCGCTAGCAAAGTCGTCTGTACAACTGGGGCGAGTGCTAGGAAGTCTCTCTAGACCTGCCGTGTGGCGGCGCTCGGTCTGAAATCACTGATAGTGGCGACACGCGGGTCCGACGTATACTAACGGACCGCGGCCGATTTAAAGGCTACCACCTAGCAAGTGTGGTGTCTGGCGGTGACACCACAGTTTTTTTCCTGCATCGAACAGTCTTCCCACAAACATTACGGTGTGATGTTTCTGCACCGCGAACCAGACTACGCCTGTCAGTATAGACTAACCGCTTTGCTTCCACATGTCAACACTTCAACATCTGACGTGCTGCCAGGCGAAAATATGCATTAATGGCATGCTCCTGCCACATATACCAGGTGGTTATAATTAAACTTTCCCTATTTAACACGTTATAACACGGAAACTAATTGCCGTACGAGGACCAAACTTCGTAACATTAATGTCAAGGACATAGGGAAGAGAAATAATGCAGAATCAATTGAATTCTTGTCGGGTTTCCAGCCGGATCAAACTGTCATCTGAGCACAATATTTCAGCGGTCCAACTGGGCACCATCATCAGCTGAGAAAAGCTACGCTGCTCTCGCCACTATGTAACCAGATGAGCAGCTGACTGCCTGTGCATGTATTTATTTCAGTTCTCTTAACCCATCTCCTCCTTCCAGGTGGACCGCTGAAATATTGCGCTCGGATGACAGTTTGATCCGCTTGGAAGCCCGACGAGAATTTGATATACTAATACGCTGGGAAAGTCTACACAGTCACAGAATCAGTTGAACTGAAACACTTTTAATGTGCTGCTGCGGTACATCATACCTGTTCCGGCGTGAATGTCAACCGCGGCACGACGGCCAGGAACGGTAGAGCAGAGAGGGCTCTGGAAAAGATGTCACCCAAAAGGGCGCTGACCGACCCCTCTCTAGGACGACGCCGAGACAGCAGGGGCCTCTAGGCGAAGAGAACATCAGCGCCGCGCAGCCTGGCCGCGGCCCAGTTGAAGACCAGCCGTTCTAAGAGCTCTACAGCAGCGACTAAGGAACCGCACTGTTTCACCTGTATTAGGAGTTGTGTAAACTGATGAGATATTTTTCTTTTTTTTCCTGTCGCCCAAAGTTAAGTACTGCAATTTATCTTACTGTAATAAAAATTCGTTAATACGATTCGCCTGAATTGTTGTCTAGCGATCCGAGAAAGGTTCCCTAGGCGCCCCATATTCGTCGAGGAGGCAGGACACAAAAATACCTTTACCTACCGGTACCATTACTGTTACAAAATGAGCTGAATATGGTGCACATCAGCAGAACGCAGCATTGCATTCTGCACAGCAGAACGAATCATGCCCCTGAATAAGGAAAAGTGCGAAGTTATTCACATTAGTACTAAAAGAAATCAGCTAAATTTCGATTACTCGATAAGTCACACAAATCTGAGGGCTGTAAATTCAACTAATTACTTAGGGATTACAATTACAAATAACCTAAATTGGAACGATCACATAGATAATATTGTGGGTAGAGCAAACCAAAGACTGCGATTCATTGGCAGAACACTTAGAAGGTGCAACAGGTCTACCAAAGAGACTGCTTGCACTACGCTTGTTCGCCCTATTCTGGAGTACTGATGTGCGGTGTGGGATCCGCATCAGGTGGAACTGACGGATGACATCGAAAAAGTACAAAGAAGGGCAGCTCGTTTTGTATTATCGCGAAATAGGGGAGATAGTGTCACAGACATGATACGTGAATTGGAGTTGCAATCATTAAAACAAAGGCGTTTTTCGTTGCGCCGAAATCCTCTCATGAAATTTCAATCACCAGTTTTCTCCTCCGATTGCGAAAACATTCTGTTGGCACCCTCCTACATAGGGAGAAATGATCATAACAATAAAATAAGAGAAATCAGGGCTCGCACAGAAAAATTTAAGTGCTCGTTTTTCCCTCGCGCGGTTCGAGAGTGCAACGGTAGAGAGACATCATGAAGATGGTTCATTGAACCCTCTGCCAGGCACTTTATTGTGAATAGCAGAGTAATCACGAAGATGTAGATGTAGATATATGCTGGCTACCTCTCTTGATATGCTGCGCTTCAGATCAGCACATGTGTGAATGTTCCTCTGGCAAACCATGTCCTTCAGGTAGCCCCACAACCAGAAATCGCACGGAGTGAGATCAGGTGATCGTGCCGGCTGAGCATTTGGAAATGATCGGCTGATAATTAGATTGTTTCCAAATGTGTTTCGGAGAAGTAGGTGAACTTCACGAGCAATGTGCAGTGGGGCACCATATTGCATGAAAACTGTTAAGTTCAATGCATCTCTCTCCTGTAGAGCTTGTATGACATGCTGGCGAAGCCTAGCGCAGTAACGTTTGGCAGTCACACTGCACGTCTTTGGTCCTTGAGCGCCAACCTGCTCAAAAAAGAATGGACCAATGATGAACGTAGCCACGAAGCCACACCATATGGTGACACGTTGACCGTACTGAGGAACTGCATGCACAGTGACTGGATGCGAAGATGCCCACACCCAGCAATTCTGTGTGTTCACCTCACCCATCAGAGAAAAATGAGCTTCGTCCGTCCATAGGATGGTTCAGGGCCAGCCCTCGTCAACTTCAATCCTTGCAAGAAAGTGAAGATCGAAGTCAACACGTCGCTGTGCGTAGTGTGGTACAAAATGCTGTTCGAAAAATGGATTTTGTACGTATACCATTTGAGTATGGTTCAAAGCACCTTCCGTACAGTGAACCATGGAATGTTCAACAGTCGTGACACAGTGCGTGCACTGCCAGACGATCGGGAATTGCGCGCAGCGCCATAGTAACAGAGATTTCATCAACCACCTGTTGTTCAATCGGTCGTTGACCTCATGCCGGAGTGACACCCAGTTCTCCAGTTGGTACGGAGCTCGAGACTTCTCCGATACTTTTGAAAAATTGATAAAGAAAATCTCAAAGGAGGCTGAGAGAGCCTCCCTTGTGAGAGGTTATCAGAGTCTGCACTGTTATCAATGGTGGCAAAACTTGGATAGGACAGAGCGAATCTGCCCTGCGCTGAGGCGACCATTGGTCGGACCGCGTGAGGATAGGTCGCTATACTTCTGCTGACGTAGATTAGAAGAGAGGCTTGAATGTCACGCTTGTTGACCTCCCTTTGCTGGGGACAGTAATCGGGAGGTCAGGAGTTGTATTGGTGGAGGTTGCCTCTCGATAATCCGTTAGCGTGTGCGCACTCAACATCTACTGCGCAAAGATGTAAATATGTAAATATATTGTTTGTGCAAGTCTTTGACTTGTAGTAGATTGTAGTTGTAGTTAATTCAGTACGGTGGTGGAGGGATCACAAGTATGTTATAAATGTAGTGGTTTCCTGGTAGTAGCGGCCCGCCTCCCCGTGGTTATCTACTGCTAAAAGATGTAAATATGTAAATATATTGTTTGTGTAAGCCTTTGACTTGTAGTAGATTGTAGTTGTAGTTAGTTAAGACGGTGGTGGAGGGATCACAAGTATGTTATAAATGTAGTGGTTTCCTGGTAGTAGCGGCCCGCCTCCTCGTGGTTATCTATTGCTAAAAGATGTAAATATGTAAATATATTGTTTGTGTAAGTCCTTGACTTGTAGTAGATTGTAGTTGTAGTTAGTTCAGTACGGTGGTGGAGGGATCACAAGTATGTTATAAATGTAGTGGTTTCCTGGTAGTAGCGGCCCGCCTCCCCGTGGTTATCTACTGCTAAAAGATGTAAATATGTAAATATATTGTTTGTGTAAGTCTTTGACTTGCAGTAGATCGTAGTTGTAGTTAGTTCAGTACGGTGGTGGAGGGATCACAAGTATGTTATAAATGTAGTGGTTTCCTGGTAGGAGCGGCCCGCCTCCCCGTGGTTAGGAACAGGCAGCTCTCTGGGAAGATTCCAAGGAGGCTAAGAGGTTGATAATTTGTTTCTTATTATTATTTAGTTTATTTGTATTGCAATATGTTCAAAAATTAATAAACAACTTTGTAAAAGAGTAACATTGTTTAGTGTTAATACACCCACTCAAAAGTGTTAGAAAGTGGGTTTTTGTATGTATCAATAAAATTGGAAAAGAAAAAAAAAGAAAAAGTTGGTTTGAACTTCATCGCCATGGTCCGCACAGCAGGTGGAGAAAGAGGACCCTCTCGTAATCCATATAGCAGGCGATATTCCCGAAGTGCAGCTGCAGTATCACTGTTGTTTTGATAACAGAGCTTCACCAATAATGCCCTGCTCCTTTCGTCCAAGCTCATGTTGACACGTCAACAAGAGCACTGCGATTGGTCAGGTATGTGAGACTATGAATCACGATGACTGATTACGGCACCTGGTGGCCATATGGAAATCATGCACCCCATACTCTGGACATTAATGCTACCAAGTTCGGTACTCGTACGGTTAATAGTTTCCGTGTTGTAAGGTGTTAAACAGGAAAAGTTTAATTAATAATCACCCGGTACTTCGAGGTACTATCCAAACTAAAAACGTACGACTTGTAATAGCTGTAATTACTAGGGTGCAAATGATGTAAATACTGATGTAATGTTGTTCAGTACATCGCCCTGAGTCACCAATGAAAAAATATGCTCTTATACCCGTTGCATCCTCTATAAAATATTTCGTAACATACGTTTTGTAACACTACAGTGCAAAAGTCTTTCTTACCTCCCATTCGAGTCTCTTGATCATTTCTCTGACATCCCTACTCCGAGTAAACAAACCTCCTAACGAATCATAGAGTTCTTTTTTGAATCTTTACTATCACTTTGCCCAATCCAGATTGGTAAAGGTCTCATACAATGATTATTTCTCAAGAAGTGTTGCTTCGAGCTTTCCCGTCGGACTAGTTGCAGAAGTGTTTCTCGGGCGAAACGTCGATGGCGCAGTAAAATCCCTACAATATGTTATTGGCGTAACTGAACGACATTTTCAGGGGCGATGAACACATTGCTGAGCTGTTTTTGTTCCTCTCTTTGTCCCCATGTTTGCATCCAGTACCTCCAGCGTGGCTGGTTTGACTCGATTTGTGCTTGGTCGTTGCTATAATTTATTCACTCTGCTGCATTTTGAAGTTATGGCTTGTCGAACTTTTAGTCCACTGGCGCCCTTCGAAGGCGACCTGCAGTGGAGGGGGGCTGGTGGGATGCATTGTGTTAGTTTTACCTTTTGTGAAAAGTGCTAAAAGTCCAACACTGTTTTTTTTAATTGTGGTAGTCGTCAGAGTCCTCCAGTACGGTTAGTGCTACTGGGACTCTGTGCCAATCTCTAGGAATCGTTATCCCAATTGTTCGTGAGCTGTTTACGGCGTCTCGTAGTGTATAGACGTTCTGATACGGACCTCGAGCCATTCCCTTGATTATGGTTTTCAGCAGCGGTAAGTTCATTTCTCCCTGTAATGTCATAATCCTGGTTAGTGGAACTGCTTGTAAGCTCCAGCGTAGAAGTGTATTTTGAATTAATTGTAAAGCTTTCACGGTCGTTTTGCCGACAATCGTCGCTCATGTGGTACACCCACACAGTGGTAGTAGTATGGCTGTCTTGTCGAGACACAACTTTTGCCAGTGACCAAAGGGTATAACGCTGTTTCCAACTGTTACCCTGTTCGTGTGGTGTACTCGTCATGTTTATAGGAAAAGAGTTGGTAGTCCATTGTTATTCCTAGGTATTTTACGTGTGTTTTCCATGGAATTATGACACTGTTAACAGTGATAGTATCCTGCAACATAGATCTCTTCTTCGTGAAGCATATTGCACTTGATTTTTGCACATTCAACGCAGTTTTGTTCTCCCTACGCCACTTGACATTTTTGTTATTTTGTTGTTGGAGACGGTTGACATTATAAGGCCCTATCTTATCGGCTAATTGTGCAAGATGGCAGTCGGACTTACTGGCATGTCACTGAAGTAAACATTGAATAAAATGAGACACCGCACGAAGCCTTTCTGTGGACACGATTCTTTCCATTGGTTGGCCACTGTGTAGAAAAAAATCCATCTATTATTCCAGTACGGATACCGGTATTGACTCTATACTGAGTTATGACTGCAGTCTCCTATGTATGCTGGTCTAAAAAGGGGAACACACTCAGTCGAAATTTCACATGGTGAAAATATACACCAATTTCGGTCAAAGTACCAACAAGCAATATTTCCTGAGAAAATGACAATTAATTGAGGGAATTCGTTAGGCCCCATATTCAACTCCAGTCTTGTATTTCCTTCTTTTTCTCTTTTCTGTCTCCCCCCCATGAACCATGGACCTCGCCGTTGGCAGGGAGGCTTGCGTGCCTCAACGATACAGATAGCCGTGCAGTAGGGGCAACAACAACGGAGGGGTATCTATTGATAGGCCGGACAAACGTGTGGTTCCTGAAGATGGGCAGCAGCCTTTTCAGCAGTTGCAGGGGCAGCAGTCTGGATGATTGACTGATCTGGCCTTGTAACACTAACCAAAACGGCCTTGCTGTGCTGGTACTGCGAACGGCTGAAAGCAAGGGGGAACTACAGTCGTAATTTTTCCCGAGGGAATGCAGCTTTACTGCATGATTAAACGCTGATGGCGTCCTCTTGGGTAAAATATTCCGGAGATAAAGTATTCCCTCATTCGGATCTACGGGCGGGGACTACTCAAGAGGACGTCGTTATCAGGAGAAAGAAAACTGGCGTTCTACGGATCGGAACGTGGAATGTCGGGTCCCTGAATCAGGCAGGTAGGTTAGAAAATTTAAAAAGGGAAATGGATAGGTTAAAGTTAGATATAGTGGGAATTAGTGAAGTTCGGTGGCAGGAGGAACAAGACTTTTGGTCGGGTGAATATACGGTGCCGGCCGTGGTGGCAAAGCGGTTAAAGGCGCTACAGTCTGGAACCGCGCAGCCGCTACGGTCGCAGGTTCGAATCCTGCCTCGGGCATTGATGTGTGTGATGTCCTTAGGTTAGTTAGGTTTAAGTAGTTCTAAGTTCTAGGGGACTGATGACCTTAGAAGTTAAGTCCCATACTGCTCAGAGCCATTTGAACCATTTTTTGAATATACGGTTATAAATACAAAATCAAATAGGGGTAATGCAGGAGCAGGTTTAATGTTGTTGTTGTTGTGGTCTTCAGTCCTGCGACAGGTTTGATGCAGCTCTCCATGCTAATCTATCCTGTACAAGCTCCTTCATCTCCCAGTACCTACTGCAACCTACATCTTTCTGAATCTGTTTAGTGTATTCATCTCTTGGTCTCCCTCTACGATTTTTACCTTCCACGCTGCCCTCCAATGCTAAATTTGTGATCCCTTGATGCCTCAGGACATGTCCTACCAACCGATCCCTTCTTCTAGTCAAGTTGTGCCACAAACTTCTCTTCTCCCCAATCCTATTCAACACCTCCTCATTAGTTACGTGATTTACCCACCTAATCTTCAACATTCTTCTGTAGTACCACATTTCGAAAGCTTCTATTCTCTTCTTGTCCAAACTATTTATTGTCCATGTTTCACTTTCATACATGGCTACACTCCATACAAATACTTTCAGAAACGACTTCCTGACACTTAAATCTATACTCGATGTTAACAAATTTTTCTTCTTCAGAAACGCTTTCCTTGCCATTGCCAGTCTACATTTTATATCCTCTCTACTTCGATCATCATCAGTTATTTTGCTCCTCAAATAGCAAAACTCCTTTACTAATTTAAGTGTCATTTCCTAACCTAATTCCCGCAGCATCACCCGACTTAATTCGACTACATTCCATTATCCTCGATTTACTTTTGTTGACGTTCATCTTATATCCTCCTTTCAAGACACTGTCCATTCCGTTCAACTGCTCTTCCAAGTCCTTTGCTGTCTCTGACAGAATTACAATGTCATCGGCGAACCTCAAAGTTTTTATTTCTTCTCCCTGGATTTTAATACCTGCTCCGAATTTTTCTTTTGTTTCCTTTACTGCTTCCTCAATATACAGATTGAATAACATCGGAGAGAGGCTACAACCCTGTCTCGCTCCCTTCCCAACCACTGCTTCCCTTTCATGCCCCTCGACTCTTATAACTGCCATCTGCTTTCTGTACAAATTGTAAATAGCCTTTCGCTCCCTGTATTTTACCCCTGCCACCTTTAGAATTTGAAAGAGAGTATTCCAGTCAACATTGTCAAAAGCTTTCTCTAAGACTACAAATGCTAGAAACGTAGGTTTGCCTTTCCTTAATCTTTCTTCTAAGATAAGTCGTAAGGTCAGTATTGCCTCACGTGTTCCTACATTTCTACGGAATCCAAACTGACCTTCCCCGAGGTCGGCTTCTATCTGTTTTTCCATTCGTCTGTAAATAATTCGCGTTAGTATTTTGCAGCTGTGGCTTATTAAACTGATAGTTCGGTAATTTTCACATCTGTCAACACCTGTTTTCTTTGGGATTGGAATTATTATATTCTTCTTGAAGTCTGAGGGTCTTTCGCCTGTCTCATACATCTTGCTCACCAGATGGTAGAGTTTTGTCAGGACTGGCTCTCCCAAGGCCGTCAGTAGTTCCAATGGAATGTTGTCTACTCCCGGGGCCTTGTTTCGACTCAAGTCTTTCAGTGCTGTGCCAAACTCTTCACGCAGTATCGTATCTCCCAATTCATCTTCATCTACATCCTCTTCCATTTCCATAATATTGTCCTCAAGTACATCGCCCTTGTATAGACCCTCTATATACTCCTTCCACCTTTCCGCTTTCCCCTCTTTGCTTAGAACTGGGTTTCCATCTGAGCTCTTGATATTCACACAAGTGGCTCTCTTTTCTCCAAAGGTCTCTATAATTTTCCTGTAGGCTGTATCTATCTTACCCCTAGTGAGATAAGCCTCTACATCCTTACATTTGCCCTCTAGCCATGCCTGCTTAGCCATTCTGCACTTCCTGTCGATTTCATTTTTGAGACGTTTGTATTCCTTTTTGCCAGCTTCATTTACTGCGTTTTTATATTTTCTCCTTTCATCAATTAAATTCAATATTTCTTCTGTGACCCAAGGATTTCTACTAGACCTCGTCTTTTTACCTACTTGATCCTCTGCTGCCTTCACTACTTCATCCCTCAGAGCTACCCATTCTTCTTCCACTGTATTTCTTTCCCCATTCCTGTCAATTGTTCCATTATGCTGTCCCTGAAAATCTGTACAACCTCTGGTTTAGTCAGTTTATCCAGGTCCCATCTCCTTAAATTCCCACCTTTCCCAGGTTTAATAATGAATAAAAAAAATAGGAGTGCGGGTAAGCTACTACAAACAGCATAGTGAACGCATTATTGTGGCGAAGATAGATATGAAGCCCACGCCTACCACAGTAGTACAAGATTATATGCCAACTAGCTCCGCAAATGAAGAAGATATTGAAGAAATGTATGATGAAATAAAAGAAATTATTCAGATACTGAAGGGAGACGAAAATGTAATAGTCATGGGTGACTGCAATTCGATAGTAGGAAAAGGGATAGAAGGAAACGTGGTAGGTGAATATGGATTGGGGCTAAGAAATGAAAGAGGAAGCTGCCTGGTAGAATTTTGCACAGAGCATAACTTAATCATAGCTAACACTTGGTGCAAGAATCATGAACGAAGGTTATATACATAGAAAAGCCTGGAGATACTAAAAGGTATCAGATAGATTAGGTAATGGTAAGACAGAGATTTAGGAACAAGGTTTTAAATTGTAAGACATTTCCAGGGGCAGATGTGGACTCTGACCTCAATCTATTGGTTATGAACAGTAGAGTAAAACTGAAGAAACTGCAAAAAAGGTGGGAATTTAAGGAGATGGGACCTGGATAAACTGACTAAGCCAGAGGTTGTACAGAATTTCAGAGCATAAGCGAACAACTGACAGGAACGTGAGAAAGAAATACAGTAGAAGAAGAATGGGTAGCTTTGAGGGATGAAATAGTGAAGGCAGCAGAGGATCAAGTAGGTAAAAAGACGAGGGCTAGTAGAGATCTTTGGGTAACAAGAGAAATATTGAATTTAATTGATGAAAGAAGAAAATATAAAAATGCAGTAAATGAAGCAAGCAGAAAGGAATACAAACATATCAAAAATGAAATCGACAGGAAGTGCAAAATTGCTAAGCAGGGATGGCTAGAGGACAAATGTAAGGATGTAGAGGCATATATCACTAGGGGCAAGATAGATACTGCCTACAGGAAAATTAAAGAGAATTCAGATGGAAAACCAGTTTTAAGCAAAGAAGGGAAAGCAGAAATGTAGAAGGAGTATATAAAGGGTCTATACAAGGGCGATGTAATTAAGGACAATATTATCGAAATGGAAAAGGATGTAGATGAAGATGAAATGGGAGATATGATACTGCGTGAAGAGTTTGGCACAGCACTGAAATACCTGAATCGAAACAAGGCCCCGGGAGTAGACAACATTCCATTAGAACTACTGACAGCCTTTGGAGAGCCAGTCCTCACAAAACTCTACCATCTGGTGAGCAAGACGTGTGAGACAGGTGAAGTACCCTCAGCCTTCAAGAAGAATATAATAATTCCAATCCCAAAGAAAGCAGGGGTTGACAGGTGTGAAAATTACCGAACTATCAGTTTCATAAGTCACAGCTGCAAAATACTAACGCGAATTCTTTACAGATGAATGGAAAAACTGATAGAATCCGACCTCGGGGAAGATGTTTGGATTCCGTAGAAATGTTGGAACACGTGAGGCAATACTGACCCTACGACGTATCGTAGAAGAAAGGTTAAGGAAAGGCAAATCTACATTTCTAGCATTTGTAGACTTAGAGAAAGCTTTTGACAATTTTGAGTGGAGTGCTCTCTTTCAAATTCTGAAGGTGGCAGGGGTAAAATACAGGGAGCGAAACACTATTTACAATTTGTACAGAAAGCAGATGGCAGTTATAAGAGTTGATGGGTATGAAAGGGAAGCAGTGGTTGGGAATGGAGTGAGACAGGTTTGTAGCCTATCCCCGATGTTATTCAATCTGTATATTGAGCAAGCAGTAAAGGAAACAAAAGAAAAGTTCGGAGTAGGTATTAAAATCCATGGAGAAGAAATAAAAACTTTGAGGTTCGCCGATGACATTGTAATTCTGTCAGAGACAGCAAAGGACTTGGAAGAGCAGTTGAACGGAATGGACAGTGTCCTGAAAGGAGGGTATAAGATGAACATCAACAAATGCAAACGAGGATAATGGAATGTAGTCTAATTAAGTCGGGTGATGCTGAAGGAATTAGATTAGGAAATGAGACACTTAAAGTAGTAAAGGAGTTTTGCTATTTGGGGAGCAAAATAACTGATGATGGTCGAAGTAGAGAGGATATAAAATGTAGACTGGCAATGGCTAGGAAAGCGTTTCTGAAGAAGAAAAATTTGTTAACGTCGAGTATAGATTTAAATGTCAGGAAGTCGTTTCTGAAAGTATTTGTATGGAGTGTAGCCATGTAAGGAAGTGAAACATGGAGGATAAATAGCTTAGACTAGAAGAGAATAGAAGCTTTCGAAATGTGGTGCTACAGAAGAATGTTGAAGATTAGATGGGTAGATCACATAACTAACGAGGAGATATTGAACAGAATCGGAGAGAATAGGAGTTTGTGGCACAACTTGACTAGAAGACGGACTCGGTTGGTAGGACATGTTCTGAGGCATCAAGGGATCACAAATTTGGTATTGGAGGGCAGCGTGGAAGGTAAAAATCGTAGAGGGAGACCAAGAGATGAATACACTAAGCAGATTCAGAAGGATGTAGGTTGCAGTAGGTACTGGGAGATGAAGTAGCTTGCACAGGATAGAGTAGCTTGGAGAGCTGCATCAAACCAGTCTCAGGACTGAAGACCACTATAACAACAACTCTATTGTTGTCGTTGAAGTATGTGAAATCTGCACTGACAAAAGAAAAAAGCATTTTAAATATTACTCAAATAGATTTTAGCATTACAAATCTCATATAATCGTATACAGGGTGATTCAAATGTAACTCTACATGCTTCGTGTGTGTAATTAATGTATCAAAATAAGAGTAAAATGATATATAAAGTCTTAAGAATTCCAGAAATTACAATTGAGTGTTTCATATCTTCAGAGTTTTAAATAAAGTTTTGTCTGAAATTGCTTTATTTCCAAAATATGCAGTAGTGTAGGGATGACAAGTGGACCGCACACAGCACAAAATTAATTCTCGGTGATTCAGAAGCAACTGTACACACTTCATGGGTGTAATGTACACATCAAAATTAGCGTAAAAGTTATACGAAGGATTTGTCTTGAATTGATTTATTTCAATACAGTAGAGTAGGGATCAAATGGGCAACACAAACAACACAAAATCATTTCTTCTCAGAAAGCAACGACACGAATGAACCCGAAATTCAACACAACTACGCACTGTACGTTTACCCAAAAACATGTTCAAAAACGTGCTCGACGTCTTCCCACTCTCGGAACGTTGTAGGCTCCGTTCGTCTCACTCTGCACAGCTGCACAACCATTTTCAGTTCGGCTGCTGTAGTTGTGCTACATTCTCAATTGCAACACCGTACAAAAATGGTTCAAATGGCTCTGAGCACTATGGGACTCAACTGCTGTGGTCATAATTCCCCTAGAACTTAGAACTACTTGAACCTAACTAACCTAAGGACAACACACACATCCATGCCCAAGGCAGGATTCGAACCTGCGACTGTAGCGCCTTTAACCGCTCGGCCACTTCGGCCGGCAACACCATACACGAGCGGGGGTTAAGATCCGGAGATCTGGCGGTGCAAGCAACTGGTGCTGCACAATCTACTCATTAACCAGGATAACTAACATTGAGATACTCTCTTGTCTCCCGACTGAAATGTGCGGGGCCACCGTCGTGCATAAACCATAAGTCGACTCGCGTAGTGAGTGGGACGCCATGAAGCAGACCACCCAATTCATGTTCCAAAAACTGTCGATTCACTCCACCAGTAAGGCGCTATGGATAACATGCGGTTCAAGTAACTGATCGTCCATTATATCACACCAAATGTTCACTGCAAAATGATGTTGATATCATCATACTACACTTACACGAGGAGTTTCATACGTTCACGCGTGCATGTTATGAGTGTTCACGATATCCGCACGGCTAAAGAGGATTTCATCCGTAAGCAGTACCCGACGACCGAACAATAGATTAATTAGTAGTATGGTGCTCGAGTAACCAATGATGCCTGGGGTGATCTACAGGCGTCAGCTCCTCTATTTTCTGCAGGTGAAATGGGTCTTATGTCAAAGCGGTAGTTGGATCAAAAACAAAATGTCCAGACACTCTGTGACCAAAATCGTACTGAAACAGAGGATGACAGACTAAAGGCCGAAATATTAAATGTCTTTTTCCAAAGCTGTTTCACAGCACTGTAATTCCTTCTCTAGATTGTCGCACAGATGACAAAATGGTAGATATCGAAATTAATGACGGAGGGATAGAAAAACAATTAAAATCGCTCATAAGAGGAAAGGCCGCTGAACCTGATGAGATACCGGTTCGATTTTACACAGAGTATGCGAAGGAACTTCCCCCCTTCTTGCAGCGATGTACCGTAGGTCTCTAGAAGAGCGTAGCGTTCCAAAGGATTGAAAAAGGGCACAGGTCATCCTCGTTTTCAAGAAGGGACGTCGAACAGATGTGCAGAACTATAGATCTATGTCTCTAACGTTGATCAGTTGTAGAATTTTGGAACACGTATTATGTTCGAGTATAATGACTTTTCTGGAGATTACTCTGTAGGAATCAGCGTGGGTTTCGAAAAAGACGATCGTGTGAAACCCAGATCGCGCTATTCGTCCACGAGACTCAGAGGGCCATAGACA